>NC_045624.1:15160833-15463863 GCF_009829155.1 Mustela erminea | reverse complement strand
ACTAAACGGACTAAGACACCTGCCCACCTCCTCTAGCAATGCCCTACCCCTCTTCCCAGTTTATTTTTCTGTATATCGCTCATCACCATCTAATAAACCATATATTTTACTTCGTTCCTTTTCTCATTTTCTACTCCACCCTCATCTCCTAGAGCGTAAACTCTACTAGGGCAGAGATCTTTGTTCACTGTGTTTGCTCTTTTACCCTCAATGCTTAGGACAGTCCCTGGCAGGTGAAGTACAAAGTAGTTACTCGACAGATCGCTATGACGTGAATCTGAAGAGTGAATCATAAAGCATTTATAAAATATCTACTTTTTCTTCCAGTGTTTGCTTCTACACAAGACAGCTGCTAGAAGCCAAGAAATACCACCGGATCAAATGCACCCAGCCCAGTGTACCGGCATCATTAGAGACCTAGCAATGCATGGAAGAAGAGAGCAGGTGTCTTCCCTGACGTCATCACCAAGATGAGGAATGCGCTTCCTCTTCCGCACCTTCTCCCTTAACAACTGACTGCACAATTAATTCAATGAAGTAACTGCTCATCGGATACCTTCCGAGTGCCAAGCAAGTACCAGGAACACATAATCACACCTGCTCACAGCCAGCTCCAAATAGAGAACAGAAAAATAAATAATGGCTGAAATATAAGGGCAAGTGTGACAGTCTCTACAAAAATGGAAAAAATGAAATAAACAAACAAAAAAGGTGCTATGAAAACATAAAGGCTGACAACGTCCGGGGGGAGAGTCTGGAGGACATCGGGTTGAGTCTTGAGGGATCAGTGGGAATATGACTAGTGGGGCTGACGAGAGGGCGAGAGAAGGCAATGGAAACTCCGAGTAGGGAAGGCAGTGTCCGGCGTGGCGTGGAGAAGTCACTGCCAGAGCCACACAGACGGGGAGCTATGGGACAAGGTGGGGGAGGGAGGGAGGATGAGCCCAGCCCACAAAGGACCTCAAAAGCCACACTCAAAGGTTGGCTTCATTCTGCAGAACAATGGAGGACTGTTTGAGATTTTGTAATAGGGAATGAATCTGAACAGAAGTGAATATTCTTCATGAATCTTTTAATACCTTCATCCCATCTAACTCCTTGGAGTCCTGACTTTATGAGTACCCTAACTACCAGAGAAATATTTCCACTCATTAATCCCAGAAACCAGCTGCATTAGATTTGTAGTTTGTCCCTGCGCTCTTAAAGATTATAATCTCAAGCGCATTCGCAGAGTCTAACAGACATATGAAGAATAAACAAACAAAAAGAAAATAATCCCCCAGTAAGTTCAACGGGTAGGAACCCACTATCATACGTCATTGGAGCACACGGCCTGGGAAGTTGAGAAATCCTCCCCCAAAATTTCCTGATCACCTAAGGTCCTGCCGGCCTCTTACAGCTCCTGGTTTGGAATAATAGGATTGCAACAGCAGCTAAGAACAATATCTTACTATGAGTTAGGTCCCGGGTTAGGCGCTGGTGCAGAGTCTCATGTTTAATCTTCACAACAAGACATGGAGTCGACGCTGACTTGTCCTACTTTTATGCACAAGAAATGTAGGGTTTGACCACATGAAGTAGCCTGCCTCTAACTAGTCCCTGACATAGATCTTAAAGTGAGGTCTGGCTGCAGAATACATCACCTTCACCCCACCCTTAGCATACGTTCAACAATTTTATTGTTGGTTGTATACATTTCTCATGTTCCCGAGAGGATAGGTTCTAGGAGAGCAAGGTGTACATTTTTTTTCTTTCTATTTCCTTCATTGTCTCACCCGTGAACTCAAGAACCACTAGGTGAATGAATGGCTACACTTTAAGGCACTGATCATATGTGATATAGGAGTTCAGCCATGGAACAGTCACTTTCCAGACAAATGGGCAAACAGCTTAACACTCTAAAGCCAAGAAAACTCGTTCTTGAACAAATATCATACAGATGGCACTGGCAATGGGCAAGAAAGTGTCACCCAGAAGGCTCAGTGCCCTGGGAACGCTCACCAAAATCTCATATGCATGTGGTCAAGGGACCGGACTGAATGTGGATTGACAGGGTGCCCAAGAAGGATCTGAGGAGACGAGCGGTCAGAAAAATTCTTCTGAAAAATGACATGGAAAAAAAAAAATGACATGACCTCTTAAAACGACGGGCTTCCTGGAATTATCAACCAGAGAAGCCCACCTGATTTGCAAAAGGATGCCCTGCTGCCCCATCTACAGGGTCAAAGAAAGCAACGACTACCACTCAGTGACAGCAAGTTCCCAGACCACCCGGCCAGGGGTAGAGAAATGTGCCCCCCACCCCTTTGCGTTTCCCCACAGCCCCAGCCCCAGGCTTTACGTGGAGCACGTATGGGGCTAAAGTGGGGGCCGACAAGAGTGTAACACTCACTCCGCACCCCCGAGGAGCTCAGAGCCATGGTCCCCGGTGCAGCTCTTGCTCTGGATTTACCGTCATTGACGCTGTCGCCCGAGGTAACGTGGGTGAACGGTGACTGGGCCCGAGGCTCCTCACACAGGGAGTAGCTGTGCTCGGCCTGGATGAGAGGCGCGGGGGATGTCGGGCTCGGCTCCACCTCCATGGACACGCTCTTCTCTGAGAGGAAAGGGTCATTCAGGAGCTGACCCAGCACGTTCTGGGAAAACTCATCCAGGAGTTCTGAGAAGTGCTACGAGACACAAAAGAGGAGGAAGTCTTAACCATGACCTGAGAGTTACCCAACATCCTCGGGCAGATCCGTCATCTGCTGCTTCTGATGAAGTCACTTACATACAACGTCCAGTCACCTGTGGCTGGGGAGCAAACTACCCCAAAGTTTAGAGGCTTCGAATAACTACAATTTATTATTCCGCACGACCCTGTGAACTGGCTAGGCACACAAGCTCATCTCATGTGAGCTCCTTGAGCTGGAAGGTTGGCTGGGAGCTACGTGGGGCCGGGCCAGCCAAATGCCTGGATCCTTCCTTCAGAGACTGTGGCAGGCTGACATTCTTCCCAGGATGCCAGAAAGGCGCTAACAGGGAGGAATACCAAAGCTGAATGGCCTCAGAAGTCGCACATCAACACTCCCTCCACATTTTTTGGTCAAGGCAAGTGACAAGGCCAGCCCAGAGGCATGGGCTGGGAAAATGGACTCCACCTCCTGATGAGAGGAACGGCAAAATCACAGCAGACAAGTGTGGGTGAAGGTCAGTGCAGATCACTAGAAGCCATCACTGGAACTATCTACCACATTTTCATTGGGAATATTTTCAAACACACTATCCTGTATGTCTATAGCATGAGGGTACTATTTATAGCAAGGTGCCAAGTTCAAAGGCATCAGAGGCTGCTTCCCTCTGCTCTCCCCACCACTGAGACTCTGTTCCTCTGCAGTTTTTCCTTAATCTCTTCTCATCCTCCATCTCCACTGAGTCTCCACGGAGCCCAACACCACTGAGTCTCTAGCCCACACCATGCAGTGAACATGATACAGGAATGGTCTACACACACATTGACAGGGACCCCTGGATCCCCTGTTCCACAGTCCCATAGGTACAGCCCCAACCACTCTCCCTCATGGATAGGGGGATGTTCATGTTATGAAGGTATGCAGAACAGGGTTTTTTCAATCTCAGCACTATGGACATTTTGGACCAGATAATTCTTTGTTATGTGGTGGTGGTGGTGGGGGGGGGGGTTCGTTTAGTGCCTACTCAATGCTAGTAGCACTTCCCTAGTTTTGGAAACTGGAAATGCCTCTAGATTGCCAAATGTCCCTGGGCTGGGGGAATGGAGGAGGGATTCATCCTTGGTTTAGAACTACCACTACCGACTACATTAAAAATAATAACAGCAATGTGATATGGTGAGTGCTGTGAAGTGTGTAAGCCTCATGATTCACAGACCTGTACCCCTGGGGCAAATAATACATTATATGTTAATAAAAATAATTAATACAAAATAATAACAACAAAATTAAATTAAATACGAAAGTCCCCTTTGGCACCAGCTGCTAGAACCATTTCATCTTTCTTAAGTTTCCTGAGTCACAGACTAACAGTGTCATCTTCATTGATTAAATTTTAGGGACACTTCTGGTATAGAAAGGAAGTTACAAAAGCAGATACAACAACTGGAGAACTGACTGCAAAAGGTGATGCCCAGGGTAGGCAAAGAAAGCTCTTGAGATCCACAGGCATACTAAGCCCTACGACTGAAGGTCAGGGAAGGTGCTCTGAAAATGAACACACCTTGGGGATGGGAAGGAAGGAGGTTAGAGCTCTAAGATTATGGTAGTTCTAGGATACAACTTCTCCTTTAATAAAGGAGAGAAGGAGACAACACAGAAGAGGCCCTCGTAGGCGAGGTCCTCAGAGTCAAGTTTTGCCAACATCACCAACATAAGTGGCTGCATCTCACTGGGACAGAATACAGGAAAGCCACAGGCTTGAGCACAGCCTGACAGATATCAGCCATCTACAAGAATAAGAGAGGCACTTGGGGATGAATTCTCTGCACACAAACACATTTAGAACTGAAAAGCCCCTAGAAGCATCTCAGGCAAGAATTCCCAAAAGTCTACTGCCTGCATCAAAATCACCAGGAGACTTTGTTTTAGTCATTTTATAATGAAATATTTAAGACATTCAGAAAAATTATCGAAAACAGTACCACGAATAAGTGCGTATCCATTCCTTTGGGGAAAATCTTATTTTTCCATGTTTCCTGCTGCAACGTTTTTTTCTTTACTCTTTCTTTTTTAAAGAAATACAACATGAAGGGACTATTAAAGCTTCCACCCATTTCCCTTCCTCCCTCCCAAAGTTAACCAACACCCTGAACTTGGTTATCATCCCCACTCAGGTCTTTACATTCCTCAGACATATGCGTATTTCCACTACATACATAAGAACACTTTAAACTTTAAATAAATAGTACCATTCCTCACACATCCTTCTGCACCTTTATTCTCTCCAAACACATTTTTTAGATTCATTCATGTTTATACACGCAGCTCTATTTCATTCATCTGAACTTCTAATTTGTATTCCATTGTATTTACCTATTTCTTCTTTTTTTAAAGATATCATTTATTGGGGTGCCTGAGTGGCGCAGTCCTTAAGCATCTGCCTTCGGCGCAGGTCATGATTCCAGGGTCCTGGGATCGAGCCCTACATGAGGCTCCCTGCTCTGGGGGAAGCCTGCTTCTTCCTCTCCCACTCCGCCTGCTTTGTTCCCTCTCTCAGTGTGTCTCTCTATTTCTTTATTCGACACAGAGAGAGAGAGTACAAGTAGAAGGAGCAGCAGGCAGAGGGAGAAGCAGGCTCCCAACTGAGCAAGGACCACACCTGGCAACTCAGGACTCGATCCCAGGATCCTGGGATCACGACCTGAGCTGAAGGCAGATGCTTAACTGACTGAGCCACCCAGACACCCCTTAATCTGTTTCTTCTTGAGAGATATCTAAATATCTCATTATCATATGTGGTACTATAATAAACATTCTTGGAAATAATGGGAAATTAAAAAAAAAATTACAAATCCTCTGACCCACCTTCGGAGGTTTTGAGTTGTTCAAAAGCATCCGTATGAAAACCACCCCCACCACCTGTGGTTCTAATGTTCACTTCAATTTTTCAACCTCCGAAGGGTGACCCCAACCCTACTCACCACCCCCACCCCCACACAACCCACTTTACAATTAGTTCCCTAGAAACTTACAATGTCCCTAGAGCCTGAGCTATAAGCAAGTCAGAGGAAGACTCATGGCTTATTGAGCCACCATGTGTTACACCTGAACTAGGTATTGGGGATACGAAATAATAAGGAAGACAACAGAAAAGCCGTGACTTTCCTGGGCTTGCCATTTAGGCCAGTGCTTCTCATACTCTGATGTTCCCATGAATCCCCTTAAGACACAGATGGTGACTCGCAAGTCCAGTGGACCTGGGGGTCTGCATGTCTAACCAGTTCCCTGTTAATGCTGCTAGTCCACAGACATGCTCTGCTGAGCAAGGAGCAGAATATCTGCAAGGCTAAGGTTAAGAGCCAGGTTTCCAGACTGTAAGATCACTCGAAGTCAGGGTCCAACTCCCTCAGCATGTCCCAAAAGACAAATTTCGTGGTTGCCTGATGATGAATATTCTGCAAGTATCTGACAGAGTTCTTTCAGAGGCCAACATTCAGGGAGCAGAAAGAGAAATAAGTAACACAACATTAAAATGCAAACTCAAGAGCCGAACTCATAGTCCCTGTATTTCCCAGCCACAATTCGCTCCCCTGAGTGACAATGTCCACTCTGGCCAGCTGTGCTGACCCTACTACACCTCTGGAATCCTGTTCTACCCTGAGCCAAGGCTCTCTTTGACTGCCCTGCTTTCCCACGGAAGCTGCCAGGTTGGGCTACTCAGCGGACACCGTTTTCCTTCTCCTGAGCAGCAGTAATGAATGTTTTCGTGAACATCCCCTGGATAACCAATAATAAACCTTCTCAAACGCTGCTAACCGTCCCTGAACTCCCTCTACTTTGGGTTTTGTAGTAATTGCTACGTTGCCAAACAATGTAGCCCTAAATGATAGACAGTCCTGAAGAACTTGCAGTCATTCCTGAAGGCAATATGCTAACCTCCCCTCTGGGAAAAGAACCTCGTTGGGAGAAGGACCAGCCAAACCTGACTGCCACCCGCACCTAGGAACTTGGTAAGGTGATGAGCACTGAGTAGGTCCCAGGGGAATATCTGTGATTGAAAAGATATCGTCCCAACTTGTCCCAGCCGGGTTGTGTGACTCAGCCCAGCTGATCAGTTCCTGCTGGACCTCCATGGCAGCTGGGGGCTCAGGGGCTCAGCAGACAGGTCACCATCCCCCTGCTGGTACAAGGACGAGGCCAGAACCGGCCCATCATTCCTGGCAGCGGGTGAGAGGGGGTATATGGTCTTGGAGCGAAGTGAACCTCCCCAAACAGGGAGCCTTCCTGGATCCTGCAAACACTTGAGCAAAGGACTGCGTATGTGAATCTGAGGGTTATGAAATGTTTGTTTGCACGGCATAATAGCATTTACCATTCTGCCTAAGACTCTGGTCAAGCTGTCTGGATTTACAAGGTATTTTCATAGCTCTCCCCTCAATGAGTGCCCACAAGTCCTCAGTCGCCTACTGCTTGAGCGAGGCCTTGAACTGAGGTCCTCTTATTTCAAACTGACCAAACTTGCCCCCAGTATTTCTTCCAGAAAGAGGTGCTGGAGCTTCACGATCCAAATGCAAGGAGAAGTTCCATCGGGCATAACACCAGGAAGCTGCCACCGATCAGCGATGAGGACCTGGATGGGACCAGGTGCCAGGCCATCTGGGGGAGAAGCGCTTCACCTATTAGACTCCCAGAAAGTGAGCGAGGAGCTCTCCTATCAGGCAGACACATGTCCATTCACCAGTGAGAAAATGGGGGTTCGGGGAAGTCAGGTGCATTGCCCAGGGTTGGGGTCACAGGTTTCGAAGTCCACGCACATAGTTTCCACTACGGAACATGGCCTCACTATAGTCTGTCTCCAAAGCCGACCTGTCGCAGGGGCTGGAATTTCAAGACATTCATGTAGATTTCACAGACAGCCCGTCCACTCGTCCACCACAAACAGAGTCTTCCGAACTCCGTATAGAAACGTGCGGGGGTTTCTAGACGGGGAGGCTCCAACATCACTTCTATGGGACGCCAGCAGTAATGATAATGGACAGGCCCTTGCCCTCAGTGCACAGTTCTGCCCAAGGGTTCCCGGTTCCATCACTGAATCTCTGGGTTGGAAGAAACTGCCTGACGGGGCTGAACTCCTGCCTCACGAGAGGAGTGTTCCTCGCCCACCTCAGTGAAGAAGGCCCTTGGCAACCTGCTTTAAGAACCTGAGTCAATGGGGCACCCAAGTGGCTCAGTCATTAAGCATTTGCCTTCGGCTCAGGTCATGATCCCAGGGTCCTGGGATCGAGCTCTGCATCAGGCTCCCCGCTTGGCAGGAAGCCTGATTCTTCCTCTCCCACTACCCCTGCTTGTGATCCCTCTCTCACTGTATCTCTCTCTATAAAATAAATAAATAAAATCTTGGGAGGGTGGAGAACCTAGTCAAGGTCTCATCTTCTCCTGATCTAATACCCAACATTTAATATCCTCCAGTCCGGCCTCAGCTGTCCCGTAAAGTCTTGCCTCCCTTGATTCTAAAGCCTGATACTTTTACTCCAATGCTACTCGTGCCCTTATGACCTTGGGTGATACAGCTCCAGAACCAGACTGCTCTGAGTTTGGATCCTGGCTCCTAGCTATATGGGCCTCAGTGCAAGAGGAGCTCAGGTCCCTAAATTTCAGTCTGTTTCTCTGTAATGTAAACAGAACAACAGTAGCAGCTTCCCGTTGTAAGGATTGAGTTAAATAATGCATGTGATACCCCCAACACTTCGCTGGCATAGCAATCAAATTTTTTAAAAAGTTCTTTAGGGAAAAAGAAAAAAAAAACTATAAAGATGAAAACAATTACATGTTGGCATCTGTACTTGCACACTGGTTTTTCACAGTGTTCTTTCTAGAATATCCTTTCATTTTCCTATCCATTAGGAAACTACCTAAAAAAAAAAAAAAACAAAAAAAAAAACAAAAGAAAAAAAACAAAAAGAAGGAGAAGAAGAATCTATTTCTTTTACAAGTTATCCTAGACAGACATAGCTTACAATAGGCCTCTTATTTCCCTGACCAGCTTCAACCCTTGGGAATATGTATCTCTTAATCAGACATATTTTTACTCTTCTTTGGTGTCCCTTTCATTGCCAAGTTACTTAAACCTTTTACCCTTGGGCCTTATAAACTCCATAATCAAGAAGTGAACATTTTCAGCCAGCTCCCTCTGAGCCCAGTACAGAGCACTGATCACATGCGCTCCCCAACTATCTCTTGTCTCAATTTATTATCATTCTACAATATCCCAGCCAAACTGTGAACAAATCTCCATCGAAACCTAGGCCTCCCTATATTCAAGAAAGAAGCGCTATCAAATGTTTAAAACATATATCCATGAGTACAGATCAGATCAATTAAGAGAAATACTTAACTGGACATGCATCATTTACTTTATTAAAAAAAAAAAAATCTGAAGCACTGACATTGTGTTTGTAGGTCATTAACCAGCTGTCAAAGGAGCACACAAGAGTGGTTTACAATCTGGGCGGCCTGCCGCCGCTGACAATTGCCCCAAGAACTGAGGTCATGGGGATGAGAAAAAGGGAGGAGAAGGAACACAACGGATTCATCATTTTTGAGCTCAAACAACTGGTTGCATAGAGCTGTCATCCTTGTACTTCTGCTCGCCACAAAGTTTTGCTCCTTCCAACCGATACAGTGAGTGGCTACCCTGAGCAAGGGACTCTACCGGCCCCTATTTAGAGGGTGAATGAGGATCATCTTATAAAGAGATCATGGTCCTGAGATGCCATACGGTTACCTGAAATGGATATCCTGGGCCCCTCTGGAGCAAGGAGCTCAGAGAGCATGTTCAAAGCCGTGGTGCCCTCCCGAGGTGGGCTGGACGGCATCTTCTGGCTTCAAGCTAACACAAGCAACCAGTCCCTGCCTGGGCTTCTCTGGCCATCACACCCTCTCTTCTGGATTCAGTTTCCTTGTCTGGAAACTGAGTGTGAGTGTGAGTGTGTGTGTGTGTGTGTGTGTGCTTATGGGGCGGGGAGCGTGAACAACTGGACTTTGGATTTGATTTCAGTGGTTTCTCCCCTCTTCTGATCTCTGTACCCTTTTGAGACTCAAATGAAAGCTTCCTACAGAACCAGACCTACAGATGCAGATTCCTGGTGGCTCCCCGCCCCCTCCAGCCTGTCCAAGGACAGGAGAGGAGGACTCCATGGATCTCTGGTTAAAAAACTCCCAGCAGGGATGCCTGGGTGGCTCAGTTGGTTGGGCGGCTGCCTTCGGCTCAGGTCATGATCCCAGCATCCAGGGATTGAGTCCCGCATTGGGCTCCTTGCTCTGCAGGGAGCCGCTTCTCCCTCGGCCTCTGCTGCCACTCTGCCTGCCTATGCTCTGTCTCTCTCTATGACAAATAAATAAATAAAATCGACCCCCCCCCCCAACACACACACAAACCTCCCAGCACAGGTAATAGTAACACACACAAATAGTTAAAGGTCATGGCTATCAACACATTCTGCTCTAATACCCTATAATTTTCTAAAATGTTACAGGCAATACAAAATGCAAAAGCTTTCCAAAACTTAGGAAAAGGAGGGAAATGCCCTCTTTCTGCTTCTTGGGCCAGTTCGCCCCGTGTTACCCGGTCTAGGGCCGTGAAACTGAGGAGGCACAGGAGGAACCCAGCGAGGCAACAGCACCTGGCAACTCCCTCAAGAGGTGCGGGTGGGGGTGGAGGGGAGAGTGAGGGGCAAGGCCTGCCCCGGGCTCCAATGGATGTGCTCAACAAAGATTTTATTCTCCAGGCCTCCTGCCTGGAACAGGGCTGCCTTGGCTGACCGCATCTGGCTCAAGGCTCACTCTCAGGCAGGGGAAGAAGGGTTTTTAGTGAAAAATTGCAGCTAGGAGCTTGCCGGGAGCGCCGAATGCTTCAAAGACTTGGAGCCTTGGACAGACATAGGGGACGTGGTAGAGGCAAGCTGACAACCCCCAGAGCCTCAAAGAAATGCCGAGAAATAATTCTGAGGGCACAGCTCAAATTCACTTTAGAAACCAAGGTTTCCCTCCAGCAAAACACACAGTTGGCCAGTACTGGACAGGAGGGAGAGAAGGAGGAGAAAAAAAGGAGGGTGGGGGCAGCAGGGAAGAGGAAGGAGGGGGAGGGAGGAAGGCGGGAAAGAGAGCTGGCCTCCCCTGCCACTCTCCCGGGGACAGCTTCAAGGACCGTGTCCTTAGACCTGCGTGGATCTTGACCTGCAAACAGGATACAGCCTGATGCCTAGTAGAAGAGAAAACTGGCTTTTCTGTCAAAAATCCCAAGAAAATAAAATACAAATCAAACCCTAATACAGTGAAACTTCAAGGGCGCTCAGTTTTTTGTTGGTACCAATATTAAGGTATAATACACATTTCTCTAAATAAAGAAATGTGGGGTTGAGCTTTAGAATTCCTTATTACGCAGTTTGAAGGGGTTTTTTTTGCGGGGGGGGGAGTGTATTTTTTGTAAAGTGATATATGCTTCACTGAAATTTCACAAGCAGGAGCAGAAATTGTTTCTTAAAGAGCCAAAACACCCAGCCGTTGGTTTGTAGTACCCAGATGTGCCTCTCTTTGTAAAAAATAAAAGGTATGTGAAATAGGTCAGTCCAATTTTAAAGGCATTGGGGGATGTCTATGTAAAGAACCCTACTAAACATCCACTGGTAGGGTATGTTCTATTTTTTGTAAAAAAGAGTCACCCCTAATTTATTTATTATAGAAACATTAACTTTTATGTGATATTTGTTTCCAGGGAGATGCACCAATACTAATCCCTTTTAAATGACATAATTTTTCATCATTAAGACAAGTAATGATGCATTTTCTCCAAATGCAATCCAATCTTGACGGCCTGTAGCAGGTCTTCTTGCTTAACGGTTGAGGTGAAAAACTTCATTATTTTATTGTATACAAGCAAATCAGCTAATGAGAGGAAGGGAGAAACACCCCATGGGTGACTTCTGGTGGGTGGCAAAGGAGAGGTCAGATTCAGAATTAACTAGTCCAGGGGGTATAGCTCAGTGGTAGAGCATTTGACTGCAGAATTAACTAGTCCAAAGAAATTCAACCTGCCCAGTTCTTGGTTCATTTATATATATACCTGCAAATGTCTCCAAATGTGCTTCTTAGTTCTGCTGGAACCCAAACCAGCCTTAGGCTGGTAGAAGGCTTCTCCTTCTCTGGCTTTACAGTATCTAACCAGTCTCAACAGGAAGAAAAGTTGTAAGAAAATATAATTATTAATAATAATACGCCATGTTGAATGCACAGTGCTTTACACAGGACAAAACACTTCCACACCATTATTGTATCTGATCTCAACAAGATCCAGAATTATCTACCAGGTAGGGATGGGGACTGTGGAGAATGGGGGAGTAGGTCAGGATTCCTGGCTGCCAGTTCTGTTCCCGTTTAGTTTCAGCTTTGCCTGCTGCTCCCTGCACACAAACACAACCAGAACTCAGTAACCAGATTCCTGATTGCCAAACGCTTTTGGAATTGTAATTTTTTTGGGCCCGAGACCAGGACATCCCCTCAGATTGTGGGAGGGGTGCCTCGGGATCCTTTTAGAGCAGGCGGAGCTGTTCCAGAAATAACACATAATCCATATCAGATGGAGGAGTCCTCTTTGATTTAAGAAACTCAAACCATCCCCTGGAGTCCTTCTCCCTTCTCTTCTGTCACAACAGACAGTTGAATCTCCCCAAAGACAAACTCAAAATCATGATCAAGCCAACCATCCAAGGTGCAGGCAGTACAGAATCTGCCATTTTGTTCTCTCCATCCACAGCGGAGCTGCCGAGAGCTGGGACGTGAGCGGGAGCCACCTTGACAGCCATTTCTTCCCTCACTCAGTCCCTAAGTCCAGATTCTGCCTCCGCATGGCCAGTGCGAGCACTGCTGACCCGGCGGGGCTTTCTGCCTGACCCATACCACACGCCAAAGCCAACAGGTTTACTTTTAACCTTCCCACACTTAAAAGGCCCAACATAATGCCATCTAAGTCCAAACTCCCCATAGAGTTAAAGTAGATTTAAATTTCTTATTCACCATCTCCCAGATTCTCCAAAGTTTTTTCCTAATTGATGTTTTGTCCCTTGTTGATATCCTCCTTCTGTGCCTTACCTTCAATTTGCAGTTTTTACCCTTTTATGTTCTCATTATACAAGCCAGCTGGGAGGCTTGTTTTGGCCCGTCTCTTCCGACTATGTCTCCTGCCTCCTCCACAGACAACTCCTCCTCCCCTCAGGTGTCCTCCACTCGAAGCAGAAAACAACACCATCTCTTTGCCCCACCATACACCTTCCAGTCTTCACCAAGAAACACCCAGGGCATTCCCTCAGGGCCTTCGACTTCGAGAAAGGCATAAAATATTCATTGTTTCTATTCTCTTTGGGTCCTACCCTAAACCTACTAAAATCTGGTAATTTGCCATTCCAGAAAAAATTTCTGATCATAGGTGGATGAAGCTTGAAGAAATAGTGGAAATCATCAGGGCCTACCTGGTCATTTTAATTTGAGAAAACTGAAGTTCAGAGCAGTATGTGAAATCTTTACACTCTTGATTCTGTAACCAGAAAGATGGTGACTATCATTAAGGATGGCCAAATGACCGAAGAGTCCCACAGACTTTCTTCATGGAATTTTTTGGATAGGACATATGTTTTGCAATGGGACAATTCTGTCTCAAGCTAAGATCCAATGCCAAGGATGTCAGGTGTGAAAAACTAAAGGAGCCATAAAGTTTTCATGAAAAAAACAAAACAAACAAACCAAAAAAAACCAAACCCTATGTATTTCTGAGCCAGATATGTCAAATCAGATTACCAAGATCATCTCCTCCCTAGAATGCCACACTAGGAGAAAGGGAAAGTGCTTCAAGAGTACAAGATACTATCTGCCTTCTTGTTCAAATGCACAGGGAGTGACTCACTGCCAGGAGGTACCACTTCACCCCCAGATAAGAGCAACAGGAATCCCATAGGTTGCCAAACTAGGAAACCCAGGCAAGTTCTGGCTTAAAGCCACTTAGACTTTTGCTCTGTCAGATCTCACAAGCATGCTCCACCTCCCTGCAATACTGGCCTAAGGAAACACACCGGAGACTTAACCACGTGAAGGAGGGGTCCATCCCCTCGAGCCAGGAGTCGGAACACATACATTCTAGATCAGTTCTGTAATTTTTAGTAGTCACCTTGAACTATTAACTCATGCTTTCTACTTCAGCTGAAGTGAGGGAAAATGCAATCTGCCTTTCAAAATTGTCACAAAGATAAAAAAAATTCATGGACAGTCTGATTCCAATATAATATGGGGCTATGGCAAATAAAAACTGGCTGAGAACCATGAAAGGGTTATGAACATGAAAGCTACAGTCAGCCACATAGTTATTTCTTACCTCCTTGACTGGCCAGTTAACAATTGCAAATATGGGGAACGTGGTACCTGTTGGACATCTGCACCTGCATGTTCCTTCCTCTTATGAAACCCAACCAGCTGAGGTAATGAATCCCCTTCTATCTCCAAATGCTATTAGAATCCAAGAGTCCAACACCTTGGTCAGGACAGAAATCTTGGGACTATGAGGAGTAAAGAACCACCGATTAGTTAGCTCTCTGATAACTCGTGAGATTGGAGAGAGATTAGAAAGAGGAGCTCCATTTTTTTTTTTTTTAAGATCTGTTTATTTTGAGAGAGAGAGGGAGAGAGAGCAATGAGCAGGGGAGGAGCAGAGGGAGAGGGAGAAACAGACTATGAAATGAGCATGGAGTCCCATGCAGGGTTCGATCCCACGACCCAGAGATCAAGACCTGACCCAAAATCAAGAGTCAGAGCCTTTGCCAAAGGAGCCACCCAGGGGCACTAAGCTCCATTATTTTAAATGAAGAAGCTAAAGTTAAGAGATATCAGGCTTGATGTTTATTCACTTAGAACAGTTTCTCTCTCTAATAAGAACTCAATAAATGCGGTTTCATTGTTATCATGACTATAAACTTTTTATTTCAAACTTTGAAATTGGGACAAATTATTAAGCATTTCTTTGATCTATCAGTCTACTAACACAGATTGCAAGGCTCATTTATTCCTGGTGATCTCATATTAGATTCTAGTTTGTTCTTTCACTTACTAAGGGGCTCCGTGTCCACTACATCAATTCCTAATTGATAAATCTTCTTCCCTTTTTGAAAACCAGGCCCACATCTCCAGTCTTAAACCCAGATAGTCCTCTACAGACCACGATTATGGAGAATCACGATGACATCCATGTTTCTTCAGTGCTCTTTCATTTCATGCCCCAAATTTTCATGGAAACTCCTCACTCAACTTTCTATGAGGGAACTGGTCACAGACAAGCTGGATTATCAAGTGTTCACTTGGTGGGGCACGGACAAGAAAGGCCCAGAAAACTCAAAGTAAACCAACGAGAGAAGAAAGAGATCACCCAGGAGGCTACTGAGAAGCCATGACAGAACCAGCAGAAAGCGAGAAAAATAGGACAAGTTGGCTGTGAAAAAATGTCCTGGACGTGTTCAAAGACATCTCCCCCTGACTGTCAACAGCACTGAGCCAAAGCTTCCCCGAGATGGATATTTTTAGGTTCTCAAGTCTTGCTCTGGAAATGGACCCCAGGTGCTCCGAAAGATATGGGCTTTGGCCACCAGGCTGATGCTCCGTCAAATAGCTACCATCCTGCCTCTCCTCTTCATTTGACCTCGGAAGGCTTGGAGACTGTCTAATAATGATGGTGAAAAAAAGGGAGCCTGAATTCTCTAAGAAAGACCATGAATGGAATGTAACGATCTCCATTTATCAGAGTAAGCAAACTGAAGATATTTTGCTGTCCCTCTGGGAAACAACGTGCAAACACATGTGAAAGCCTGAACAGCTTCATTTTCCTCCCCAAAGACAACGTAGGGCAACGCTTCTACAGTTTTTTTTCATTATTTAACAGGGGTGGATGCTTGCTTACTGAGTCACAAACAGGGAGCATTTGCTCTCTGGTCATAAAAGGTGCTTTTCCCTTAGGTCTGAAGCCAGACGGGCTCAGAGATGACAGAAGGTCTGAATGTAATAAGGGTACAATGCTTTCATGGGGGCAGGGAATGTTTTGGAAAGAAAGCCAGCAAAGATTCCTTAATAAATAAAATAAGAAGCCAAAAGGGCAACTGCTGGGGCGGTAAAAGGGAAGCTCAATTTGGAATTAAAAGGTCTGGGTTTAGAACTAGCTCTGTCACAACCTGGCTCTGTAACTTCAGGCAAAGTCATTTAACCTCTCCGGGCCTCTTTTCTTAGAATACAAAATAAAAGAGTAAAACCAGCTGGTCTCCAAGGCCTCCTGCAGCTCTGGACATTCTGAGATCGGTTATGAGGTAGGCGGCCTCCACTTCCCCCTCACTGAGGGGAATAAAACAGCCCAAAAACAAATCTTAAGCCTGAGTCAGTGTTCCCTGCAACTCCTTCTCTCCAGCCTTTTCTGCGGCTCTTTTGGCAAAGAATTCGTACCCTTGAGGATGACTGTGCTAACAGCTGGATGGTCCTTGGCTAATTCCTGCCTTTGAACAGCTGGCCTAGGAGACAAACAACCAGACAGGATTTTATCAGAAAAAATGACTCAACTTTGGCAGGCCAAGTATAGACGGAGAGAACTAATCGAAGCTAAAGAGGGCTGGACTGCTTTTCCGTGGGCCCCCACTGCCTCCTTCCAGCCTCAGCAGTGCAGAACCACCCTGAGAAATGGGGGACAGAGAAAGGACTAGACAATTCCTAGGAAGCCCCAGAAGAATTCACGGCTGTCCTATCATGTTTTCTGCTCCATTCCTTTGAAGAAACCAAACACTGTGAAGTGGTTAGAAGTTTCAACCAGACCCTGTGGTTATTTTAGGTTAAAAAAAAGATTCTCCATTGATTGGAACTGTCCTGCATACCCCAGGGCCCCTGAACACAAAAGCTTCTCACTCCCCCTCCTGATGACAATCCAAAATCCACCACAGATTTCGAAAACCCGAAGAAGAGAACTTGTGATACGCAGACTCAGGCAGATCACGAAGGATGGCTATGTTCCTCCAGGGTCTTCCGTGCGTCTGTTTTCATTATTCACAGGAAACGCGGCATGGGGTCAGAAAGTTCTCTTGATGGCCGTCTGGGTCACTGAATTCTTTTCCCTCTACCACTCAACCAACTACCGACATCTGAGGGTCTCTCTCCTCAAGAATCCTCATACTCTCAACATTGGCAAAGCTCAGTTTTCTAGTAGGCGAAATCTCTCTTCTAAAGTCTGATCGTTGGCTTCCCTTTGTTTAAACAGATTTGTGCCACCAGCAGCCCCCCCGAGAAGGGCGAGGGGAAGGAAAACAGCCGCTCACAAAGCTGCACACAGAGTCTGGGTGTGGAACGGAGGTGCCGCCGGGCACCTCGCTGGCTCGTGATGTCTGCGACGGTGCAGTAAAATTAGTAAATTGTGCCAGTGCTAATACTCCCGTCTCAACAAAGTGGTTTGTTTATTAGGGCTTCTTGCTCACAGAAGATGTATTTAAAAACTTTATGAGTAACCTTGGGGATGGACTAGGGGAAAAGTAAACATCAAGCCCAAGTTTTGCCTTTGCCAGCAGCCAGCCCTCCAGCAACCACACGCAGCACTGGGTGAAAACAACACGATCACAACCTCCAAGAAGGATGTACTGATCAAAGGCAGATAACCCTGACTTGGTATTTATCATCTATCTGAAATGTGAGTTTGTTTCCAGAAATGAAGGTAAGTAAGCGATCTAAGTAAGTAGATACTCAAAACGCTATTGCAGAAAGCTGTTTGTGAATCCATTAAAACATTAAAAAATACGTATGTGTATATATCTCAAAGAGCAAACATATTACAACTGAATTCCCTTTACTTTTCAGTTGTAGAGAATTATCTACAAATGCTTTAACGTCTAGGGAGATATCTGACAAAATGTTGACAAGTTTCTGCTTAGTAACAGATGTGTAACTGGTAATATGACACAACAGATGTGGGTTGTTTGTTCCTAGTTATATTTTCTACACTGAAAATCTATGAGTTTATAATGGGGGGGTAAGCATTTGTTTTTAAAAACAGACTCCATTTAATCAAATTAAGCGAGACCTGGATTAAATAGTCCTCAGGGAACAAAGAACAGTGAAGAGAGCTGACTAAGGACAAGCATGGTCTGCCCAGAAGGCAGATTTTCTCTATTTCATTCCTGATTAAAAATAAAATAAAATAAAAATAAAAATAAAAATAACCCATTGGTAGACCCAGGCTTACCGGATCACTGTGTAAGGACATAATATCCCAACTGGGTCTCCTCCACCCCTCCCCGCTCTGGCACTTTAAATGTTAAACACACAGAAATCTCTTCAATTTTGTCCTCCATTTTGATGACAATCAGGCCCCACCACTGGGCCTTTTGCCAACGAGTATGGCTACCTACTACAAGTGAACAGGAAGAGTTTGTTTTCAAAACCAGTTTCAATGGAGAGCTCTGTATGCCACAGAATCCCAAACGCTGAAAATGAACTCCCTTTTATTCACCATCCCCTGACCAGGGTGGACCCAGAACATCTCCCAACTATGGGAGCTTTTATCCTTAGATTGTATTTAGTAATGATCTCTGTTCTTCATGAATTAGAGCCACCAGTCATAAATCCCGAAAAGTAATATCTTTTGTCCTTGCTCTTGCCCCACATCCCCTTCCAAAATTACAGTCTGCTACACGGAGAGAACAGACCAGCACTGGCCACTCGCTATCTCTCAGCCACCGTGGGAGGCTGAATTCTAAGATGACCCCAAGATTCCTGCTCCCTGGTACACACCCCTTTAAGATCCCCTTCCCCTGAGTGTGGCCTGTATGACATGAGACTATGACGGCACTTCAGGGAAGGCAATTTTGCAGATATAATTAAGATCCCAATTCAGCTGACTTTGAGGTCATCAAAGCAGAGGTTCTCCTGAGTGGGTCTGACCTCATCAGGCAAGCTTTTTCAGAGAAGTTCTAGAAATCCAAAAGAGATTTTCCTACCGGCCTGGAAGAAGCAGGCCACCAAGAGTCCTACACATGTAAAAAACTGAATTCTGTCAGCAGGGGACCCAGCGAAATTGCACCCGGACTCCTGACCGAGGGAAACCATGAAGGATACGTGGTGTTGTTCTAAGTAAGTAAGTGTGTGGTAATTTGTTATGTAGCAATAGAAAACTACTACACCCACTCACTGGCTATGTGTCTGTCCACTCCCTCACCCACAATCTTCTTGTCCACATCTCTGAAGATGTTTTTGTGGAGGAAACGTCAACCCTGAGGATAAATGTGGGGATTGGAGACTCTGTTAACCTTGTAGTCAGCCTCAAACTGAAGAGGGTGGCCCTGCCCCTGACTTGTCCAACGCGCTCCACCCCTGTTTCTTGAACCTGATGCTTTGCTTCACCTCCCTTGTTCGCTCCTTCTGGGAAGTCAGGCCAAGATGGCGGCTATGACTTCATACCTGGCCTCTCAGACCACAGATCTAGGTTTGGATAAGTCTCTTTTTCCTGGCCAAGGCAAAGTTGACTTTTTTCTTTTACAGAAACTTTTACAAGAAAACCAAGAGATGGAAGGAGAAAAATTTTTTGAAATTAAAAAAAAAAAAATAGACACATTTACTTAGGACCTATTTCTTGTTCTATGTTAACTAAAGGCTAGTCACAGCCTGGGTTGGCTAGTGTAGCTTCTGGAATATTCATCTCTACATCCGCTTCCCTCCCCGGCCCTATCTTTGCGGGAGGTTTACAACTGTGCCAGCTTCCCTCTGGCCTGACTTGCATTTGAGTTGGCACCTTAACTAGCTCTGGGGCCATTCCACTCGGCAGCTTCCCTCCCAGGCCCTCCTGTTCTGGTTTCTGGCTCCACGGATAACCAGGTACCACCCATCTGACTTCAACAATTCCTCTCCTAGGCCTCACACCGGGGACCTCACAAGATAACACTTGAGCGTCACTTGCTGTCTTTGCGTCTCTTTGCTCCTATGTCTTACCCTTTTCTCTGACCTCTTCAGCTTTGACTCAGCTAAAATATGTTCAGAATTCACTGTCTCAGGCAACTGTGCTGAATTCTGGAGATACGGAAATGCTGTCATACAGCTCGAGGCCTACTAGGACTGCCTAAAATATGTTTAGTAGTCCACAATTGAAGCTGGTACCACATTATGCCAAAACTCAATCCACAGTCAAATTATTTTTCTCAGTTAGTGCCTAAGCTTTGCCTTGCTAGTAGTCAGAAAAGCAGCATAATGGCGACCAAAACTTACCCTCAGCTTCTCTATCTCCTAAAAATAGGCACTATAGAAGTGGGCGAAACCAATGTAATAGGATTTCAGTGTCTAAGTTCCATAGTAGGCTTCTCACTATTAAACTGTCTACTCATAGGTGCCCATTGTTAGTAAAAGAAGGAAACAGAATACTGACTTGCCTTAGGGCAACATGAATCAGTAGAGGTAAATACCTCTAAGAGGGTTCTCTTGACTATTCTAATGTGTGCTGGGCTCAACACAAGAATTCCTTAGTTTGAATTCCCCTATGGAATCCAGAGGCATGAATATTAGTGTATTACTGAAAAATAACTTCATGAAAGCAAGCTGGCCATCTACCAGCCACGTGTCTGTCTTGGACTGCAGTTCCCAGAAGGTATATCAAATGCATTTTGTTGTCTTTGTTCTGCGACCTACAAACATGATGAGGAAGTGGCCATTCACGTGCATTCTAATGATGACAATGAAAATCAGCATGATCCCTGGAAACTGCCCATGTCAGCTTTGTTAACTCTGTCCCAGGCTTGAGCATCGCTGTGTATGAATCATCAGAAATATAATGGGACATTCACACAAGAATGAGAAAAAAATTTGAACAAGTTATACACGAAGGTGCCCTCTATCTAGTTGGGAAATTAGTCAATAGCTCACATCACTGTCCAAAGATCACTGGTCCCAGGGTAATCTCAAAGGCCAAGCCAGCAAAAACAAATGTTTTCCCTCAAGGAGATACCTACTATCAAAGTTCAGGAAAAAATAGCCACTTAGACAGCCATTTTAACATCCAGATTGCTGACCCCATCACCCCTACCACTGTGACCATCATGGTGACCTTATGAGAGTACTCCAGTAGTTGAGTTCCATCTTGTGCTAATGTCACACAGAAATTTAAAAAAAATAATGCCAAAAACATTCCACCTACACTGTACAGGTGTAAACTAGACCTCAAAACACTTTATGAAGGGCCTACATATTCTCATGTAATGGTAAAATTATCAAAATAAAGGGACTCTTTTTAGACTGCCCCTCCCCACACACACACCCTGGCCAATCCTAGTGAAGTGGACTCAAAGATTGAGAGCTTGGGAACACCTTCTCTAGTTTGGGGAAATTAAAGTCACCTCTTTATATTTCACTTTCCCTATAAACAAAACAGTGCACTAACCTTTCCTCACACGACTTGCTTTACCTGGGTCTGGATATTGGCAGGCCTCTTCTATCACTTCATTCAACAGCCAACATGACACATAAAGCTTATCAACATCCCAGGCAAGATGAGGGAAAAAAATCTAAGGAAGACTTCCTTAAGGGTTATTTTGAAACATTTGTATTTCTTATCCTAGGGGAGAGATATGTTACAAAAAATTAAATAGTGACATGGGCTTAGGCACTTATTGATGTAGAAGCCAACGTATACTCTTTATTTGATAATGGTGCTGGTTGAGGGTGGTGATCTCCAGGCAGAGTTGCCAAGAAGCAAAGGTCACTGTCAAGATTACTTATGGATTTTCTCTAAGGATCTATCTCCTTGTCAACATAATTCTCATCATCAGAGGCATAATGAGGAGAGTGGCTACATATATTACTTTGTTAAATCTTCACAGCGAACGTGTGGATTACGTGATATCATTATCCCCATTTCACCAGTGAAAACATGCGAGCTCAGAGGGGGTCTGTAACTTGGCCAAAGTTGCACAGCTGAGGAAGGGGGAGAGTCAGGAAATCAAAATCCGTTTCTCTGACTGTAAAAACTACATTCTTTCCAACATGCCCCTTGACCCTCCATCGTAAACATGTGGGTGGATGGTGTCTTGCATTTGTGGGCCATGTGGCTGCCACTGTGTTTTCCAGCGAGGGTATCGAGTCTCACAAAGCAGGCAGCGTTCACTGAAAGGAACCAGACTCACTCTCTGGGCCTCTGCTGAAGGCAAAATACCTGATAGTCATTTCAGAAAGACAGGTAAGGTCAGGTATGCTGACCATCAACCCACGTTTGGTTTTTTTTTCTGGGTAAATGAAGGTAACGATTCCATCTCCCTCAGTGGGGCATTGTCACGATCAAATGACATAGACCACATCAAAGAACTTCGCAAATGTGAAAGCCCTGATAAATGGAAGGTGGGATTATTTCCCTTATCCCCCACTAAGACTCAGAGGGCTATGTCCTACTGTATGCATCTGAGCTACTCCCCAGCAGGGCTTTTTTCAGGATTGAATTTGTTTAGGGTGGAGAGCGGGGAAGGATTATGAAGACTCCACCAACACCAGAGACGTGTGTTGGTGCCTTTCCACAGTGAGTCATTTACGGTTCAGTTAATCATGGCAAAGCCAGTCGGTACAATAGCATACACAGCCAATCCTCATTATAGGCAGATTTCCTATTTGCAGATCCGCCTACTGGCCCACATTTATTTGTAACCCCCAAATCAATACTTGTGGCACTTTCATAGTCATTTGCGTATATGCGCAGAGCGACAACAATCTGGG
Source organism: Mustela erminea (assembly GCF_009829155.1). Classification (NCBI taxonomy): domain Eukaryota; kingdom Metazoa; phylum Chordata; class Mammalia; order Carnivora; family Mustelidae; genus Mustela; species Mustela erminea. The sequence goes on along the minus strand of NC_045624.1, from coordinate 15,441,388 downwards.
TTTACCCAAGTGCACATTCTCAGCTGAGCTTGAAGCTCTGTCTTTTTGTTCCAGCTCTCATTCTAGAAGCAAACATCCTTTCCATGGACTATTTAATGCCACATTTTTCACATTTTTGTTTTCTTTCTTGGTGATTTTGCTATTGAAAATGTCCCCCAAAGGCAGGGCTGATGTGTTGGCTTGTGTTTCTAAGCACAAGAACGCCATGATGTGCCCTATGGAAAAACTATGTTTTAGGTAAGCTTCGTTCAGGCATGAGTTACAGTGCTGTTGGCTTGAGTTCAATGCTAATGAATTTTTAAAATATATTAAATAAGGTGTCTTTATACAGAAACACACCTAAAACAAGGTATGCATTATCGCTTAATGAAAATATTGGGACCAGAGGCTCATAGGAACCTAACCCTACATTTCCCCTACGAGCAATGATTTAGTACCCATTGACTCAGTGTTCACAGCAGCTTTATAGAGCGTAACTTCCCCCAACACAAGAACAGACTATATTTAGTCATTAGAATTTGTGAGCACAGAATATAAATTTGAGGAGGTGGGGGAAACCGCCTGCTATGCATTTAAAGAGTCACATATTAACGATCTAAAATCATATATTACAAAAAAAAGACTGAGAGGGAATATACAAAGTAGGTAATAGTGCCTCTAAGTTAGCAGAATTAGAGAAGATTTGTTTTTATTTCTCCGACTTCACTCATGTTATTTTCATGGCTTAAAAATAAAATTCTAAGTGCAAAATAATTCCCCCCATTAAAGTCAGTGAGAAAAATACGAAAGTCCTTCTTGTCAATTCTGTGACTAATCCAATATGAGGCAACACTTCCAAGCGTAATTAAAACCATCTGAGGGACTGGTGAGGTTTGATTCACTTTTCTGAGAAACTTGAAAAAGATCTTCCTAACACGGATGGGACTTGGGGTCCAGCAACATCGAAGTTTCTCTTCGAGTTCTGATTTCTAACTCTACCCTATACTCAGCCTCCTGCCCTGCTTCCTCAGGGCTGATAGGACCCTGCTCCAAAGCCTCAGATTCTCAGTCCCTCACCTCAAATATCAGCCCAGAAAGGGAGTGCCTGTGCCTCCCTGACGGCAGTCACGGACCCTGTTTCATCACCTTCATGGCATTTGCCATTATCTTAAATTATCTTATTTATTCATCTGGTCCAGCTTGTATTGCCTGACCCCTGCCCCCTCCCTAGAATATAGAGCCTGTTAGGCTCATTGTCTGTAGCCACCTCACCCCCACCCCCCAACCTGGAAGGGCCAGATAGGAGGAGCTCAATAAATATTTGCTGACTTATTGACTCTCGGGTTTTCCTGATTCCTTTTTCTCCTTTGACCCCAAACCAGTGTTCAAACCAGTTATCTACCCATTATCTTATTCCAGGAGTCTAGGAATATGCCAGTCATCTCGTAAGTCCTTTCCACGTACACTCCTCTGTGTCCCTTGACTCCATCCCGACTCATTTCCTGGGAGACAGCAGGGTTCAGAGTTAAAGATTTCGATCGAACTCAATGCAACTTATTCCAAGTGGGATTGGCCATCGGTGGTGTTTCGTTGAAGACCTGCTTATCGCTTGGCTGATTATTTGCTACTCTACATCACACATTCCTTCTTCATGACTAAATCACAGCAAAAGCCTCTAACTTCTCTGCACACACTTCAGGCTGGCTGAGCTAGAGGGGCTGTTGGAAGAATAATCACGTGTGAGAGCTGCTGTTGGTTTATGTTAATGTTCTCCTACCAGAGCCAACAATCCCCAACACATGACCCCCCAGAAAGGGAGGTACGAGTGAGGTTGTGGAGGAGGGGGAGATGTGGGCTGGTGGTGAGCACCTGGAAATGTGACAATGGAAAAATCATTTTATCTCTGTTGGGAAATCCTTTTTTCACTTACCTGTGTTTTAAGGCCATGAGGGGGTATATACATTGAGCTGTTTGTAACGTCACATCTTAAATCAGAAAGCAGCTGTGGTACAGAAAAAAATGCTTTACCTAATCCTGTTTCCATGATGGTTTCTAGGCAATTGCCCAACGCTCGCTATGATCCTGGGTTTTCACACAGCCCAGTCACATCACACAGTCCTGTCACTTCGCCAGCAAGAAAAAAAAGCAGGGGTTTGTGAGCAGCAAACATGGAAGGGTAGATGGAACTTTCTTGATGAATCATAAGGAGCAAAAAATCCAGTCACTCTTAACGGAAAGATCAAAATCTTAAGAGGCCCCTGGCATGGGCTTCTGTCTGGGATTCTGCAGTTCCACGAGCATACTGGGAATTCTGCCCTTTGATTTGAGATACAGGTTGCATGTATTGTCCTGATGCATGAGGGATAGCTAAAATGACAACTAAAATTAGGAAATGGCCTGTAGCATTGAACAGCTTCTGGGGACAAGAGTAGAGGATTACTTAATTTGCTCCAATTGTATATTATTTTCCTCAGGGGTAGGGGGAAAGACTAGCGAACTAATCCCAGGAACACAATCCACAGATTACAATGACAACTGGTCTCCTGGTGGGGACAGCTGAAAGCACCCAGGAGAAACAGGAGTAGAGCTGGGTGGGAGAGCTCATCTTGGGCCCACCCACGGGGCCTGCCGTGGCCCCCACCTGCAATTTCCATAAATGTTCAGCAAAAGGAAAAGCAATGCAAGGAAACAATCAGGACACCGTGGGTGGTGTCACCCTCTATAAAGACAAGCAATGAAACTGCAGTCCGAACTACTTCAGCAGCACCTCTGTTTCAAAACACACCTGGTTCTGTTTTGCCCAGCTCCCTAGCTCTATCCCCTGGAATGCTGCACAAAGGTGCTTGGGACGCTCACTGCTTTCTGTGTGGCAGTGAGCGGAGGCAGCCGAGTCAGGCAGGGGGCCAGAGGGAGGTTGACCAGCTGCCCCAGCTTGCCCAAACGTCCCTGGTTTTAGCATTCCAAGCCCTGCATCTGGGGAAACTCCTCAGTCCCAGGCAAACCGTGACCATTGCTCAACCTACAAAGGAGTAGAAAGAAAAGTGCAGACATTGCCTAAACACAGGCATACTTAGTCATTCAACACCCTGAGTCACGAGGAATCCAGACTCAGGAAACCCTGCTCCGCAGGTCCCTGCTGTAAAACGGCAGTGAGCCAGCGTCTGGGATGCTGGAGCTTCCCCACCCTGATCCCCACGCCTTGGTTCTTCTTTGACACCAAATACACTCTAAAGGGCAGCATTCCTCTGACAGCCCACTGACAGAGACAGCGGTCCTCCTCCTCTTTACCCTACATTTGGACATGAATGGTAGATGGCCATGGTGAACCAGTTGTTCCCTGCTTGGAAATAAGTGGAAATGAAATAAAAAAGCAGCCATGGTAGGAAGCGCAGAGATGTAACCAGAAGCATCCAATTTCAATATAACTGAACATTTTCAATTATAAACAATCAGATCAAAAGGGAGCTCCTTCCTGTTCTCAGAATGTCACTTCCCTCTGTAGTTTCCATCTCTGGGGCCTTGACGATCTATCTGCGTGCCACGCCGAGTAGCTCTAGGGGATCCAAGGCCCAGAAATGCCATACGGAAACAGCACAAAATCACAGCAACGATTATTTTAATCCGTATCTCACTATCCAGGTTCTAAATGTTATGTCAGTACGGAGAGCACACCGCCTCCCTTGAGAAGTCGAACCATTCAAAAGGTGAACGAACACTTCCCCGGGGGGGCTGGCGGAACCTAGTCATCTTTTTTTCTAGGAAAAGGGATCTGTCACTGGCAGGAAAGTAGCAAAATTCAATGAACCCGGTTGTTGAAGAGCTGCTTTTAGAGGAGAACAGGTTTCCTTTTATAAAACGGAGGCCTTTCTAAAAGCAGTGTGTGTGAATTTAATCTAGCTTTCCACTGGTGTACATTCAAATTCTCAGAATGTTTGTCTTCTTTTCTTCCTGCCTGTGCCCTCGCTGGGCCCCTGCTCTGGTCTAGCCAGACTTAACGACATGGATTTCCCCCAACATGCAGCGCTCATCACTCCTCCTGGCCTTTGGACCCAGGGCCTGGCATCTGGAGTTCCCCCTCCTCCCCACCTCATAATCTGGCCTCTTCCCACATCCCCCTGGGAGTCAGGTTGCTATGCCCCCCAAGGGCACCAGAGCCTGAACATAGCCTCCTCCTACTGCATTTATCACTTACTTTGTGCATTTTTTTAAATCTATTTCCTTCTCTCTCTCCCTCTGTGCGCTCTCTCTCTCTCTCTCTCTCTCTGGTCAATAAATAAAATCTTAAAAAAAGAAAAAGAAGAACATGCCTGGAGAAAGACAGACTGGGTATAAAAGGAGAATGATCAATGCAATGACCTTTACCTCTTTCCTCTGCCAAAGTAATAACGGATCCATAAGTCAACACATTTCAGATGAGCTCTTACTAATTTTTGCTGTAACACAGGGTGGAATAATGATCATAATACAGCATTTCCTTCCAGAAAGGGAAAGCATCATGTTTGGCACGCTCTGTAGTAGGCCTGACCCACTGCCGTCTTAAGGAGCTATAAACCAAACCAATAACTTGCCAATTTTCTCCTAAATCCAGGCCATCACTACGGTTAACTTCTGTGGTCGCTGAGAAGCAGGCAGCTCTCAGATCTTTCTTTTCTTCCCTGACCATGCAGTTCCCTGGGGTCAGCGGGAATATGGTTCAGTTTAATACTCATAGGCCAGAAGACAATTCCAGAAGTTCCTGTTACCCAAGGCATATGGGTCAAGGCTATGGCTAACAGACTTTATGAACTAACACAAGTTAGAAGAGCATTCATATTTAAAAAAGGGATCCCATTAAGTTTGGGACTTGTAGACAAACCACTAAGATCTCTGATGTCTGTGGAAGATGACTGGGATTTCTATTCCCTCAAAATAATCAGAAAAGAAATCCTTAGCTACTTAAACCCAGTCACTTGAGATCATCAGATGGATTAAAGAGTTCAAAACATCTTTATTTAAGGAACCACCTTATCTGCCTAGCATTTGCGGCAATGCAATGTCTAAATGTTCGAAGACATCCAGTTAATTAAGTGGGGAGTCTCTTTTTCCGAATGTCATACCTTCCACATCAAGGGACAATGAGTAAGTTTCTCATAAGTCAGGACCCCTTGAGCTCCTCCAACCAGGTCATCCAACTGACTGTCCCTACTCTGCCAGCCCAGTGCCTAGATTTGGGTGAGTGGATCTGGTCACAGACGAAACCCAAGGAAAGTCCTAGAGGGTCAAGGTCAATCTCCAGTGCCCACACCATACAAACTTGAGCTCTGATGGAAATATAAGGGAAATAATAACTCAAGTATCTCTTTTCAGTCTTGCAAATATCAATTCATGGGGCACCTAGGTGGCTCAGTCAGTTAAGCATCTGCCTTTGGTTCAGGACATGACCACAAGGTTCCTGGATCGAGCCTCACATTGGGCTCCCTGCTCTAGGAGCTGCTTCTCCTTCTGCTTCTCCACTGGCTAGTGCATGCTCTCTCTCTTTCTCTCTGCCAAATAAATAAACAAAATCTTAAAAAAAAAAAAAAAAAGAAAAGATCAAACCATGAAAAAATAACAAAAACAAAAAAGATGAAAATTGAAGCCTAAGAGAAAGAACCTTGACTCCAAGGACTACAATTGACTTCCTAGTGAAGATCAGAGTCCTTACCTGGGGAGAGATGCAAAAATGGTCTCCATAGTGTGCAATCCCTGACATTAAGAAGTGGTCTCTATTTCTCTCCTTGTTGTTTCTAGAATAGCTTTTTGAGTTGTTTTGGCCAACAGATTATGGAGGAAGTGACTTTGTCCAAGTTCTGAAGCTGGGCAGAACGTGACCTAAGAGTCTTCGACACTCCCAATCTCCCCCACGGAAGTGAGCTGCCACGTGAATAAGCCTGGGCTAGCCTATGGGAGGAAAGACCCCAGGTCCTGTACCCCCACCATTCCCTTCCTGTTCTACTCCGTCTGATCACCAGCCACCCTCAGGAGCTACAAGTTGAGCAGCACCTCACTACAGACTCATATGAGTGAGCTCAGCTGACATCAGCACAAGAACGACCCATGTGAGCCAAGTCCAAATGGTTGGTTCACAGAATTGTGGGCTAAATAAATGGTTGTACGCTTTGAGTCACTAATTTGTCATGCAGCAAAAAGTCATACACCATTCCCCAAAACTTTCTGAAAGAGAAGAGATAATCATATGTCCAAATGGCATTCAATTCCTTGGAGACAGAAAACCAGAACAATAATTTCCCAAATACTCTACAAAGTAGGGCAAGTGAAATCATGATGAAAAATCAAATCCTAAAGACCGAATGAAATTATCATTTGGTAAATTTCATCCTTTACACTAAGGGAGGGAAGTGGACACAATATTTAGAAAATTTAAAGTAATTTTATTACTGTGCTTACTAGTGCAATAGAAAATAGAATGATAAAATCCTCACCTTTCCTAACTTTCACTTCCACTCCCTTGCCTGTCACAGAAGTCTACTTATCCACATCGCAGGGTCCTAATTTTTATAATTCCCATTACTTTGTATCCCCACTATAGTCCTCTAGCAAAACCACAGAACAGCAGTAACTTCCACTGACAGAAATCCTTTACTGGGTGCTTTATACGCACTATACTTTGAATTTTCACAACCACCCCATGAGTTGAGTACAATCAGACCCATTTTATAGAGCAGTAAACCGAGGCTCGGAGAGGTTAAGTAACTTGACACAGTCACGTGGTCTGAATGTGCTGGAGACAGAATTTAAACCAGCATCTGTGTGATTTCGCAGCTCACACATTTTCCATGATGCAACATAGCCTTGACGTAATAGTAAGTGCTGGGCTCATAACATAGACTTCTCATGAGAGCACAGGCTCAAAATACAGTGACTATAAATAAATGCAAAAATAAATAAATACACACACACGTACATACACAGGGTGGAGAGAGAAAAAGATGCAGCTGTGCCAACTGCAACTCTGCCCCAGAAGTTGGAACTTTATTGACTTTGGCCAAACCCTTTCCGAGACTGAGGGAAAGAGACAAAGCAGCAAAAATATAAGATGGTTAGGATTAAATGCTTGTTATCCAATTATCGAAGCAGTGGTCTCTGAACCCAAAGCAGACAGAGCGGAACTTTCTGAAATTCACAGAAATGCAACCGGCTAATTGCCCATATTTGTGAAAAGTCTCCCATAACACTACCACTACTGAAGTCAAACATGGGTTTTATTTACACAAACAAATAAATATAATCTTATTTATCAATTATTTTAAATTTAATAGTAAACTATTGTTTGACTTGTATTTAAAAGAGAAATGTAGCCTTACAAAGTACGCCGACTGTTTTTGTAAGAAACTTGTATTTTCAAATTAAATCTTTATGCTCTCCCTGAAATTCATTTCCTTCTTCCAAATTATTTATAAACCAGAAGAGAGAGATGAGAATTTAAAAATTTCAACTGCTCTCAATTGTTTCTATTTAAATTAATTCCTCTGATGGCCTGAGATCTGGCCAACATATAAACAGGCAATGGTTTGGGGGAAAGTGCGTTCAGTCACCTGAATCAAAACTGGGGAAAGAACATCACCATTTTTTGCCAAAGCGAAGCAGAGTCTGATACTCTCTGGTTGGGTCAGCTGTCACTTCCTCCACCCAAGGGTCCCAGAGCTGGTGGTGGTGAGGGCGGGGGGTCCTCTCAGGCCTTTCCTACTTCGCCTTCTCTGGAGGAGGTCCCTTCTTCCCCCCTTGGCTGTAACGGAACATTCAGATGGTTCTACGGATGCTGCTAGGCCTCACCTCTGGCTGTGGTGTTCCAGAGTCACTCCTCTGTCACGCCACCCCTCCACTCCATTTCTACAGCAGGGGTCTTGCTCTCTGGTGAGCTGGTCCCTGGAGCCCTGATGATTTTCCTTATCTTGCCCAGGGGCACACCTCATGAGTCCCACCTTGACTGCAGTCCCTACACTCTGTCCCTAGAAGTTCTCAGGCTCATCCTTCACTGTTTCCCCCAACTGCTCCCGGCCAACACATCTGCCAGGTCTCTGTTGCTTGATCTTAGGAGGACACCCTCCTCAGACTCCCCGGTGCCAGCCTCCCATCCCCCGAGGCCAGACCCCCTCACTTCTCTGGGTGCTTTCCTCCGGACTCAGACGGCTTTTCCACATACCCAGCCCTCCCTGCTCCTCCCCATGACCCCCTTCCTTCCCCATGTGCCATCCCACCGAAAATCCAGGCCGAAGTCAGGAGACTCTTGCTCCCCAAGGGGGAAGAACCAAAATGTTCACATGATAAGGGACGTTGGAGGTTTTTAAAATTTAAACCCGTCTCAATGCAGGGTCACTGCCTACAGCCTTTCTGAAGATCAAGACCACACGGACCCCCGCCGAGCAGCTAAGCGGTCACGTGCTCAACTAAGAGCCGCCTCCTTCACCACGTTCGCTGGATGGCTGTGGTCTGGACCTTGGAACTTACTTGAAGCCTGTCAGCATGGACTCGGAGTTTTTAATTCTCAGGTCTCGGCACTCACCTGGATGAACCACTGGCTCCCAGGCTCTCCTCTGTGGGCCTTCACCCCGCATCTTCTCCAGCATCATTTCCCCTCATCTCCTGGCTCACGGGGCCTCCGCAGGCCTCCCCCAGGCCCAGCAGACTCCTTCCAGAACCACCTTCCCCACCTTCCCTGGGTTGAGGGCTGCCTGTAGGCTCAAATGCCACAATATCAGAGAGGCCTTCCCTGGCAACCCCAGGTCAACGAGCCACCCCACCTGTTCTGTTCCCCATAACACTATCACCTCCTGAGAAATTACAGATGCGTTTGCTTTCTCCCTCCCTCAGCAGCACGACACTCCAGGAAGGCTGGACCCTTGTCTGCTTGATTCCCTGCTGTATCTCCAGCACCCAGAATACAGTAGCTGGCACCAAGAAAGTGCTCCATAAATACTTCACCAATAAATGAATCCGCACTCCTTCCATGCTCGCCATCCCCATCACTCTCGTGTTTCCTTGCTCTCACACTGGCCTGTGTGCCCTACTTCCAGGGTGATTCTGCATATGGGTTCTGACCGATGAGCAGTCCCTTCCTGCTTTGAGTCCCTTGGGTCTTCAGCCCTCTATCCGCTCCTTGACACCAGACCCCACTTTCCCTCCCCTTCCCACGCCAGAACCTCCTACCCCAACAAAAGCCTGGAGAAGCACACGGCCTATGTCATCTTCTAATTTGCTAATAAGAAGGATGAACAGAGATAACCAAAGACTCCTCTCCTCTTCGATATTAAGCTAGAATCTACATTCTCTTGACTACCTCTTAGCCGCCCCACCCTACCGCAAGGCCAACACCGCTCTCTTCCTTTTCACAGAGGTTCTGTTCCATAATCAGCTAGAGATGCTTCCCAGACATTAGTGTCAAGATTTTCCTTTTCAAAAATCTATACTGTACTCACTCCTCTCTAGTTTTCTTGTAATATATGCTTCATTTTAAAATCCTTATACTGTTTTTTTTAAAGATTGTATTTACTTATTTGAGAGAGAGAGAGAAGAGCAGAGGGAGAGGGACGAGCAGACTCCACATGGAGCACAGAGCCCTACGTGCGGCCCCATCCCATGACCCCGAGATCACAACTTGAGCCAAAACCAAGAGTTGGACGCCCAACCAACTGAGCCATCCAGGTGCCTCCTTAACACTGGTTTTTAAAAGTCCATGCAACTTTTATATTTGTCCTCCAATGGACACCAACGCTTCTATCTTCTGGATACATTCTTTTGCATTATTGTTTCTGTTTTTTTATAGGTTGAATTTAAACTTTCTTCCAACTTCATCAACTATATATATATTTTTTAAGATTTTTATTTATTTATTTGACAGACAGAGATCACAAGTAGGCAGCGAGGCAGGCAGAGAGAGAGGAGGAAGCAGGCTCCTCGGGGAGCAGAGAGCCCAACGTGAGGCTTGATCCCAGGACCCTGGGATCATGACCTGAGAGCTGAAGGCAGAGGCTTTAACCCACTGAGCCACCCAGGCACCCTCATCAACTATATTTACAGTTGATTCCTTGTCATAGAGCCTATCTAAATTTTTTCCCTAGATTCTTTGAAATCCTCCTCCCTAAATTTCTGATCCAGGGATAATTGTCTTCAGGTGTTACTAGATTTGTTTTGAAAAACCTTAAAATAGAAATGGTCATTCCCCTCTTAGTTTTGGTAGGGTTTTGTTTTAAGCCTATTTTTGCTGCATGTGGCTTATCTGTTGAAGAACAAAAGAAAAAATAAATATAGAGGAATGATAGCAACACCAAGGAAGAACTTAACACAATCTGCTTTCAGCAGAAACAGATCTCTAGAAAGTCTAAACATCCCGTTATCCCCTTTAAATTTACCACCTTAAAGAAATCCTCACTTAACCTACCAGCAAGTCTGTCTACCTGGGCTCCCAAAGCACTCGTCACAACCAAAGCCATCAATGTTTGTCAACAGGGGAATGTTTTCCTCTGATGTTTATTCTTCCCACCACTCCACGCAAACACTGGAGCACCTGGGGCTACAACTCAACAAATACAGGAATTCTAAACCATCCAGAAAAACCAGATCATTGCAGTAGAGGGGAGGAGGGGATAACCTTGATACGCAAAGGAGTTGGACACCGAATTATCTGGACAACCTGCTTTCCCTTCTTCCAAGGCTACCCTTTCTTTCCAGTGACAGAGACTCACAAACCAGGAGTAAGTAAAATCAAGTTCCACCTCAGAGATTATCCACTAGTGGAAAAAAGAGCGATAGGGGAATGGTCTTTGTGAAGACACTGGAAAAGCAATGGCCTCCAAAACCAGAGGTGGGTCAGGGGACACTGCGGTGCCCGGTGCCCCACAACAGCTCAGGCTGTGGCTGACTCCAGCAAGCACATTCTCTTGAGATAACTCACAGTTTCCCTATAAATAGGAGCTATGAAGGGTGCCTGGGTGGTTCAGTTGGTTAAGCATCCGCCTTCAGCTTTGGTCATGAACCCAGGGTCCTGGGATTGAGCCCCACGTTGGGCTCCCTGCTGTACAGGGAGCTGCTTCTCCCTCTCCATCTGGCCTTCTCCCGAGCTTTGCTATCACCTGCTCTATCTCTCTCAAATGGATACATTAAAAACCTTCAAAAGAAAAAGAAGAAGCAGCAGCTCCATACTCTTCCCTCTCTCCCAACACACGTCGTATATACACACACAGCACACAAATACATTTATAATCTTGACAGGAGAACCAAAGCCATAAAAGACTGAAATCTGTGGAATTGTGCTGGTGTAAGCAATTGGGGTTTCTCTTCTAGATTAATTAAACTGAATCAATGACAAAAGCTACTTGATTCTGAGACTTTGGAGTCCACACATGAAATATTAGAATATTATTAATTTTAAAATATTAGGAGAACCCACAGGTGACTAGGCCACTTCGAGTGGTTCTTCTGAAATATTTTCTTGGAACACCTTAGGAAGAATCATGTCCTCAGAAAGCGTTGATTAAACAGTCTTTAGAGAAGGAGTGTGGCCCATGTCAGAAGCAAGGAGCCCAGAAGAGGAAGCCCTGGGTTCCCACCTGAACGATGCACTCTCTGCAGAGATTTAAGCCCAGGCCTCAAGCTCTCTTCCACGGTCAAGTGAAATGACCAGGATGAGACCTCTAAAGTCTCACTCCCCCAACCCTGTCCAATTCTGTATCTGAGGAGGAGCAAACTGAAATGCTATTAGTTATGCCAAAATCAGCAATTGGGATATAGGTCCACTGACTCTACTTGCCTAGCCCCGGACAGAAATTCTGCAGTTATACCTTCAGGTCACTATACTAGGTCACTATACCAGAATATGGCCGACTGGCTGGCTTAACCAATGACAGAAACTTACTTTCCAGAGGCTGAGAAGTCCAAGATCAAGGTGCGGGCAGGTTCATGGAGTGGTGAGAGCCCCATTGGTCACAGACTGCAACTTCTTACTGCATTCTTACATGGCAGAAGGGACCAGAGATCTCTTTGGGGTCTCTTTTATATGGGTGCTCTATCTTTTTTCAAGATTTATTTATCCATTTTAGAGAGAAGCAGAAGGGGCAGAGGGAAAGGGAGAGAGAATCTCAAGCAGACTCCAGGCAGAGCACGGAGCTGGACACCCAGTCAACCTCATGACCCTGAGTTCATGACAGGAGCAGAAACCAAGGGTCAGATGCTCAACCCACTGTGCCACCCAGGAGCCCCTACATGGATGCTAGATCTTATTCACCTCGGGAAGGCTCTACCTCCAAATACCATTACATTGGGGGTTAGAACTTTCACATATGAAATTTGGGCAGACATGAATATTCATTCAGTCCACTGCAAACTTGTATCACTGGAGGGTCTGGTAAGACCCTCCATCACCTGGAGGATCTATTAAGACCCAGATGCCTGGGGCTCACTGCTGGAGTTTCTAATTCAGTAGGTCTGGGATGGCGCCAAGAAATATGCATTTCTAACCAGTTGTCAGACGCTGCTGCGGTCCATGGAGCAGATGTTGAGAACCACTGGTCTCCAGGGAAGGCACATGACATTCACTGATGGGATCGGGGACTCTGGAAGCTGAGGCTGGGAGAGGAGCCAGCCAACCAAGGCAAAGGAGCCAAAGAGGACACAGACCCAAGAAAGGGACAGCCATGAAATTCTTCCAGAAAGTGAAAACACAGGGCTAGCTGCATCTTCTTACATTAATATCCTAATGTATATTACCTTATAATTTGCAAAATGTGTTATTTTCATCATCTATCTTATTTCAATACTTAAAATATTTTCAATACTTAAAAAAAAAGTCCTAATAGGTTGTAATCTGATGCTCTTTCAGAAAGCAGATAAAAAGAAAAGCAAACTTAGTCAACAAAGAAAACTGGAAATTCATTGATAACTCAGTGCTCAAGAGAGAGAAGGGGTGTGTCCTTGGTGTTGAATGTGAATATTTAAAAGGCACATGTTAATTCTAGTCCTGGCTCAGACAGAGAGGGGAAAGCTTGGAACAAAAGAAGAGGGAGAGCGTCTCACTTCTAACTACAGGAAGTTCAGCGTGGAGATTTCACAAAGAATCAGCGGTAACATACTGTGCCTCAGCTTCATGCCTCTGGAGTAAAAAAGAATAAAAATCAGCAAGTTATAAAAAGAAAAATTGGAGGCAAAAGGGAAGCACCTTTGCAATCTGAGAGTTAGCTAGAGCTCCCCTGAAAACGGTTTTATTGACAAGCTGCAAGAACTGTGGTTCAGCAGCGTTGTCCTGCTTCCCGAGGCTACGTGCGAGCCGAGCTCTTCTCCAGGTGGCACCTCTCCCTACATACAGACTCTGAAGCATCCGGGAATGGGAGCATGGAAGGAGGCTGTCACGGACTGAATATCTGTATCCCCCTAAAATTCACCTGCGGAAGCCCGGAAGCCCGGGCCATCAACGTGATGGTATCTATCTGGAGGTGGGGCCTTTGGCAAGTGATTAGGTTAAGAGATCAGGAGGGTTTGATCCTCCTGATGAGATGAGGGCCCTGATAAGAAGAGACCAGGGAGCACCACTCACCGGTGCTTCCTTCCTGCTTGCACTCTCTCTCTCTTCCCCTGCACTAGATCTCTCTCACCCTCCCCCCCCTCCCCCCACATCCATCTCCCTCTCTTTTCCTCCCTCCCTCCCTCTTGATTTCTTACTCCCTCCCTCTCTCCTTCTTTCTCACTCTCTCCCCATCCTTTTCCTTCTCCCCCACTCCCTCTCTCTTTGTCCCCCCACCCTCCCCATCTCCCCCCATCCAATGGGGAGAAACGAGTTTCTGTTGTTTAAGCCATCCGGTCTATGTGTTTCATTACAGAAACTCAAGCTAAGTCAGAAGGGGAGTGAATGTAGGTCAACCCAGCGGTTCGGGGCTCTGAACTCATAATCAAGGTGTCATCGCCTACCTAGTGACAATTAATCTAACTTCAGGCCAAGTGTCCAGAAAGGATACTTTTTTAATATAATAATGTCCTCGCACTAATAGCAGATCTAAAACAGAATAAATGCCAGACTTGGTTTGAGTCCCAGCTTGCCTCCAGAGTGGCTCCACTCCCTACCCCTGGTTCTGACCCAATGCTAATCTCAGACAAGAGAGGCTCTCTGCTTAACTCTGCAGCAGGACACCCTTGCTATTCACTTGAACCTGATGGGACAGTTTGGTTCTGGCACTTGGATTCTCTTCTAGATCCCAAACGCCATGGCTTCTAACTGGAGTTTGGCTTCTGACCAGTGTTTGCTGCCTACAAGTTCCCAGTAACAGGAAGCCTGCCTGAACTCCACTCCAAAGAACCTTCTTCCCCTGACAGCTCAGCCTCACACTGGCCACCTGCACGCACTGACCGCCCTCACCTACCCGCGATTCCTTGCACTGTAGTACCCCATCCTTTGGGTGCAATACCACGTGAATTCCTAATGGCTACTGTTGGCTGATCACCAACTATATTGAAATGAAGGATTCTTGCTTTAACATGTGTTACGCCTCAACACAACACTGCAGGTAGATACTACTCTTCCCATTTGGAGGTGAAGAACAGGAGACTTTTTTTTTTTTTTTTTTAAAGATTTTTATTTATTTATTTGACAGAGAGAGATCACAAGTAGGCATAGAGGCAGGCAGAGAGAGAGAGGAGGAAGCAGGCTCCCTGCTGAGCAGAGAGCCCGATGCGGGACTCGATCCCAGGACCCTGAGATCATGACCTGAGCCGAAGGCAGCGGCTTAACCCACTGAGCCACCCAGGCGCCCAAGAACAGGAGACTTAAAAAGTTAAATAATTCTTATAACTACACTCAAGTAAAAATAAATTAATACCTTAAAACATAAAACGAAAACCAAACAAACCAACATTAAATAATCTTATCAAAATCATACAGCCAGTCAGTAAAGACTTGCAATTTTAACCTGCCTGCTTGATTTCAAAGTCTCGTCTTCCTACTATGCCCTAGTGCCATTTCCACCCCATCTTGGTGAACCCCATCCTTTCCCCACAGCTGATGCTTCCTTGGACCAGAGCTGGCCACCCTTCGAGCCACCCTCTTAGCCTCACACGGAGCCATCCCACCCTCCTCCAATAAGGTCCACAGCTAAGTCAGTACCCCTCCCCCATTCCCATATACCCCCTTAATCTCATTGCCTGATCTCTGTCCCAACCCATAAGTGAATTTAGTTTGGCAACTCCCACCTGCTTCACCATCAATTTCCAAGTTGAAGCACAAAGTCATCAGGATGCATAAGAACAAGTCTTGTATATATCATATGGGGTGTCCCCATATCATAGGGACAAAGGAGATGACGGGAAAAGACAAAGGAAGGAGAAGAGAGAATTAAAAAAAAAAAAAAAAAAAAAAGCACTGAAGAGAGAGGAGGAAGAAAGAAGAAAGCCGACCACATGCTGCCCAGTTAAACAACACATGTCAAATAAGGACATTCATGAGGCTGCTTAGTCAGGAGGGACAGGAAAGTCTGGACCTGCAGCACAATCCCTGGTCTTCCCAGTCCAGCCAAAGCAAACTGTTCCCAGTCCGAGAGGAGAATGTGCCTGATATCAAGAATTACAAATCGTAAAAGCAATGTTTGATCTTTCATCAGACCCTAGATAGGAAAGGAAACCAGCTCTAAAAGACATTTGGGGGACAACTGGGGTAATCTGAACACAGACATATGAGAAAACAGTAGGGCATCCATGTTTAATTGTTCTGAGTGATAGGAAGCTGTTCCAGAGCACGCCTTTGTTCTTCAAAGAACATCTGCTAAAGTACTTAAAGATGAAATGTCATCACGTCTCACTTTTAAAGGGTGAGCAATAAAACAACACACATACACACATACGGAAATAAGCTAATATGGTAAAACGTTAACAACTAGTAAATTTAGTTGGAGGATATATGTCTTCACTGCACTATTTTTACAATTTTTCGCAGGTCTAAAATTTTTCGAAATAAAAAGTTTAAGGGAAAAAAAAATACAAATTAGCCCCAACCTGAGAAAAGAAACTTCCATTAGCCTCAGGACATTTCCATTGATCCAGTAAGTTCCTGCCACTGACGGGGGATGTGGGGGTTAGGGGGGGGCATGGAGCTCTGGCTGTGGGCTGCCTGTGGAGAGACACCACCTACCATGGGTGAGCAGAACAAGCTCCCTAACCTCCTCAAACCTCAGTCTCCTCACCTGTAAAATGGGGCCAAATATAATACCTAACTCAAGGAGTTAAAGACTTAAATGAGACAATTCATAATAATTATGAAAGATAATTCATCATCATCATATTATTATTGATATGAGAAAGGACCAAAAAAACACTATCCCCACTTAAACTGCCAAATAGAATCCCGAAGGCTAGACCAACTATTTTGTTTTAGATTTTTTTTTTTCTCTCTTCCTCCTATGTAAAACAGAGAGAAGCAATTTCGGAGAGATGGCATGTGCCGAAAACCGCAGATACTGGAATGGATCCATCTATCAGGCTGTAAAGGTGAGAACAGGATGACACCTCTCTACCAAAGCTTCCTATAAATGTCCTTGAACTTGATGTTCAGGGTAAAGCACTTGCAGCAAAGAAACAAACCGTAAGAAAGAAAACTGAGCCTCCTGCCGCTAAGCGGGGCCGTTCATGGAGCAGAGTAGAGGCTGGTGGGAAGCTGAAAGTCAAAACCGATTTCTTCTTTTGGCCAGAAAAGCTCTCGCTGGCCGGGACCCTGAGGGCTGGCTTCTCCCCTCCCCGCAGTAACTGCCCTTGATGGCTGGGAGTGCGGCCCAGACAGAGTGCATTCCTCAGGGCTAGAGAGTGGGCGTGGGGCCAGCAGCCGTTAAACACCACTTTTGTATCCTCCAGCAAGAATGTCTGGAACCAACAGCATGTGCCTTGTTCTAAGAACAGATTTCTCCTCGAGCGATTTCTCCAGCATACAGAAGATCTGTTATACGGTATACATCGACCTATATCTGTGCTTACTTTAAAACTGTGTACTTCAGTGGGGGATACTCCGGAACATCCCTATTTTGTACAAGCCTAGACTAGGACATGCTTCCAACATCAGTAGGAATGGAGTCCCCGGATTCAGTTAGCAGCACCACGGAAACACCCAAATTTAAAAGAAAACAATGAAATCTACAAAGAGGCCCACAGTTGCCCATGTATTCCTGGAATTTGAGTTATATATCTTTAAAAAAAAAAAAAGAGTTTTAGAAGACAGAGAAGTTTTTACACGGGACATGAAGGGGAACTGCAGACACTGTAGCACCCCGAACCCGCTCCCTCGGGGACAAGGCTCTGACGTGTGGGAGCGCACAGAACATAAAGCCTTCTGCTGTGCATTCAGAAACCGGGGGCCTCCCTGCCCACGGCAAAGCCCCTGACCTCGTGTTCTTCTGACCTTAATCATGGACTTCCCTGGAGAGTCACAAAAACCCATGGGCTGTTTATAATGTGTACTCCGGCTCTTTTCACCTTTCTAATATTATTAATTAAAAATTAAGCAAATCTTTTTAAAAGAGAAAAAAGAAGGGGTGACACCAAAATTCCAACACTGGAATATTAGTTAAGAAACACAAGAGAGGGGCGCCTGGGTGGCTCAGTGGGTTAAGCCTCTGCCTTCCGCCCAGGTCATGATTGAGCCCCGCGTTGGGCTTTTGCTCAGCAGGGAGCCTGCTTCCACCTCTCTCTCTGCCTGCCTCTCTGCCTACTTGTCATCTCCATCTGTCAAATAAAAAAAAAAAAGAAATACAAGAGAGACGCATAATGAAGACGACATAAGCATTAAAAAGTAATAGGTAAGAAATAAAGAAAACAAACGGGTGGTCACCAGAAGCAAGGGGAGGGGGTGCGACTATGGGTGAAACAGCTGAAGGGGATTAAGACTGCATTTATCATGATGAGCACTGAGTAATGGATAGAATTGCTGAATTACTATATTGTACACCTGAAATTAATATGACACTCTGTTAATTATGCTGGATTTTTAAAAAAAAAAAGAAGTAATAGGTAAATATTAAAATAAGAAAAATATCACTGGATGTTAAAAAATATGACACAAAAGTTATGAGGAATATTAATTATAGCTATATAAAAGAAAGACTCATAGAAAATGTCTGACTGCTAATGCAACAGAAATTTACAGCCATTTTAGGGGGTTATAATGAGTTTTTGAGAGATGTCTCTTTTTTCATTTCTGTAATGGGGTAACATTCTTTTTGTAATAACAGTAACAGTTATTCTTGATTTTAAACAAGGAAAACAATGAATAAGGGCAGATTTCTGATTATGAACCTACAGTTATCTAAGGGAATTAAACACCGTACCCTTTAATACATTCAATCAATACATTGTGCATCGACCAATACAGGGAGTGTTTTCACACTGGCAAGTCCCCACATTCACACTCTGGCAACAAAATCCGCCTATTTGCTTTGGGGAGTGTCCCCAGTTGCCAACACAGGGATAGAGGCTTTGGCGTCTTTGCAAAAATATTTATGTATGAGAATACATGACCACACACACACACACACACACACACACAGAAAGTTAAAGAAATAACCTATATGAAAGCCTAAAATGATTTGAAATTCTGTAGCTAACAGTGGACTTCGTCACAGGGAGCCCTATTCCCATTTCTTGCCTTGTGTGAAAGACTTGAGTCCTCAGGGGTAGAGATCCTGGGAGTTCTCTGAATCCACAAGCTCACAGTGAGTGTGTGCTCAAAGTTGATAAGCTTTTACCAAATTAGCTTAGTACCAGAATGAGGAACAGAGAACACAGTTTTCTAGACAGTGACCCACAGGTGCCCATTCTCTTTGAACACAGTGGAGATCCACGTGTCCCTTGGAAGCCAGAAGAATGCACGATGAGAGCCAAGTTAGTCTACTGTGGTCCTCAGAGGGAGTAAGCAGCCAAAGGTAACAGGAGATGCTTAGGGCCAAGAAAGTAGGAGCGTAGGGCCCATCGGCACCAGGTCCATTATTATGCCCAGAGACTCAGTATGGTATATCCGGGACATTGTAAGAGACAGGTTATTTTTCATAATGCCATGCAGGTGAAAAGGGACAATGGCAAGAGGGGTCTCAAGTCAGCCATGGCTTTCCAATTCAGTCTCAAAATGCTCCTCTGAGAAACCCACTTCCATTAGGTAATGATCCATATAGAGCTTCTAATTAATGACTCTCTTACCCATATTCACAGTTTAGTTCTCCACCAGTTAACCATGCAAGTTTTCACAAGATTACTAGCAATCTAAAAACATTTTATGAGTTGACATTGTAGGTTCTGAAGAGCATTTCCAGACCACTGATTGCCCATCATTGACTCTGCCGCAGCAAAGGTAGAATCCACTAGGAATGAGACATGAGAGGGAAGAAACTGTTGAGAGGCAGAAATACCCATATTATAAAATTAGAAATAAAAGTGAAGAAATAATAGAAATAGAAATAATTAGAAAGAAAAGTAAAATGCCAAGTACCAATCTTAAAAAAAATCCTCTTGTATTAAAAAAAGAAAAAGTCAATAAAAAGACTATTCCTATCTCCCCCATTGAATTCATCCACTGAACAAATATTTCTGCATGTTGGGTACTGAGGTATAGTGGTGATAAGAAGCAAACAGATCCTTGCTCTATTGGAACTTACACTAATGGATGAGAAGATGTCCATCAATCAAAATAATGAATAGAAAATATAAAAATGTTATAATCCCTCTGAAATAAAGGCAACCAGATCACCAAGAGCAGGGAGAGTTTCCATAAGACTCAAGCTCAGTCTAACAGATAAACAGCAGTTAACTGGGCAAAGGGAGAGGGGAAGAGTGTTCCAGACAGCGGGAACAGTATGCGTAAAGGCCCTGTTGCTGGAAGAAAAAGATGTTAAACACTTAAAAAAGGGAATGGAATTCTTCGGGCTGGAGCACAGAATGCCAGGGAAAAGTTGTACAGAGGTCAAGCCCCAAGGGAGATGCAGGCCTTATTAGGATTTTTTTTTTTAAATCGTTAACAATATAAAGCCATTGAGTGGCTTAAGAAATGACAGTGATCTGGGCAGATCTGCATTTTGAAAATATTTCTCCTAGACCTGGGGATAATGGGAAGGAGAAGACAAAACAGATGTGAGCAGAATGGCTGATCAGTTATGCAGCAGGTCCTGGTAAAAGATGGGGGCCGCTTTGTCCTAATGAGGCAGCCAAGGAGATGGGAAGAAGTGACCGAGTCAAGGCATTTAGGAGGAAATATCTGCAGGAGGCGGCGTGACAGACTGAATACAGGGGCTTCAGGAAAGGATGACAAGGATGGCTTGGAGGAACCTGCCTGAGTGATGAGGGCCTTATCCATCCCTGAGATGGGCAACAGGTTTTAGGCACGGCCTGGGGGAGAGAAGCATCTCAAGTTCAGTGTGTGACATATTTCACTGAGAAATCTTTGAGATAGCCCGGGGGAGAGGTAAGCTGGCAACCGGACAATCAGGTCTTCGAGAGAGATCCAGGCTCAAGATCTAGATTATAGGCCTATCATAACGTAGATATGGTAACTGAAGCAACAGAAGTTGCTCGAGCAAAGGTTACAGAGTGAGAAGAGACATTTAGGCATCACGCCCTGAGACAGGCAAACCCTTTTAGAAGATTGTCCAACTCAAAGGAGATAAGTGAGAATAACGTATTTTATAAACTAAGAAGTATTTATATTTATATTTATATTTATATTTTATAAACTGAGGAGGGCTGGGAGACTAATATTTCTCTGTATTTTATAGGTGTAGAAATTGAAAGAGAAGTTACAGATGAGGCTCGACCCGGCCATTGGTTATGTAGACAGACAGGGCAGGAGTTTAATCCCTATCAAAGCTTCAAAAAGTCCAGGAGAACAGACTGAGTTCTCTGTGAGCCCCAGAGGCTCTGGGAAGGGGGCTGAGAGGGACTCATAATCGACACGGTATTTCTTTTTGGGAACCCACAAACGAGTCCCACACTCTGGCCTCTGCAACACGCTGGCTGCCGCTCCCAGGGGGGCCGCTGACACACTGTATGCTCACATCTGCAGGACTCCTGCCCCATCTCCCGTCCCTTAAAGGGTCTTTGTTGTTTGTTCCCCAACCCCACAGGCAGGACAGAGGGCCTTTGCTTCTGTTACTCCTTAAAGGCAGCACGAAGTCTGGGGAGCAGGGAAGTGAGAAAGAGACTTCATTCTGCACATTTCAGGGAGGACCAGGACCCAGGACTCAGTGGGAAGTAAAACCCGGGCAGCACACTCTCCTGGAGGCACGGCTCTCCTCCTGGGGCCTCAACACCCAGTTGCAAAATAGCAGGAAAAGAGAGAGGCAGTCAAGCCTTACACAAAACAGCTTTTATTTTTCTCGGAGGAAAGCTGTTTTAAACTATATCCATGTGCTAGAATTAAAAGTGATTTCACCCTCAAAAAAGGGACCTTGGAATCACTCTTCCCAGCTGCACAGATCAAATGCAATTCAGCTCAGGCCATTGAGAAAGACACAGAGTGGGAGGCACGACCAGATGACCCTCAACGGCTTCTCAGCTCCAAGATGATTCGGCTCCCACATGGAAGAACCAGATGTTCCTACAAAAGAATCAGCATCTTTCAAAAACATCTCTTTTCTTTTCTTTTTTTTTTCCCCCTCTGCTAATATGTGAGTTAAAGGCACTCCGAATTTCAATTAATCGGCCTTGGGTTCAACATGGAAATTTTATCAGCCAGCAGTTTGCTCTCTCAACTACTTTCTCTCTGGGGCTTTCCTGGGGAAACTTTCCTAAAATTACAATGGCCAGTCAGCCACCAGGCCTGTGCTCAGACCTAGTGACCCAATACTCTTTTGCACAGAGCAGAGGCAGTCGCTCTCTGCCCATCTCAAACATTAGGCCTTGGGTGGCACTGACCTCAAATTAGTCATCTGAAGTGTGGGAGGTGTTTTTTTTTTCCTCCAACATTTTAATTTGAAAAATGTCAATCAGAGCAAAGTTGAAACAATTCTATAATGAACACTATATGCCTACCTCCTAGATTTGACCATTAACATTTTATTATTCTTGTCTTATCACAAATCTATCCCCCAATCTATCATGCATCACCTCATTTTATTTTTTATGTGTTATGTAACAAACTGCAGACTTTTATATAAATACAAATCTGATCTGAGAACTATTTTAAAAAACTCCAATGCTCTACCTTCAAAATATTTGACTCAGTTAGTCTTGAAGTGGGGCTCAGGCATTGGTATTTTTTAAAAATCTCCTCAGGTAATTCAAATATGTAGGCATAGGGATAGGCAAGAATGCATCTGCTTGCCATGAGCCCTGATCAGTGGGAGTGAGACAAAAGAATTCCAGAAGCTATGCAGCTTGCAGTGCTCAGCCTTCTTATATGCGCACACCAACACACACAACAAACACAAAGGGCAAAAGATACTAAGGTGGGGGTTGGAACAATTTGCTTTTATTGTCTCAGAACCAAGGCCTCAGCAAGGTGTTGGGGGGCGGTGCAGGGAGAATTTGGGTCTAAAGACACTCCCTGAATTTGCTTATACACTGGTATATCACCTCTGCCCAGCTGCCTTCCTTCAACCTTGCCAGTTTCCTTCTCCTCCTTACAAGGAGGCAACAGGATGCCTCCTATCCACAGCAGAAGGCTGCATAGAAAGGGGCTACAGGTCTACTCGAAATCTAACAAAAAGAAGAAGAGGATTAGCAATAAACCCTGGCTAGGTTTCTCAGTCCAGACAACCCAGAAGGAGAATGCTATGGTGGCAGCAGCTGCTGTAGGAGCACCATCTCCCTTTTTGCTCAGAGACCCAGAGCACACACACGAGATAGCGATGCAACAACTTCAAGATAAAACTATAGGGACAAATAATACCTACAGGACTTCAGAAAAAGGAATGACAAGTAGTGACTATGAGAAGAACCTTGGTATAAGCCCACTGGGTATCTAACCAGATAATTAGTAGCAATATCAGAAAAGCTTGGATATTAACTTCATGTTGAAGACAACAAACAGATCAATCATATGCAACAACACCAATAAACCTTGTCGTGTTTTGTTTAAGAAATACTGAAGCAGGGGCGCCTGGGTGGCTCAGTGGGCTAAAGCCTCTGCCTTCAGCTCAGGTCATGATCTCAGGGTCCTTCGATGGAGCCCCGCATCGGGCTCTCTGCTCAGCAGGGAGCCTGCTTCCCTCTCTCTCTGCCTGCCTCTGCCTACTACTTGTGAGCTCTCTCTCTCTCTCTATCGAATAAATAAATAAAATCTTTAAAAAAAAAAAAAAGAAAGAAAGAAATGTTGAAGCAGTATCCTGCAGTGCCTTTTAATGTGAACTTAATACTCCAGAATCAGGGAGCACACTTAACATTTTCTAAAGTGACTCCACATTAAAAAAAAAAAAAAAAATCTCATTTAATCCTCATACCAACCCTGTGAAGTCAATGGGTATTATCACTTCACTTTACAAATGAAGCAAATGAGTCCAAGATAAATAAAATTAAATCAGAGACTATTGAGCTCCACAAACCCAGAAGATAATTATCTAACTTCTAACCACATTTTTGTAATCTAAAAGCACTTTACAGAAAAACTGAAATCAAGGTCAAATAGAATAATCTCTTTTAAAGCAGACTGAGCAATGGAAAAGATGAGCTTGAAAAGTAGTCAGGTCACAGCAAATAAAATGTCCTGATACCATTTCTGGTTCTAATTCCAGCAACATTTCAGATGGGTGCAGAAACAGTACTCTTTTTATGAAATGCAGATAAGCCAGGACGCTGGAGAGCCGTGCCTTGATCTGGACAATCTCAGCACAGTCAATGTGCCTGGAGCACTCGTTAGATTTCTGTGGATTTGGGGAGAGTCCACAATTTATCTCTGAATGGCCTATAAAGACATCTACTTTGGGAGGATCTCTTTATTTGCTAGATGGAATGTTGCCCAATTCATGAATCACTTAATAAAGACAGTGAGATCTTAAAAAAAAAAAAAAAAGATACCTACTTCATGTTTCTTGTTTTAATTTATTGGCAGAACAAAGGGGAGCAGTTTTTTAAAAGCAAGAGATTCACGCACAAGTCTATATTTCTAGCTTCTTTTAAAGTCAGGTACTTGCCAACTCTGGGTCTAAATTCTTGTCTGTCAGCCTGGTGGGGCTGAGTGGCTGCTGCTTTCAGCGAACAGGTCCCACGTTCTCCCAGTCTCTGCGGTACTTCCTGCTCCCCGTGACCCCCCCACACTAGTTTCACTCCCTGACAGCTTCATTCTCCATCTGCCTGAGCCCTGCGCTCAAGTCAACATGAAGGCTGATGGTCCAGAAACGTGTGAATGGTCAGCCCGGATGCTGTGTGAGGAGGGTTAGTAAGTCAGGTTACATTGTTTTCCAATAGCAGAGAATAGGCAATGAATGAATGTAGGACCCTGGTCAGGCCTTGACATTGGGGAACAGGAAGCTGAATGACCCAATCCACTGCTATTCCCACCAAACGATGAGGAATGATACCAATGAGGCTGACTGAGGAGGGGAGCAGGGGTGATGCAGCTGAGGTAAGTGCTGGGTCCCCACTAGTCTTGGGCTTCCCCACGTCCCAGCTCCTTGCAGTACTGGGCCCAGAGTGCTGCTCAAGAAAGACGCGTGGAATGGAGACAAGGAGGACAATCTCAGAGACACGAGCCTTTGGTTGACCAGTTGTCTGTGAGGGCCTAGAAAGAGCAGCAAAATGAGGGCAGAGATGCTGGTGGCGTCTCAGAGGTTCTTGAGAACGCAGAAGTTGTACAGTGAAACAGAAGAGTCACGATACAAGTAGCAACCGAAGCTACTGTGGGAAAAAGGAAATTCAGAATACTTGTACCTTTGGCGCACAATCAGAGGAACTGGGAATATTGGTCTCGAATACTCTTTTGAGAAAGGCTAGGGTCAAGTGTGAGCTGCAAAGGGAGAACCGCGGGGTTCAAGAGCAGGTGTCGACCGCAGGACAGGACAGCCGGGGGAAGAACGCCTTGGCTGCCGGGCACCCATCCTCTCTGGTCCAGTCACCCCAGCTCTAGCGTGTTTTACTCATTATCTTGAAACTTGAGTTTTTAGTTTTATTCTCCTAGTTCCACCCCAGGGTTAGCGCCGGGCAAACTCCGCCAGGGAGGCTAGGCAAAGTGCCAGGAGGTCAAGCCAAGAGGCCAAGAGATCCCACAGCACAGGCTGAAGCTAGTCCCACTGGACCTTAATTTCAGAATAGGATTGCCGCCCAGACTCATGCACCCCGATGTGAAACTGACTCCAAAGGGGCTCACAGGGGGCCAAGTCTTGGGCTCTGTCTGGCTTGACCTGGCATTAGCACTTGGTGCAGTGTGGCAGGGCTAGGCTCCAGTCAGCCTCACGGGAAGGGCAGCAGGACACCTTGCCAATGGTTCTCAAACTGTAAGGTGCAGGGATCACCTGAGGAGTTGCAGATCTTCAGTTAATCACCCAGAAAGTCTAGAGTAGGGGCTGAGATAATGGGTCAGTGACAAGGTCCCACCACACTTTGAGTAGCAAAGCTCTAAGCCAGAAGTTCTCAACCTTCATTTCATTTTGGAATCACTAGGAAAGCTGTTAAAATTTCCTGCCGCCCAAACCTCACCCCAGAACCAATCAGATCTGAATCTCTTGGGCTGGGACCCACGCATCAATATTTTAAGCTGTCAGGTAATTATAACATGTACCCAAGATCAAAAACCATTGCTCTAGGCAGAGGGGTGGTCAAAGGTGGAGGCTTGTAGTTCCAGAGTATTCATCTGGCCTGAAGCCTACTCCAGGGTGGGGTCAGCCACAGAAGGGACCAGAGGCCTAGTTAAGGTCTCAGCCTAGAGGGCCACACCCTGAAGCCTGGAGAAATACAACCAGAGAAATGGGAAGGAGGGGTTGCTGGTGTCCAGGGCTTCCCCCTAGCATTATAGACACATGTAAATAGAAAACCTAGATTCAAATTTCCCAAACGAGGGAGCAGGCTCCTAAAATACGTAACTGGCTCACTTATGTTTGCTCCAGAACTGGGAGAGCCACAGCCTGGAGGTTCTCAGTATTTCAACGGGGAGGGGTGGGGGATTGTGGGGGGAGGAGAAAAGAAAGGCAAAATAGGGCAGAAGTTTTCCACCGTTCCCAGGAACAACTGCTCAGTGACGTGTAAGACTGACCAGCTCTTCTCTTGGCTACTCCTCTTTATACACTGGCTCAGTTACTCCACAATATAACCCCTCCTGGCTCCCTAACCTCCCCATACACGTGGAAAGTCAACTCTGCAGTTTCCAATCCCCGCTTCCCAAAAGACCCTCCACAACGCACAGGACTGCTGGGACCACCTCCAGAGCCCACAGGTCCTTGCAAGGAGACAGGAGAATCTAAGACGAGCTTCTAAACCCTGAGTTCGGGTCCACTTGCTGCCAGGACCGAGCAAAGCTCCAGAAACAGCGGCAGAGTCCGAGCACAGTCAGAGAAGAAAGGAAGGGCCTAGAGGAGAGAAAGAAAAAAGGACAGCAAAGGACACGGGACTGGGACAAGAGAGATGGGGGACAGGAGGAAGAGGCCCGGGGGGGAAAGAAGAAGATGCCTCCACTCCCCACGGCACCCAGGTCAGGAGTGAGCCAGCCCTCCACTAAACCCAAATTCTAGGAAGGTCTCTGCTCCTAAAATGTCTTCATGTTTACCATGTTTCAAAAACGATTTCAATGGCTCAAAGGAAACCTACAATATCAGGTCAAATACAATTCAAAATGGATGTAGAGAAGAATCTGTGATGCAGGAGGATGAGAAGTTCGGGAGAACAAGGGAGGGGGAGCTAGTGTTAGCACTGGGTGTCATGAACGAGTATGTGGGCCAGAGCCCTCCATTTATGGTCAGAAAAGACAGCTTCAACCTTTGCCCGCTTTGAGTCAGTATCTTGAGAATACTACAAAATGTCTGTAGTAAGATTTTTTTTTTTCTTTTTTTGGCATATGATGTAAACCACTCATTTTTTATGCATTCTCCAAAAAAACCCTAGGCAGTGGAGGGAGGGGTTTGTTCCCCCAGAAGACAATACCAAAGGGTTAGGTTTAAGGGACAAACAGTGCTACTTGTAGTGAAGCTGTCTTTAGTGCCTAGTGGGTAAGCTCACCTGTCCGTGGTCAGGGTCTCATGAGTGCACAGCAGCAAGTGGGAGCCGGGCTTCCCTGGAACATTCTGGGG
Organism: Mustela erminea; assembly: GCF_009829155.1. Lineage (NCBI taxonomy): Eukaryota > Metazoa > Chordata > Mammalia > Carnivora > Mustelidae > Mustela > Mustela erminea. The sequence goes on along the minus strand of NC_045624.1, from coordinate 15,414,212 downwards.
GATGGACAGCAGCACAGCAATGGTTCTCAGCCATGCACACAGGATGCTGGCAGTGGACACCCTGAGTACAGACCACCATATGCTGATGTCCTAAGCTCTAATGTGATTGTATCTGGGAGTGGTCATAAGGGTGGGACCCCCATGATGGGTTAATGTTCTCTGGAAAAGAAACCACAGATCTCTCTCTCCACCGGGTGAGGACACAGTGTAAAGAAAGCCAAGAAAGCCAGAGGAAGGATTTGCTAATCCCTTGATCCTGGACTTTCCAGCCTCCAAACTGTGAAAAATAAATGTCCATTGTTTCAGTCACCCACTCTAAGATATATTGTGGCAGCAGCTCAAGCTAAGACACCTAGAGACTCTCAATGCCAGACACTGGCCACCTGCTCTACCAGGGGGCAGGAGAGCCCGAAACACTGGTTCCCTCATTTTCACCTCCTCAGCTACATGACCCCAAGGCAAGGATGGTGAATGCCCTCCCACAGTTCTAGCACTGAGGAGACAGGCCAGGCCCCCCAAAGAAGTGAGCTTCTTCCCAGCGCACTCACATTCCAGGTAAAGGAGAAGTCAGGGCAGAAAAGAAATGTCAGGGATCCCAGGCAGTCCCAGCAGATGGGGGAAGGGAGGAAGCAGACACCGGAAAGAAAAAAAAAAAAATCAAAGGGAAAGCGGCTACAGAGCTGGTGGACTTTCACACACGTTCTAATTAATCTGGCTAACTTCATCCTCTCTCTATGAAGAACCCGTAAACAGGGTCGCCTTCAGGCCGCTCTTCTAAAGAAAACACACCGGGCTTCACGCAGCCATTAGCCAATGGCCCCAGCCAGGCAATGTTGCTTACTCCCAAACCACTGTTTTTAGATACCACTGCTCTCCACCAAATAACAGGCCTTTACACATCCCTGCTCACAGTCAGGTCCTCCAAACGCCTTCTGGGCCTGGCTACTCCATCTGCCCCGGATTATCTTGTTAGCCTGTGTCTCTGCTTGGTCTTCCACAAGCTGATTGTTCTGGAGGCCTTGCTAGGCTTCGCTCCTCAAGGGCAAGGCTGAGCTTCTATTTTTTTGTAATCATTCCAGGAGGCTAGATTCCAGGTTCTGTACTCAGAGGCCCCCAGTAATTTCTGTTGGCCAGCTGCTTTTCCTGAGAAAGCATAATCAGACCTTTTGATTCCCATATACAAACCGCCTGTGTCCCTGCCTCTCTCCTCCCTGGTGAAAGGGACTTCACAGCCCACTCACATTCTGGGCACAGTTTATACATCTGGGATGAGCCGCTCGGCCCAGGGGTGCCAGAAAGCACACTTGGGGGTTTGGGGGCACATTGAGCGGAGAAGTAGAAAGGAAATAAAGCAGTTCCCTTATCTGGGACATGAAGGGGTTGTGCTCAGCCATACTGAAGGTCTTTATGAGATCTACGATCCTGGAAGTTTGGGAAAGCATTATTTTGTAGTGAGGCAGACTCTGCTGCTTGGCCACTTAATATTCATCCTGTCCTCACCACCTCACCACCAGGAATGCCCATGCTGTTCAGAGTAGCAAGGCGCCCGGCTAAACCACTCATGTTCCTGGACACTCTGTGACAGCAAAGGATAGCCAGCGAAACCCTGCTGGGACCTCATAGCAAGCCTTGGCTTTTCTAACACAGGTACTACCCCCTTCTGCTTTGCCATCCTACTTTCTTCCTGCCAGGGAAGCTGATGTAATGCTGGAGGTGACGCAGTCATCTTGTAGTCATGAGGCAATGCCCAGGAGGACAAAGGTCTACCTGCTAAAGAAGGCAGAATGAAAATGTGAGACAACCCTGGGACTCACTGGCACTGTTCACCCACCGCACTGGTCCTGGAAAGCCTCGCTCAGGATTTCTTGGTTCATAAAGCTAAACTAATGTCTAACTTAGTGTATTCTGAAACTAAGGGACATATACAGTTCCAACTCTGAAACTCTGGGTCTTGTTCTTTTTTTTTTTTTTTTTTTTTTTTGAGAAGCAAATTTGGCACAGGTAACCGTTTCTCAAAAGGGCAAGGAGGAAAAATAAATCTACCTACCAGGATATTTTTCTTTTGGTTGGCAAATCCCAAAGGACAAACTCGTCATGAAAGTCAGCTGCATCTCATAAAAAAAAAAAACAATGGAGGGCTCACCAGTCGCCCAAGCAGCCAGCTGCTTTGCAGGAACGCAGCTCCATGGAGTAGAACCATCCAGTAACTCATTCAAATTTGTTGGCCTCTATAGCTAAGGATTTTCTCCCGTTGGCATTCAGCCCCATTACCAGAAATTTGGGGGTATTGCTGTTATTGCTATTGTTGTTGTTTAAAATAAAGACATATGACATCCAGAAAGGGTAGAGACTAAGGCACAGGTTTCTAGCAGGTCCCTCCCAAAGTCCCACTGCAACTGCCAAAATAATAACAAGGTATTACCGGAGTGGGTCCATTCCCATGCCAGCATCTCTATGGAACCTCTATTGGATAGGATGCTGGTTAGTCCAGATAAAAAGTCAGGCAGAGAAGACTGACTTGGAACCTGCTTCCCAAGAAGGTGGGCTCAGTGTGGGTTCTCTGGCTCCACTGTCCTTATATCAATACTTTGAAGTCAAAGGCCATATGCAGTCAGTTTCTATGCCAGTTGCTGCAGCTTAGCAACAGCATTTGGGGGCTTGGGGGGGAACAAGCAGGGAGCCCTTCAGCCTTCTCCCCCGTTCTCCAGCTGGCCCACATGGGGCTGCTCCCCCAGGCTCACTGTTCTCTTCCCACTCTCATGCTGATCGATCCTCAGCATCTCACAATTTGCCCCAGAAATGTTATCGTACGAGAAAAACACTGCAAATGATCTTAATATCCACTCAGAAATAGTTGCTTCAGGGGATGCTGAGGGGCCAGCGGATGGTCCAGACCCCTTTTGCCTTCCCTCTCGTGTTCTGAAAAATATTAACACCTGCCACCAACCCACCCCCTGTGAAACCTCCACAAACAATTTCAGTTCTGCAGAAGCAGGTGCCTGAAAAATCCAAGTGTGAATTTAGTCCATGCAAATCAATACCAGGCCTTCAGCTTAAAAAGATTCAGGTAGGAACATTAAAAAAAAAAAAAAAAGTCAAGGTTTTTTTCCCCCCAAATGTCAGTCCCTATCAATTGGGCCACACTAGGGTGGAGAGGGTTGAAGGTACAAACTTAAACAGTTGTAAGACAAAGGTTCTGGGGATGTGACGTACAAGATGATGACTACAGTTAATAACGCTGTGTTATATATTTGAAAGTGACTAAGAGAGTAGATTTTAAAAGCTCTCATCTCAAGAAAAAGAATTTATAATGATGTGAGGTGACAGATGTCAATGAAACTTACAGTGGTGATCACGTTGACTATAGACACACATCACATCATTACGTTGCCCGCCTTAAACTTATAATACAATGTCAGAGGTCAACTGCGTCTCAGTAAAACTGGAGAAAGTAAATAAATAACAAATACATCCATACATACAATTAGATCACATTAGAGAGGCTTTATTTTGCTTTGGCGTTTTTTCTCCTCTGAAGTTTAGATAGAGCTCCGCAAGGGTTTTCTTCCTCCGCATACCTGAAGTTACTGAAGAAAAAAAAAATGGAGCCCAGGGAACTACTTTCTCCTAAGCAGTGGCCACATGCCAGGCGCGGGCACAGACGCATTATTCATATCGTGTCATCATCCTTGCTCATGGCCTTGTGAACCAGCTTCAGAAGGGTACCCGGAGGAGGGAGCGCCTGAACCAGACAAAGCCGGGAGTCATGGATTCCACTCAAGCAGCAAATATGTTACGGAGTACCTGTGTATGCTCAGCCCTGTTCTGGTAGCTTCCTAACCAGTGTGCCCAAGGAGTGCCCCCAAGCAGAGGCTGCTGCCGACAGAGCCCGTGGGCCGTGAGCCGTGAGCACTTCTCCTACGGCTTCGGTGCCCCCGCAGAAAACATCACTGTCCACAAGTGCCTGTCCAACAAAGCTTGGAAGCAATGAATAAATGATTGCTTGCCGGTGATCAGGGCTATGAACCTCGTGCTGACTCCAAATCCCTGCCTTGTCTACCGAGCCCCTGGTCCCCAGGGGTGGAGCCATCAGCAGACACTGGGACCTGCAGAGTCCCACAGCAGAAAGAGGGAGGGTAGCAACAAGCAAGCGGTACATTCATCCCGCCCCCTTCCTCAACCATCCCACCTCTCAGCTGGGCCAGCCTCCACTTCGCTTTCTCCTCTAAGTGTGTATTTATTTATTTATTTATTTATTTTTAAAGATTTTATTTATTTATTTGACAGACAGAGATCACAAGTAGGCAGAGAGGCAGGCAGAGAGAGAGAGAGAGAGAGAGGGAAGCAGGCTTCCTGCGGAGCAGGGAGCCCGACGCGGGGCTCGATCCCAGGACCCTGAGATCATGACCCGAGCCGAAGGCAGCAGCCCAAACCACTGAGCCACCCAGGCGCCCCTCTAAGTGTGTATTTAAATCAGAAGGAAACACTAGGTTTCGACCCACCTCATGTTCCGAATATGTAAACACAGCTGAAACACCAAATGGTTTTCTGGCTGCTCTTTTTCTGCTTTCCGTGCGCATCACATAAGAAAGTGCCCACGTTCAAGGCCGCTGGGGCGGGTGGGTGCCTTCAGTTAGAACACGGTGCCCTGGAGCCCAAGGGCAGCAGGTTTGTGCCCACCTGGGTCCAGTCCCCCTTCTCTGCCTCCTCGGACCAGAGCGCCAGGCCTTCCAGCTGCTTCCAAATGGGGGGTCATGGGCTGCCAAGAGCCCTGGAAAGAAAACTTGCAAATCCAGAGCAGAACCAGAAAAACAACTCCTGGCCAGGCCTCAGAAATGAATACCATCTCAGGGTAGAAAGTTAAAAGTCACAGTTACAGAGATGGGCTTTGGGCACTCTGGTTACAAAAAAAAATACGGTATTTCCCCCACCCTACTTTTCAAGGAACAGCGTCCAGTGCCTACACTGTTTGTAAATGGAAAGCTGGGGGTGGGAGAAATACCGCATTTTAACTTTTTCATTGTATTCTACTAAAATCCAAAGGTCTGCTCTTAAATTGTTTGGAGTAAGTTTTTATTAAAATAAAACAAACACACACACACACACATCCATTTAAGGCCCTCATGGGTCATTGTGGCCTCTTGCTGGACTACAAAAGGAACCTTGTCTGTGACTAATTTTAATTTTTTTATTTAAATTCAACTAGCCAACACATTTTCAAAAAAAAAAATTCAAAAAAACCCCCCAAAACCACAAAGTTAAAATCCAAAGCTGCCACAGGTAACCCCAGCTTATGAATCCAGAAGTGTTTGGGAATTCACTGCACATTCTGCTCAATTTTACTATGAACCTAAAGCCAGTCTAAAAAATTAAATCTTTTTTTTTTTTTTTTTTTTTTTTAATTTGTACACATAGGTGCTTCCAGGGCATAAGACATTTTGTTACTGAAATAGTGGATTAAAAAAATCATCCAGTTCCCGGTCAGCCAAGAGACCGCTCAAACCCACCCTGCAGCTGAATTTTCGGGGCGGTTCCCAAACTTCGTGTATCCTCCCAGGTGTCTGCTCTGCTGCCGGCTTCCTCTCTGGGCAGCAGGGGAAGCAGGACTCTCCTTCCTTCCCACCCCCTCTTCCTTTGGCCCTCGGTCCTGGCTGCAGGGCTCCCCCTCCCATGCCTGTTTCTCCTCTCCCGCGGAGGGCTGGGGCCCCTAGCAGGTCAGCAGAGACCGAAGGAGAAGCTGGCCCCAGCATTTAGGGGACAGGCCAGCAGCCAGGGGAGGGCCGCAGGGTGTGCCCTGGGAGTCCCCTTTGCAGGTCCTAAAACCCAGGGATTCCTTGTAGCTGGCCATTTGCTTTGAAACTGCGTCATTTATTTTAATGGTTCCTTCCACTGGAAAACCCTCAGGCTCCCACTCTTACGACAGCACCATTTGTCCTCACCTACCCCTATTATATCATATAAAAATGGAGCCAATTCAATTAGCTTTTTTTTTTTCCCTACTGAATATTGTTGATGTATCTGTGATCAAATCCATCTTTGGCCACCAACGGGTCTACCTAGTACTTTCTTTGTGCGAAGAGTCAGAAGAAATAAAGGGAAATGTTCAAACTTTACAGGTATTTGGCAAACCCCAACAAACTTATACGGGTGTCGGAGGCCAGAGGCCAACCTTCTGCACACCCCAAGGCCAGAAATGGCACATGCACAAAGGGCCACATGCACAGACTCCTGGTCGCCAACCAGAAGGTCGTCCAGGGACAGATGGACTCAGCCTGGAGAGAAGAATGAAGGACGTACCCTCATGAAAGGGCATGGGTACCCTGACAGTCTCCAAGGCCAATATTAAGGATTGCTGTCAGGTTTGCACAAAAACAAAGGGAAGAAAGAGGCAGTGTTGTTTCTCTTACCCACCGTGCCTCTTTACTCCTAGTTCTGGTCTGTCTGCCTTCTGCTCCTGCCTGGAAGCTAGGCCTGCCAAGGAGAGTGTCACAAGCTCAGACCACAGGGAGGCCACTGTGGCCCGGAGACCCAGGTACTGTGCTGAGCCGACACGCACACCGTCCTGGAAACCAGGTGAAATGCACACTCAGCCTTCATTATCTCAACCAGTCTGTAGCAACACTCTCTTCTTTTGGATCCCGTGATGGGATTTTCCTGGATTTTGTCCACATTTTCCTGCCGGTTCTTTCTGAGTCCCACCTGCAGATTCCTCTTCCCTGGCCAACACGTCTAGGGCCCCGAGGGCTCTGTCCTTGGCCTTCCCTCACACTTCACTCTCACCTAACCTCCCTGGACCAGCTTCTGTGGGCTAGGGGCTTCACCGATCCCCTCCAGATTTGCAACATCCCCAGTCTACACCTCCAGACCAGATCTTTCTCCAAACTCCAAACCCAAGTTCCCAAATCCCTTTGAAGTAGAGTGCCTGGATGTCCCATGAACACGTCAGACTCACTGTGTCTGAAAGTGAACTCATGATTTTACCCACCAAACTCATTCCTCCTCTAATTTCCCCTTTCAGGTCACTGGAAGCACGGCCAACTTAGTCTGCCACTTCAGAAACAGGAGGTGTTCCATGTCCCCCAAGGCCACCAAGTCTCCCAATCTAGCTCCTAGCTCTTGCCTGATGGATGTGCTCCTCTCTGGCAGGTTCTAGGCCCTCACAGTGTCTTGTACAACCTCGTGGGTGAAAAACCCAGTCACAGATCATCTTGCCACCATTAATTTTACCCTCCAATCCATCTGTCGTAATCCACCAGGGTTTCCTTTCTAAAACATATTTTTGCTCCTGTGCCTCTCTTGTTAAAATCCCTAACAGCCTCCCATTCCACTGCCCACAAAAGAACATCCAAATGGGGCACCTGGGTGGCTAAGGTTAAGTGTCTGCCTTCTGCTCAAGTCATGATTCCAGGGTCCTAGAATCAAGTCCTACATCGGGCTCCCTACTCAGCAGAGCCTGCTTCTCCCTTTCCCTCTGCTGCTCTCCCTGCTTGTGTTCTCTCTGTGTCTGTCTGTCTGTCTCTGTCAAATAAATAAAAAATAAAATCCTAAATGAAAGGACATCCAAATGGTTAACAAGATATGCAGACCTTTCATTATCTTGTCATATCTCCCAACACTCCCCCACAGAGTACTCTCAAGGTATACAGAACTGTTTGGGATTTCTAGAATCAACCAAAACATTTTGCACATTCCTACCTTGTACTTGCTGTTCCCACTGTCTAGAGAACTCCTATTTTTACGTCAGAACCCACTGTAAATATCACCTGCTCTGTGGCGTGTTCCCAACCTCTATCTCGTTTGGAATTGTGATTCCTCTGTGCTCCAGAAATACTTTGAATACAGCTGTAATGCAAAATGTTCCCCAGGTATTTAATGACTTGTTTATATAGCTTCCCTCCCACTCAGCTAGGAAAGCCACAAAGTCAAGAATGTATATCCTCCTGCCTAGAACATACGCAGGTTTAGAAAAGCAGTTCATTAAGTGTCTCAGATTGGAGGAAGAACCGGCTATGAAAGACATTTCCCCAGGATGCATGGGCAGGAAGCCACGGGAAGGAAGGAGTTAAACAGTTCAACCTTTACAATGCTATGATTGGTAACCTTGGATTTGAATTTCTGTTTAAAGCAACTGGCCAGTGAGAAAGCACTTTCATCACAAATCCTTATTTCCTCCAAGTTTTCTAAAAACATCACCCTATCAGTTTGAATCCTGCAGGCTCCTTCTCAGCCAAAAGGAATTTCCCTTTAAACAAAAACTATTCAGACATTTCCAAGATATGAAATGTTAAAAACCAGGATTTTCCACTCAGACAACTAGGAAACTGTTTGTGGATTTTTTTTTTCCCCAGACTCCTCTTATTTGCCAAGAAGTCTGAAGAGAACTTTTTTTCTGATGTTAAAAAAATGTTTCCTACCTCTGTGCCTCTCTGTTTTTCCATTCTTTATTTTGTCTGGGTTTTACCGAAGCAAGATCTTAAGCTGGGAAGGAGACAACATGACATCTGCCAACTGGGTTGACCCAATGATACAGGCAACCAACTAAATCTCCTTGTTGGGTGTTTGAAATCATTTTTCAAAGCTGAGAGCCTTTCAAAAGTAGGAGCATGATACCCAGAACAGAACGATGGGGTTAAAAAACAACCTTTGGGGCCATGTGATACAAATGCAGTGTTTTACAGCTGGATAAAGGGAGACCCCGAATGTCATGTAATTTGCAACACAACGAGTTCACACAACAAAATGACTTATGCTCCAACAACAAACTCTCTTCCAAGAACCGCCATTGAAACTTCTAACCAGAACCAGGCATAGGAATGTGGATGGCTCAGAGTCTCCCATCTCGATTCTTTAAAAAACCCTCAAAGCTCTTTAGTAACGCCAGCACAGGTGAAGCTCAATAAATTACTCCCGAACAGAGCAATTTGGATGCAGGCAGTTCAGCATGAGGCAGTTGCAAGGGAGCTTGACAGAGCAGTACACAACTGAGGAATATATGGTACTTCTAAGAAGGTATGTCTGATTTTTGATTGACCTTCCATACAGTCTTAGAAAAAATTAGACACCACCCTGGAACAGCACAAAGTGTTTCTCAAATCCGAAGAATAAGCACAAGCCCATGAAAAACACAGCTTGCATCTGAGGGGTGACGCTGACTCTAGAAGCAACCCAGTGAGCTTCTCATGGGTCTACACTGCAGGAGAGCTGAGCCAGTAAACATTCCCTGAGATACAAGAGGTGCAGTGAAAAGGGGGTTCAAAGTGTCCCCTGCTCTTCTTAGAGGGATGCTTCATGAAGATTCAAGGATTACCCAGTTAGAGCTCTACCAGAGCAAATGAGAGCCCAGAAGAATCTTGGGTTATACCAAAGAGCTCCCACTTTCTGTCAAGAGACAAATACCAGATACAAAGATCTGAGAACCAGCTGTATTGAAGGTGACAGAGGAGCCCAGGGGACCATACAGAAAGAACAGAAGGCCAAGTATCAAACTCATATTTAACTGGTGACAAGGAAGCCCAGGGAAGAGGGAAAAGCTGAGCCCAGCAGACCATCATGGAAGCCAAAGCAAGAATGAGTTATGAGATGACCTTGTAGTCAATGCTGTGAAATTACTTCCACGAGGCCTAGTAGGTAAGGACAGAGAAAAGACTGGATGTAGGGGTCAGAGAGAAGTCAGAGGACCTTCTAGCAACAGAGGGAACCAGAACTGACAGGGTACAGAGGTAAGTAGAAAGGATGGAAATGCAGGCAGTAGGTCCTGACTACTTGTTTGAGAAAACCTGGCACTAAGCAAGAGAGAAAAAAAAAAAATGAGCAAGAAGGGGCAACAGCATCTGGCAAACATGTGGTCAAGGCAGAGACCTGTGTTTACAGCAGAAGGTAGAAGCTGGGGAGGGCAGGAAATGAGGATGTGTGAGACTAATAACAGGCCCCCGTGATTCCTGAGTGATGTCAGACTCCTGAGGTCAGGGCGCCTCCTCCTCAGAGAGAAGACGGTTAACTTAGTGGAGACAGGGGTTCGGGCTGGGGCGGGGAAGAGTACCTATTATGGGCCAGGCAGTGACATGTGAGGTCACCTGCCCAAGGTCACTGGAGAACCAGTGACCCTTGACACGGAATCTGCCTGACCCCAAAGCCCACCCCTTTCCACACGCTGGCCTGCATTCCCATGAAGACTGGGGCTGTTCAACAATCACCCACATTTCCACCTTGTTCTTTATAAACTAAACAAGAAAAGATATTGACCCATGTCGCTTTCACACTAAATTTTCAGATTTCCAGAAGCATTTATGAGATTTCAGAGTTTAAAAAAATATATTAACCAAAGAGGTCAAGGCTACCAAGCTCATCCATTCTCCAAGGCTGCCTCACTCCACTCCACTTAATTAGGCATCAAGCAATAACTGTGCTTCTCTGAGCATTCTGCACTTGGTTAAGCATCATGGGACTACAGAAAAGCCAAAGTCATGTCCCCGCTCCTCAAGGAGCCTGTCTTTCAGCTGAGCAAATCTTTACTCCTCTAGGCTTCAGATTCTTGGTAGATAAAACAGGCTAATGCCTCCTTTGTGCCTATAGGATTTGATTACAGGAAAAATCAAGGTCACTTAGAACTTCATTTGAAAGAGAGGGAGAACATGTGGTGAGCAGGGAGGAAGAGGGATAGGTTCAAGGTTGACCCAAAGATCATGGGTCGCGTCATTTTCTTTCAATCCCGACTCTGCACCAACAGGGAACATGAACACTCCCCTCTTTCATAAAATTCCTCAACTGGACAGTTCAGATGTCCTACAGCTGTAGGCCCCAAACCCTACTAAATGCCCCACCACGGCCTAGGGCCATTTGTCCTAAGAGAGCAGACAGGTCAGAGCTATGCCAGTCTGAGGCAGGCCGCTCAAGGTGCCAACAGGTACACACGGGCTTATCTATACTTGAATGGCCACAAGCAACGGAAAGAAACAGCTTCTTTGAAAACTGACATTCAGGGGGCGCCTGGGTGGCTCAGTGGGTTAAGCCGCTGCCTTCGGCTCAGGTCATGATCTCAGGGTCCTGGGATCGAGTCCCACATCGGGCTCTCTGCTCAGCAGGGAGCCTGCTTCCTCCTCTCTCTCTCTGCCTGCCTCTCTTCCTAACTGTGATCTCTCTCTGTCAAATAAATAAATAAAATCTTTAAAAAAAAAAAAAAAAGAAAACTGACATTCAGCTTTCCACCTGCTGATCTGAGGTTGTGTGGACCTCGAACGAAACAAGTCATTCTTGTCTTGCATGATAAGCGTGATTGCAGGCTTAGTTAGTTACCTCCGGCCCCAATATTTGACCTTGATACAGATAGGTCAGATAGTAGAGTGAATTCTACATTTCCTTGTTAGTGGGTTGGGACACCGCAGCACACCCTCTCTGCTAGCCTTTGTGTGCATTTCAGAGGTCAGTTCTGTCTAATCTTCCTTCACTGGGTGTTACTGGCACAGCTAAATAATACTCTCAGAGCTTTGCAAGTGGCACCGGACTTGGTTTGATCTTTTGTTTCCAAGGCTAATTATTGTGGATTTTAAAACATTTTCCATCGGCTAGCCCATCTCTGTGAGGGAAACAGCCACTGGTCCAACAAACACATTAAACAAAGGACTGCCAACTTGGACTATTTTTCTAATGATCAGGACAATCGCGCCGGCTGACCCGACAAGAGCTCCTCAACCCCGGCTTGACTAATCTGAGCAGTGTAAATTCCTTTCCAGCCCTTGGTTTTAAAATGGTCAAGTGACCCAATCCTTGCTGATGAAGCTCAAAGAGAAATCAGTTGGTGGGCTTCTGCAAAAGGTTTCTTCCTTCCTAAAAAGGGTTACAGGAAGAATCAAGCTCTCTTTTTCCTCTGGAGGTCATTTTGAATCCAACACCGGAAACTCATGTAGGAAAGAGCTGTTTTCTGATGGCATCCAACCCAAAAATGAAATCTGCACATAGATGGACGGATGGCATTTAGAGGAGTTGCTGAGGGGCACCTCGGTGGCTCAGTCAGTTAAGCATCTGTAATTGGCTCAGGTCATGTTCCCAGGGTCCTGGGATCGAGCCCTGCATCGGGCTCCCTGCTCCACGGAGAGTCTGCTTCTCCCTCTCCCGCTCCCCCTGCTTGTGCTCTCTCATTCTCTGTCAAATAAGTAACTAAAATCTTTAAAAAAAAAACAAAAACAAAAACAGAGGAGTTGCCAAATCAGCCAAACAAGGAGTTATACCCCTAGGCCTCTTATGACATGACATAATTTACTTATTGTACAAGCAGTCTGAATCCGTTTCACTTACTTATAGCTGCATACATTATAATTTAATTCAATAATTAATCTAGAGGCAATGCCTCGTTTCCTGCAAGAGCAACTTCACATCAGACCACCCTGCTTCCACAGAACGTTTACCTGGGGGTCTTTCAAGAAAGAGGGCAAGTACAAAGCTCAGTCCTGCCCTCTCACCTTTCAGAGCTGTGCCTGAGTCTACCTGCCCCCAACCTGTGTTATCACCATGAGAACAAGTTTAGAGACAAAAATATAATGGGTCAAAGAAATTTCACCAAGCCACTGAAAATCCTTTAGATCATAGATAAATTAGCAACATAGGTAACTGGCTGCCTTATGAATAAGGGCCCCATATCTAGAATAGAAGAACAGTGAGCACTCCCTCCACTTCCCAAATATTCCTTCCCTACAACCTAGGGATTGCCTTAAATTCTCCATTTAGAGATCCACCCTTTTGAGCTGATATAATTACTATTAAATCTAAATGCCCATTTAGGGGGTCATACGTTAAGCCTCACTAATAATTAAATATTCAGTGTAAGCTCATCAGATTTTTCATGAGAGCAAAATTAAAGAGGGGGAGTTAGAAAGAGAATACCATTACAGCCAGTACTTGGGGTCCAAGAAGGGAGGAAAACATGAAAACAAAGGTCAAGAAAGGTGAAGTGAGGGTTTTGGAGACAAAGTCTATCTGCTTTGCAATTCTTCCATGAGAACCCATCACTCATCCTTCCGTTTGTGGAGATCAGGTGACAAGTAATGATCTTCTCAAGCCAGGAGGACCCCAGGTTCCCCCTCAGAACCTGGCCAGGTCCAACAACAGGAATTGTCTCCAAGGTGAACATCAACCGAAAAGCCTCAGTATCCCTCTGGAGCCACATGAGTCGCTGGGCCAGCCAGGAGGAAGAGAAAACCAGCAGCTTGTGAGATTAGCTAGCTCCATCCCAGCACGCAGTGACAGAGGTGGAAGTCAGATGACCTTTACATCCAGACACCAGGCGGGTCGAACATCCCCTTAACTCTCTACCTCCCACTGTCTGGAACCGGTCATTTCACTTTGAACACCAACTAGATATAAAATTATAGTGCGGGGCCACCAAATAACCTTACACGGTCCTGGATTTGTACGAATAGCACTGAAGACAAGCAGAACGTCTGTCATTATCTTTGCAAAGACTTCAGAGTTCCTATTGCAGAGGTTTTTTACAAAGATTAAAACCATTGCAAAAATTGAAAAAAAAAATCCCTATTTTCCAGATTGTTAAACTGAGATATAAGAAAGTTGCCATGGTCATAAAGTTTACCAGAACCAAATTCACGGTTAACCCTCCATCCTTAGAGACCCTTTCCACCCAGAGCTGCTGCTTCCTCCTCTCTTCCCCCAAGGCCTCCACTGACTTGGGAAGTGTTGAGTTTTAATGGAGCATCAGATCCTCTCTTCTTCCCCTAAAGAGACTCAGGCTAAGATTACCTCCAGTCCAGTGTTACATGACACCTTTAAGCTTTAATTTTACATTTTTTTAATACATTCAGGAGTCAAAGTCAGAACAGCATACAAGGGATAGCTTGTAAATAACTCCCTCACCCCTGCTCCCTCTCTTGACCTCCAATCCCCAGGTCCCCTTGCCAGAAACAATTATCCATTTCTCGAGCATCCTTCTGAATATGAACGGTGTATATACAAGTAGATAAAATGCATAGCCTGTTTTGCTCTTTAAATTACAGAACCCCACAACAAATTCCCAGAAATGTAATTTGCACAGAATCTTAGAGGAACACGACATACATGTTAGAAACGCCCAACATCCAGGTAGGCTTGGGGGAAGGAACCAGGTTTCTCACAAGTATTTCAAACCAAAAAAGAGACACCACACACTCCTCATCTTTAGATCTGCCATCTTTTCTAAACCCACGTTTAGCCCGTACATGCTCCAGAAACAACAGTGTTCGTAAAAGTACTACTCGCTGATTTAAAATAATATATTGTCATCTGTATAGAAACTATTTTTTAAGCTCCAAAAGGAAGCCCAAAGCTCTCATAACCCAGGATCTAATGAGCAAATGCATATTCATTCTATCCACACACTTCATTATTTTGTAGACTTCTATCCTATCCCGCCCCCACCCCCCGCCCCGCACCACCCAAACCTTTGTCCTTCTGAACCAAGAAGACTTCTTCACAACTAACCAAATGAGAAAAACACTGCTCCTGAGGTTCACAGAAGTTGCCAGAGATGGTATGTCCCAGGTTCAGGCAACTTGAACCTTCTCTGTTTTTAAAATCAAGCAGGTGACAGGTTTTGCTAAAACAGAGCATGAGCGACCATGCATGCAGTAACTAAATCCCTATTTAGACCTGGAGGTCAGACTATTCCACATTTTGGACTAATAGCAATAATAACCAGCTCTGCAACTGGATACTCAACAGAGTTCAAGAAACAGATGGGAAAGTTATCTATGTTCACATCTCTGGCAAACTCCCCTTAGTTTAGAGGGAATATAATCCAGTCGTCTGTACGACTAAATCCAATACCTCTTTCAACACTAATTCATATACACAGTGTGTTGGCAATGACTTGTAGCAATGATGAGTGGCATTTTACAAGAGTGAACTGCCCAGAGGACAGACACATCCCTAAGTGGCAGACATAAAAGTCGTTAAAAAAAAAAAAAAAAAAAAGTAGAAGAAACATAATCACACATCACTGCTTCATCACAACAACACTGAAAAACTGAGCTTTTAATACCAAAAGGAATGTAACGGTGCAGAAAGATCTTAACTAGAGCCAGTACAAACGGTTCTGTCTGGACTTAAAGGTCATAGTCACAGGTAGCAGCATCTGAAATCCTAGTTCATGATCACACAAGTGCAAGTCACAGGCTGAAAGGAAACCTGTATGGCTGCGCGCGCCTAATTCATGCCACCAGCTGAAAGACAGGCCCAAAGCTATGGCATGACAGCTGCTGGATGAGACATATTCACAGTATGTTTAAGTACAAAAGAGAAGAGCCGCCACCCCCCAACACAAATCCCGTGTCAGCAGAAACACCTGGAGCACCCAATCACCAGAAGACATTTGAGGACCAAGGTGCTCTAAGCTCTGTGCTGACAACAGGAAGCACATCTGGGCCCTCAATGCAAATGCAGCCCACGTGGTCTCCTCAGGGAAAGCCTCAGTGAGCAAAGCCCAGATCCCAGTACACATCTGGCTTTTGCCCCAGCATGAACTACCACTCCCTCTCCACCCCGCACAAGCCATTCTCAGTCATCACAAGTGCCTTGGTGGGAATCACAGGGAGGCCCTCATCCCTTTTCCCAAAATAACGTCAACCAGAGGCAAAGGCCAAGGAGGGAGGTGGAGCCTACAGGCCATTTTGCCAAAGTTTCAAATATCCTGGCACTGACCCCCTTAGAAAAATCATGAAGGGGAAACAGCCAAGCTTCTCGTTTTCTCATTAGTGATCTCTCTCTCTGTCTCTCACTCTCTCTCTCCTCATTACAAACTTCTGCATTTCTAAGAAACAAAAACCAAACAGATCTCACATAAAATCATATTAACATTGTCGGCTGTTGGAAACAATTTCATTTCGCAAATGTAATACCTATGATTTGAAATTGAAACTTTTAAAACAAATGGGCAGAATTCCTGTGACACTTCAATCCCCAAAGGGGTCCCTGAGGCATAAGACTGAACAAAGAACTGGTGAGCCGTCCCACCTTCTCCAAAGCTTTTCTGCAATATGCAGCTGCCTCAGATTTTCCATACTCTGCTGATCTTTCCCCTGAAGAGAGAGGAAGCAGACTGCTTGGCTGTACAGTTAAAGAGCCCAAATAAAGCAGTCTCTCTCCTTGTATCAAACGGGCTTTCCCAAACGCACACACACGCACACACACGTGTACTTCCTGAAATATAAACAAAAAGTAAAGAGAGAGAAAGAGTCTGACAGCGAAAGAAAGAAAATGCCACTTGGTTTAGCTTTTTAAAAACCTTCCCACCAAGTCAGTAGCAAGCTCGACAGTGGCGCATTATTCTCCACCACGACCCCCTTCGGCTTTACAGTACTGACAGCAAGAGCAAATGACACTGCGATGTGAAAAAGACTCGGGAAAAGACTATAAATTGCCAAAGGAATACGAACTGTCACTGCTGTTACCGAAACTTGCAAAGGGCCGGGGGCCCGCAGTTATCTCTTCGGATCGAAAAACCACACCTCTCCCTAGATCTCCTCTGGGCATGCCGGCCTCTTCCCAAAGACTTCCCACGTCCCTGTCCCCAGCAGTTCCCTTATTGACAGTGTTTCCCCCTCGCCAGCTGCCCGGTGCCCGCCCCGCGAGTCCTCACCGTAGGGTACATTAGAGCCTCGGTTTCCCCGGGCTCTGACAGCTCGCTCAGCTTGCGGTCCCACTGCAGGACGCTCTGCTCCCCGCTCTCCAGCACCTCCATGCTGGTCCGAGGTACGCTGGGCCGAGGATGCTGAGGGCAGCAGGGGAGCGGGCAGAGCCGCCTCGGAGGGTAAGGTCCGGCTCCGCGGGGCGTGTGTGCGTGGGTGCGCGTGTGCGTGAAGCTTATGCACTTAGGAAAAACCGTTCTCTGCTCTGCCCGAGGGAGGAGTGCTCAGGGCTCCCGTCCGGGGTCCTCGAAGTCTGAGAAGTGCCGGGGGAGACAGGCTGTCCAGGGATCCGGCTGAAGGCTGCAGGGGTTAAAGCAGGGCGCGCATCCAAAAGGAACGCAGGAGAGCAGCTCTCATCCCCAAAAAATCCCTTCGCAATAAGCCCACTCTCCGCTACTGCTCCAGACACAAACTTTGAGGCTCCCCAGGGCTCCTCAGTTCGGCTCCAGGACCCAGCTATGACTCCACCTCTTTCTAGGGAAGCAACCAATCGGATACTCACCTCGCCCGCCCTATCCAATCAGAAGTCTGGCTTTCCTCCCCGTCCCGCTCCGAAAGGCTGGGCAGAGGGAAGTCTCTGCCCAGGCTTTGGAATGTGGGCGGGGAGAGCCTTTGACGTCACCGGGGAACTCCTTCTGCCTGAGCGCAACCAGCCACCGCTCTCTGAGGCAGCGGACCAATGGAGTGCTTGAGTCTGGGAGTGATGGACTGAGAGCTTGGCCAGTGATAAAGGGGCGCCTGGGAGGAACAGCCAACCAAATAGCGACAAGAATACATTTCATAAAGGAGGGCGGGTGAACTCCGTGCCCTGGGTTAGAACCCATAAAAGTTCTCGCGCGCTTGTGGAGGGGAAGAGAGCCGCTGTGCGGGCAGATTTATATACTGTCTTAAATATTATATATGCTTATATAGGGTCTTAAATATTTTCTTAATGTATATTAGCTCCTTTGAGTTTTGACATTTAAAAAAAATTAGTTACGTATTCACAAATATAAATATTCCACATTGTGCCTGAATTTGTATTAGCACATTTCTAGCAAATAGTCATTGTCTGTTCCTCACGTTTTTCTCCCTAGTTCTCTTATGCTCTTCTCCTGACACGTTTTTTTATGGGCTTCATTTTTTCTTCTTTCAGTTCACTCTACAGACGTTATTGATAAAAGTCAATGGCTTCATCAGGTCCTCGAGAGCTGTGAGTTATGACTTTGAATTCGGGGACACCAGGTGGCTTGGGTGCCAGGGTCCTGGGATCCAGTCCTGCACCCTGGGATAGTGCCCTGCCTTGGGCTCCTTGCTCAGTGGGGTGTGTGCTTCTCCGACTGCCCCTTCCCCTCCTCCTCTCTCTCAAATAAATAAATAAATATTATTTATTCACAGAACTTAGATCTCCGTGGAGGAGTCAGGCAATAAACAAAGGAAAAAGGGCATAATGTAAAAAAAAAAAATTTTAAGATTTTATTTATTAATTTGAGAGAGAGAGAGAGAGAGCTCACATGGGGGAAGAGCAGAGGGAGAAGGACAACCAGACCCATGCTGAGCCCAGAGCCCCACTAGGGGCTCCATCCCATGATCCCAAGATCATGACCTGAGCTGAAATCAAAAGTCAGTGAATGGTGGCATGATGTACTTTCAGAAAGGGGTAACTGGTAAAAAGAAAATAAAAGCAAAGTAAGGGTATGCGGCAGTTCTGTGCTATTGTAGATAGCACTCAGGGAAGCTCCTTCTTGGAAAATGACATTTGAGCAGGGACCTGGATGAAATGAGATTTGGGGAGGAGCTGGTGTTTTGCTGACAGACAGGGAGGCCCATATGGCTGCAGCAAGACTCGCCAGGTGTAGTGAGTGATGGGAGAGGAGGCCTGAGAGATGGGCAGGGACCCGATCCCAGCCTGCCTAGATTAGGGAAGAGAGAGCCTATTCTAACACTCTTCCCTCAACACTGTGATTTTTCTTTCTTTCTGGACTCCTCCCTTAAGGGAATCAAAGTTGTTGGAAATATAATTTGCTCATTTTATTTTTAACATTTTTTATTAGTTTGCTCATTTTAAATATAAAGGAGTCTGCCAGTTGTCTCAAGTTTCTTGCAATGGCACATTCAGATATTAAGTATTACTTCCTCTCCTTTGCAAGTATTTCCCGGTGAGTGGGGTCAGTCAAAGGTCTTGGAAGTCTGTGGTCTTTAAACAGTGGATTATCATGTGAACTATTCCATTTGTCTGGTCCTATCTCCTGGGACTTTTGAGAATACTTTAAAACTTGAGTAGAAATTCCAGTTTATGGGCATGTACCATCTTTGTGTAATAGGTTTCTCACTCTTCTCTTGGTCCTTGGTTTTCATTTTTTAATCTGCTGCCCCCTTCACCACATCCTTTTAGCATTAACTCTCGACATAAGTTAGAAACATGTACATTCTCCTTAATGTTGGAATACAAACCTTTACCAAGCATTTCTGCTTTTGATAAAATCAGCCCCTCGTTATGACCCATGTGGTAGGCAGCTTCAAAGATAGCTCCAGATATTCTGCTTCTTGGTGTTTATACCCTCGTGTATTTCCCTGACCTTCAGTGTGGGCTCGACTTCCTTCAAACACATAGAATATGGCAAAAGTAATGGGCTTTCAAGAAAGATTCTGGCTCCTCACTTGCTTGACCTCTCTTCCTCGCTTGCTTGCTTGCTCCAAGGAAAACCAGCCGCCATGCTGTGAGCTGCCCACATAGCAAGGAACTGAGAAAAATGTCCAGCCAATAGCCAGCAAAGAACTGAATCCCTCAGTCCAACAGCACTTGAGCAGCTGCATCCTGCTAATAACCATGTGAGTGACCCTGGGAACAGATTCCTCCCCCCAACCCCAAGTTGAACCTGAAGATAACTGTAACATTATCAGAGACCCTGAACCAGGGGACTCAGCTAAGCTGCACCCAGATTCCCAGACTACATATACTAAAGGTAATACATGTATGTTGTTTTAAGCCACTAATTTTTTTCTTCCTAAGTAATATAATAGTTGGTACTCTAAATGTTTGATGAAATATACCTGTATTCCAAAAATACTGTCACAATCCCTAATGGTGAGTTTTTTCATCCTCCTTTGAGGATGTTCATGTTTCCTTCTTCCATTCAGTGTACACAAGACTTCACGCCAGCTCATTTCTCGTTCTACACTTGAGTCTAGCATCTGTCCCTTTCCATCTCGTTCTTAGGATTGAGCAAGTGTGATGACCCCCCCCAGCTCTCTGCCATTCTTAAAATGCAGCAGCACTTACTTCCCTCTTTTCTTTTCTTTTATTTTCTTCTTTGAGATATAATTGACATATAACATTAGTTTCAGATGTACAACATAATGACTCAATATTTGTATATATTGCAAAAAGATGACCATAATGTCTGGCTGTAGTCAACATGATGTATGCTACATTCCCAGGACTTAATTATTTTATAACTAAGGTTGATACCTTTTGACCGATTTCACCCATTCTGCCTACCCTCTCCTGCCTGTGGTAGCCACCAATCTGAACACTTTGTATCTATACATTCAGTCATTCAGTTTTTTGTTTTTATTTTTATATCCCACATATAAATGAGATCAGATGGTATTTGTCTTTCTGTCTGACTTATTTCACTTAACATAACACCCTCAAAGTCCATCTATGTTGTCGCAAATGGCAAGATTTCCTCTTTTGTGGATAAATAATATTCCATTGTGTATGTATACCACATTTTCTTTATTCATTCATCCACTGATGGACACTTAGGTTACTTCCATGTCTTGGCTATTATAAATAATGCTGCAATGAACATGGGGCTGCAGATATCTTTTCTAGTTAGTGGTTTTCTTTCCTTCAGGTGAATACCCAGAAGTGGAATTGCTGGGCCATATGACAGCTCTATTTTTAGTTTTTTGAGGAACATCCAAACTGTTTTCCATAGTGCCTGCACCAATTTACATTCCCACCAACGGTACACAAAGATTCCCTTTTCTGCACATCCTCACCAACATTTGCTGTCTATTGTCTTTTTGATAATAGCCACTCTAACGGGTTTAAGATGATATCTCATTGTGGTTTGCATTTTCCTTTCCCTGATAGTGATGTTGAACATCTTTTTATGTATGTATATATGTATGTATATTTTAGACAGAGAATGCATAAGTGCAGGGATCAGAGGGAGAGGGAGAGGGAGAGAATCTTAAGCATGCTCCGCTTAGCACAGAGCCTGATGCACGGCTCCATCTCACGACCCTGAGATCATGACCTGAGCCGAAATTAAGAATTGGAGGCTTAACCAACTAAACCACCCAGGCACCCCTGTTCTTGATGTATTTTGTATATTAACCCCATATCAGGTTTGTGATTTGCAAATATCTAATGCCATTTGGTAGGTTGTTTTTTTGGTTTGATGTAGCCCCATTTGTTTACTGTTGCTTTCATTGCCTTTGGTTTTGGTGTCAAATCCAAAAAATCATTGCCAATAACAATGTCAAGGAGCTTTCAACCTATGTTTTCTTCCATGATTTTTTGGGTTTCATGTCTTACATTCAAGGTTTTATTCCCTTTTGAGTTAATTTTTGTGTATGGTTTAAGACAGTGGTTTTGTTTGATTCTTTTCCATGTGGCTGTCCAGTTTTCACATCACCATTTTATAAAGAGACTGTCCTTTCCCCATTGTATATTCTTAGCTTTTTTTTAAATAAATTAATTGACCTTATATGATTGGTTTCTTTCTGGGTCTCTAGTCTATTCCACTGATCTGTCTGTTTTTATGCCAATACTATGCCTTTATAATACAGTTTAAAATCAAGAAGCATAATGTTGGGACACCTGGGTGGCTCAGTGGGTTAAAGCCTCTGCCTTCAGCTCTGGTCATGATCTCAGGGTCCTGGGATCGAGCCCCACATTGGGCTCTCTGGTCAGCAGGGAGCCTGCTTCCTCCTCTCTCTCTCTCTGCCTGCTCCTCTGCCTACTTGTGATCTCTGTCAAATAAATAAATAAAATCTTTAAAAAAACAAAAAAAGAAGCATGATGCCTCCAGCTTTGTTTTACTTTCTCAAAATTGCTTTCCCTGTTTCGGGATTGTTTGTCCTATGGCTGTGAAAAATGTCATTTGAATTTTGATAGGGATTACATTGAATCTGTAGACCACTTTGAGTAATGTGGACATTTTAACAATATTAATTCTTCCAATTCATGAAGCAAGAAATACCTTTCCATTTATTTGAATTTTCTTTAATTTCTTTCATCAATGTCTCAGTTTTCATTTACAGGCCTTTCACCTCCTTGGTTAAATTTATTCCTAGGTATTGCGTTCTGTTGGATGCAATTGTAAATGGAATTGTTTTCTTAATTTCTTGTTCTGATAGTTCATTATTAGGGTATAAAAATCCAACAGATTTTGTGTGTGGGTTTTTGTATCCTGCAACTATATTGAGTATGTTTATTAGTTCTAACAGTTCTTTGGTGGAGTATTTAGGATTTTCCAAATAAAATATTGTGTCATCTACAAATGGAGATGGTTTTACTTCTTCCTTTCTTATCTTGATGCCTTTTATTTCTTTTTATTGCCTAATTGCTTGGGCTTAAACTTCCAGTACTATTTTGAATAAAAATGGTGAGAATGGTCATCCTTGTCTTGTTACTGATCTTTTCCCACTGAGTATGATGTTGGCTGTGGGCTTGTCATTTATGGGCTTTATTATGTTGAGAGATATTCCCTTTATAGCTACTTTGTGGAGAGTTTTTCTTATAAGTGGATGTTGAATTTTGTCAAATGCTTTTTCTGCACTTATTGAGATGATCATATGAGTCTTATCTTAAATTTTGTTAACGTGCTATATCACATTGATCTATGAATGTTGAGCCTTCCTTGTATCCTTGGAATAAATCCCACCTGATTATGATGTATCATCCTTTTAATGTACTGTTGGATTTGGTTTGCTAATATTTTGTTGAAAACTTTTGCACCTTTATTAGGGATATTGGTCGCCACTTTTTTTTTTTTTTAAGATTTTGTTAATTTATTTGACAGAGATCACAAGTAGGCAGAGAGGCAGGCAGAGAGAGAGAGAGAGAGGAGGAAGCAGGCTCCCTGCCAAGCAGAGAGCCCGATGCGGGACTCAATCCCAAGACCCCGAGATCATGACCTGAGCCAAAGGCAGAGGCTTAACCCACTGAGCCACCCAGGTGTCCTTTTTGTGTGTGTGTGTGTGTGTGTGTGTGTATGTGTGTGGTGTCCTTGTCCGGTTTTGGAATCAGGGTAATGCTGACTTCATAAAATGAGTTGGGAAGTGTTCCCTCCCCTTCCATTTTTTGGCAAAGATTGACAAGGCTTGGTATTAATTTTTCTTCAAATGCTTGGTAGAATTCAGCAATGAAGCCATTTGGTCCTGGACTTTTGCTTGTTTGGCGGTTTTTGATAACCAATTAAATTTCTTTACTGATAATTGGTCTGTTCAGATTTTTTTCTTTCTTCATGATTCAGTCTTGGTAGGTGGTATGTTTCCAAGAATTTATCCATTTCTTCTAGGTTGTCCAATTTGTTGGCATATAATTGTTCATAGCAGTCTCTTATGATTCTTTGTATTCTTGTGGTATTGGTTGTAACATTTCCTCTTTAATTTCTGATTGTATTTATTTGAGTCTTCTCTATTTTTCTTCGGGAGTCTAGGTAAAGGCTTGTCATTTTTTTTTTTTTAATCTTAAAAAGACTCTTAGTTTCATTTTTCCCCATCATCTTTTAAGTCTATGTCATTTACTTCCACTGTGATCTTTGTTACTTCCTTTCTTATCCTAACCTGAATTTCATTTGTTCTTTTTCTAATTCCTTGAGGTAAAAAGTTAGATTGTTTAGTTGAGATTTTCCTTGTTTTTTAATGTAACCATTTACTGCTCTACTGCCCATTTTGATGTAGGTCTTTTTCTTATTGGCCCAATGTATAGGAGTCGCTCAGCTGGTTTGGGGATTTCTTTCAGAAGAAATTGTTCTGTATTTAGCTTCAGTGGGCCATGGCAGAGTGTAAGTTCAGGATTCTCCTACACTGCCATCTTGAATCAGAGCCTCCTGTCTGTTCTTGGTAAATAAATGGCATCTGAATGATTGGAGGTCATGTTTTCTCAAAACCAAAATAAAGTACAAAGCCAACAAGATTTTTTCCTGATTTTTTGTGATATTATTTCCTCTATTTCCATGTCCCAATCTATTTACAGTTTTGCTCTAATGTTTTCTATGCCTTCATCCTAAACATTAAGATAAATGGTGTCCAGAATTGGGCACTTGACAGATTTCCACATCACAAAAATAAAACCCTCCTTACAGGATGGTATGACCCAGCGCATCCACATGCTTTCAATCTGAGTATTCAATAAATATTAGTCTCTTGATTTTCTCTCTTTTTATGTCCTATAATTTCTTCAGTTGATCCACAAGAATTTGTTAAGTACATTTTGAATTCCAGACATTATATGTATATATTTTCCAGGTATAAAATTTCCTCAAAAAAAGAAATGGAATCTCACCATTTACCCTTTTCCTAGACTAATGGTTAGGAGAAGAAAAGGCCATGTTTGGTCAAGTATGAAGAGGTAACCCAATGGCAGATGCATCCAGTCTGGTGTTTTCAAGCTTTTCTGGAAATCAACTTTTACCTCAAGGCTTAGCCAGTAGATGAATATCTCAGCACCTAAGGAAATTTAAGTTGGTGATAGAAAGATATGGTTGTTTGGGTCTCTGTCCTAAACTGTCAACTTTCCTCCATTTCCCACAAATCAGAAAAAGAGTTCAGTGACAAGCCTGTTGCCTTTCTTGGTGAGAGGAAAAATCTCCCCAAGCCCACAAGAAAAAGCTATACAGAATAATAAGCAAAAACATCCCTAGAGCCATATCCTGATGGTGATACATGACACAAGCCTTAAAGAGTTGGTCCTCCCAAATGAAATTGTATGTCAGAAAATATGTGTGAGACTGGATAGCAGTTGGCTTAAAAAGGTCTTCCTCATCAATCGTGAAGAAGAGGAGCAGGCAAGAAAGCTTGCCATCACAAAAAGTTGCCAAACTCTGTTAGTCTCCTACAGTTGCCATAATAAAGTACCACAAACCAGGAGGCTTAAAGCAACAGAAATTGTCTCACTGTTCTAGAAACCAGAGGTCTTAAGTCAAGGTATTGGCAGAGCCATGCTCCTTATGAGACTCTAGATATAATCCTTCTTTGCCTCCTCTTGGCCTCAGGTGGTGGCTCTCCAACCTTGGTATTCCTTGGCTTGCAACTGTGTCATTATGACCCTTGCTGCCAATGTCACATGGTATCCTCCTCCGTGTGTCTGTATCTTCATGTGGCATTCTCCTCCCTATTGCTCTTCTTTTAAGAATACCAATCATATTGAATTAGGACCCACACCACTGTAGTATGACCTTATTTCAACTAATTGGATCTGAAGTGATTGTGTTTCCAAACAGGGTCTTATTCTAAATTATTGGCAACTTCAACATATATTTTGGGGAACACATTTCAATTGATAATGCCTATCTAGCCATCATCAACATTACCCCATGGGTTCCTAGTGCAAGCACATTCCTTTATTGATCATTTTAATGCCCCTAAACGTGTCTTTGATTCTTTGGTAAAACTATCATAGCCCACCCCCCAAAAAAAGCAGACTTCCTTACATTTAGAATTTAGCATTCCTGTTGTTACTCTGCAAGATGTATGCTATGCCCTTCTACTCCTCTTCTGTCTTCTTTTCATACATGTCCATTCAAGAGCTCATCCTAGTACTCTCCCAGCAAACACCGAGTCCTCCAAGTACAGCCCCTTTGCCTTTTGTATTGAACCGAGTGTGATTATATGATCAGATTTGGATTTTTGAGAACTTCTCATTCCTCAATTTCTAAGAAAGAGGACTATGAAAGCCCAGACAGCAGGCTAATAAAACCATATTGAAAATATAATAAAGGTGCCTGGGTGGCTCAGTCAGTTAAGTGTCTGCCTTGAGCTAAGATCGTGATCCCAGTGTCCTGGGATTGAGTCCTGCATGGGGATCCCTGCTCACTTGGGAGTCTACTTCTCCTTCTCCCTCTGCCCCTCGCTCCTCCCCTCTCCCCCTTGCTCTTGCTCTCTCTTTCTCTCTCTCTCTCCCTTACATAAATAAATAAAATATTTAAAAAAATAAAATCTAATATAAAATCTGTAACCTCTTCCAACCTTAGTAAGATCAGAGATGGCAGGAGCCACCATGAACAATAGCGGTTGCACGGATGTGAGGAGCTATAGCCACATGCCCTTGGCCTTGCTCTACCGTTGCTGTCCCCAGAGATCTTGATCCCCACCCTTTCAGTGCCACAAGGCAGCTTCACAATCGTGTTCTGAATGCACACTCACACTGCTTTGCCACTGAGACAGCCTGCCAACAATACACTACAGCTCCTTTTAGAATGTTAGAGAAAATTTTCTGAGTCAACTGGCTGTTTGAAAAAAAAAATTTTATTCAATCCCTACCTTACAACTTATATGGAAATAAATTTCAGATGGACTAAGGACAAAAGTATAAAATAAAACAAAACTATCTAGAGGAAATAGTGATAAAAGACATATAATTTTAGTGTGAGAAAGGACGACATAATATAAAAGGCAGAAAAAATATAGGAAAAGCTAGATTTACTTACACATAGATAGATGTGTGTGTGTATACACACACACACACACACACACACGTATGAATGTGTGTGTGTGTCCACACAGAATATGTAATTTGAGTAAATGAAATTAAAATATTATCCATGTTCTTGCTAACCTGAGTGTTTTTTGGTGAAAGTCTTTTTAATTTATTTTTCCTGGTACTCCCATCTCATCCCAAGTATATGGTGTTAACAGCCTGGTGTGTACCTTTCCACACTTTTCTTTATGTCTGTATAGTTTATACAAATACACATACAGAGGAGCTTAATCACTGTTGTGTTATGCACACTTCCCTGCATTTTGCGTTTCTCACTTTACAATAGAGCTTGGAAATCTCCCAAGTCCTCTGATATATATTTAGTGCATTCTTGTTAATGACTGACTGATAAAGCACCACTAAACAATAAACTAAGACATACTAAACATTTTAAGAGTTTATTTGAGCAAAAACCGATTGAGTCAGGCAACATTCAATCTAGCAAATACAACAGAACTCCAAGGAGCTGTACAAAATGAAAAACTTTCATAGGCAGAAGGGAGCAGGAACAAACAACTTGTAAGAAGCCAAAAAGCAGGTTAGTTATGCAAGGTTACTATCCTTTGGGAGATGAGACGGCAGGGTCTATCAGAGAAATTATAGGTGCTGATCAGGTGGTTCTTGATCGATTCCATTTCTGGAAGCACTGAAACTTTAAGTTAAAACTTGGTTTGGTGATGTGGGGCTTAGTATAAGCAACTCCATTTTGTGCCTGTTGTCCTGATTTTAACAAAATAAAGCACGTTTTATTTTCCAGTTGACAAACATTTACTCCATTTCCAAAGTTTACTTCTGGAAACATCAGTCAGATGACGTGGGATAATATGCTTTTATCTTTTGAATTTCCCTGTAAGTGACCTTCGCCCAGATATGGAAGATCAGGCTCAGGTTTTTGAATTTCACAGCCTTCAAGCCCCAGGAGCTTAAGGATTGGAGATGGGGTTCCAGGAGTGGAGCTTAGTAAGGGGTAGGGTGCTGAAGTGGCCTGAAGGGCCAAGGAAGGGACATGGGCTACAAGGATATTCTTTGCCATGACGCAATTTTGCCTGTAACCAATGTAGGTCCTCACTCTAGGAAACTGTTCACACTGAGTCACAAGAGAGACCATAGATTACTAAAAGGAGGATGGAAGACAACTTGAAACTAAAGATCTGAAGTAGAGACAACAGGAACTGAAGTTTCAGTGAGAACTATGGTCATTTCTACAACACTGCCACCATGTGGCTGTGGAACATTGCATCTAGCAAACCTCAAGTTTGGGTTGGAAGAGTAGTTACTAAATAGAATCAGTTCTCATGTTCTATCTTAATTTGTACCTCCCAGGTCAAGGAATAAACGTGTCCACCAACCCAAAGAGTGTCCTTATGCTATTTCCAGTCAGTACCTCCCCATCATCATTTCCCAACTTCCATTAGATCTGCTATTCTTGAGCATTCTATAAATGGAATCCTAGAGTACATACCCTTTTCTGTGTGGCTCACAGTATCTTTAAATTTCACCCCTGTTGTTGCATGTGGTCAATTCCCGGTTATTCCCAATAATGGGACTAAATTCTCCACAAACATTGAATTAGTGAATACTGGGTCATTGCTTCTAGGGGAAATTGGTTCTAGGGGAAATACAGCAGCAGGTTCCTGTGGGTCTCAGTCTTAACTCACCTCATCAATACATATAAACAAATATACCAATATATACAAAGGTATAAAATCAAAAGCAAAAAAAGCAAAATCAAAACAAATACTTTATCTGTGTTTCTGTCTAAAGAGGCCTTATCTAATGTATATCGTTGGTTCATTAGCTTTGAACTCACTGCCAACAGCACTATAGGAGCTATGTGTCTGAAAGAAGCTTATCTAACACGTATATTTTCTCTGTAAGGCAAGGCACAGCCTTCTTGCACTACACTTGGATCATTTTGAATGGTGAAATCACCATCAAAAAGCATAAAAATATGAAAAACATAGAACTAAATGGACCACACAAAGAATGCATATTCACAGTATGAGGGCTGAAACAAAAAGACAGAGCACGGCTTTATTCATCCCCACTGAAAACCTGCCCACCAAGCAATTAAAAGTTTTTGCTACTCTGTGCATATTCTTGAATGGCCATGAATGCCACATTGATTTCAGGCTTACACATACATTTTAGCAAATAGGAAAATTCTCAAACATAGAATCCATAGATAATGAGGATCAATTATATCAATACTTTGTTCTTTTTTATTGCTGAGTAATATTCCATTATCTGTATAAAGCACTCTCTGTTTATCCATTCACATAGATGGAATTTTGGGTTGTTTCCAATTAAGGGCTATGATGAAGTAAGGTTCTATAAACATTCTTATAAAAGCTATTTTGTGAAACTGCACACATTTCTTTTGGAGGTGTGAAATTACAGTGCATGTTCAGTATTATTAGAAATTTTCAAATGGTTTTCCAGAGTGATTTGCTATTTCATACTCTCATCAGCAATATGAGAGTTTAAGGCATTCCACGTCTTCACACCTGCCACTAATAGTCTTTGTAATCGTATTTGTTCTTGTGGGTATACACTATGGTTTTCATTTGTATTTCTCCAATGATTAGTGATGTTGCATACATTTTTATACATTTAATAACCATCTGGATATATTTATGATGTTCCTTCTCAAATTGTTGTCCATTTTGAATTGGGATGTTTATCTTTCCTATAACTGATATTATGGCATCCTTCTTATATTCTGCATATAAATCCTTTGTCAAATACAGGCATTGTAGGGAGTGGGGGAATGGGATAACTGGGTGATGGACATTAAGGAGGGCACTGAGGTTGTTGAATCACTGACCTTTACCTCTGAAAATAATAATATATGTTAATTAATTTAAATTAAAAATGTATATATTTTTAAAATACGTGTATTATAACAAGTAATGTAATAATGTGACTATTTTCTCCCAGTGTGTAGTTTCCCTTTTAATGTACTTAATGGTGACTTGTGATGAGTGGTACTTTTACATTTCAATTAAGTCCATTTAAAAACAGTTTTTATTTAAGGCTAGTGCTTTTCATGTCCTAAGAAATCTTAACTTATTCCTAGGTAATGAAGTCATTCTCTTATTATTCCTAAAAGCTTTATAATTTTACCTTCTACATTAAGGTCTATAATCCATCTCAAAATAGATTTTCTGTATGATGTAAGGTAGAGATCAAGGTTGATTTTTCTTCGTATAGACATCCAATGGCTCTAGTGCTGAAAAACCTTCCTTCTTTAAAAGAAACTTGCATCATTAATTTGAGAGCTTTCTTCTTTTTAAAAGTGTACTACAGCTATACATTCCCCTCTTAATACTGCTTTTACTGCATCCCATATATTTTGAAATGTTTTATAGTCACTGTTTAGTTCAAATACCAAGATCTATTGTAAACTTTCTTTTTACCCATGGGTTACTTAGAGGTGTTTCTTCATTTCCAAATATGTTGGAATTTTCTGAATATCTCTTAGTTATTGATTTTTAGTTTAAGTCTATTGTGGTCAGAGAACATATTGTGTAGTTTCTCAGTCTTCTGAGAATTTTTGAGACTTGGTTTATTTTGGTGAATACTCCACGTACACATGAATGTGTTTCTCTCCCTCCCCATCGACCTTTCACCAACTTGTCCTCTCCCTCTCTCGCTTATCTTTAAAATACGTAAATAAAATCTTTTTAAAAAATGGTAGTTCCTAGATCACACTGATATAAAGGTATGCTTTTCTCCGGGGTGATTTTTTGGCACAGTGTAAATTATCTCGTTGCCCAATATACTTGGAAGTAGAGCCAATCACTGTGATATTTACCTAAATCAGTTATTTAATGGGAGTTGCAAAATGGTGATATTCTAATTCTTTCATGAATAATCTGCCTCCTTTAGTCAAGAAGCATTATCTCTCAAGTAGAAATGAACTGTTGTTCCTTGCCAAAGGCAGAATGAAAGTTTAATTATTTTTTAACTACTAATTTCTATTTTATCTTATATAATAATTGTCTGCAATAATCATCTGTAAATCTTTTCTGCTCCTCTTTTCTAATAACTTTGGACTTTTGAAGTTGTATTTGTTTACTGTTTTTATAATCACTAATATTTTTGATAATCAAATTGCCCCAAATTTTACCAATGGCAGCTTGAACAAACTGACTTCTGTCTTCTTGATATCACCCCAGTAGTCTCTGATGCTTCCTTCTCTTTGGCACACCCAGAAATGACAAGCTCACCTTATCCTTTCCCAGCCCCAGTCCTCAACCATATCTCTGAAGAGTTCTAATTCCCTAGAGTGGAGAAAAGTATGTAAATACCTAAATCTGAGCTCCAGGAAGGCTCACTCCTAGAATGTCATTGTTTTTAGACCCTTTCAGTATGCAGAATATATGTATGTATTTTTAGCTTGAATTTATCCTGGTATATCCAACTCAGATTTAACATGACATGGCATGATTTTACATTTATAGCTCTCTGACACTGAAAATCTTGGTTCCTAATAATTTTAAGATATGTATTTACTTGCTATATTGTAGATATAATACACTTTCAAAATTATAGTACTATTTAAAATTATAGAGTATTACTATTAAAAATAAAACTGTTGACAGAGGAATACAGTTTATTTGTAGTTCCCTCACTCTCAAATTCCTTCTTTTTTTCTCTTTTATCCTTAATCTATATTCACTAAAGCTGTACAAAGTTCTGTGTAGAAAAGTCACTTGGAATAATTGTTTTTTCTCTGAGATTCTATTATCAAGTGGATATATAGTTAGGTTCATTGGTTTCCTTTTTTTAAGGCTTCCTTTTTTCCTTTTATGATCTAATTTTTAATATGAAAAATACATACTTTCAAGGTAAAAATTATATTAAAAAACTATACTCATGGATTTGCTTTTATTCCAAAGCCTTTCACCAGGACTCCAAACTACCACCATCTCCACTAGAGGGAACTATTTTTACTTATTTCTTGTTTGTCATTCCGGTGTTTCTCTATCAAAATTTTTTCCTTAGCTTGCATCTTATAATCAATGAAATGTAGAATATCTGTGCCAAGCAATATACATTTTAGTTCTGATGGCTTTTGAACTTCACAGAAAAGATATCTTACTATTTGTTGTTTTCTAGGACTTTTGGTCATTCAATATTCTATTATGAAATTTGTACATGTTCTGTGTAGCTGTTGTTTGCTCAATTTTGTTTGAGTTATATTATTCCATTGTGGAATACAGCACAAGTCATCTGTCCTTTTGTCAATGGCATTTGGTTATTTCTGGGTTTTCTTCCCAGAAATAACTGTGTATACTCTTGCTAATATTCTATTTCAGACAAAGTGGACTTCAGAGCAAAGAGGCATTTCATAATGATAGAAGGGGCAATTCTCCAAGAAAACTTAGTTCCTGATATGTGTGTACTTAACAAAGTAAGAATAACATTTTTAACAAAAAAGCCATAAAAACTTGATGCAAAAGCTGATAGAGCTAAGAAGAGAAAGGGAAGAGAAATAGATTAATCCACTATTATATTTGAAGACTTCAACACCCCTCTATCAGAAATCAAGAGATCAAGAAGGGAAAATCAACAAGAATATTTGAGCTGAACAGCACCATCAAACACCTGGATCTAATTAATAGTATGTTAATAATAATAAACGTAGTCTATAGACTATGTCATCCAAAAATAAGAGAGTGCATATAATTTTCAACCTCACACAGAATATTCACCAAGAGAAGTCACAGTCCTGGCGTGCCTGGGTGGCTCAGTTGGTTAAGCATCTGCCTTTGACTCAGATCATAATCCCAGGGTTCTAGGATCAAGCTACATGTCGGTTTCCCTGCTTGGTGGGGAGTCTGCTTCTCCTCTCCCTTTGCCCCTTCTTCTGCTCATGCTCTCTCTCTCTAATAAATAAATAAAATCTTAAAAAAAAAAAAGAAATCACATACTGGGCCATAAAACCCATCTTAACAATCTTTTTTTTTTAATTCAATTAACCAGCATGTAGTACATCAATAGTTTCAGATGTAGTATTCAACAATTCATTGCTTGTGTATAACACCCAGTACTCATGACATCACATGCCCTCCTCAATAACCATTCTTAAATGAACAGAAATTATACAAAATATGCTTTCAGACTACAATGGAATTAAACTAGAAACTGATAACAGAAAGATAGCTGTTGACTTCTTGACTACTTGGAGATTAAACAATACATTTCTAAATAGCTGATGGATCAAAACAAAATCTTGAGAAATTTTTAGATATTTTGAAATAAATGAAAATGAAAATATGGTTTATCAAAATTTATGGGATGTAACAAAAGCAGTATTTTCAGGAAAATTTATAGCATTGAATACGTGTTAGAAAAGAAGAAAGATCTAAGATCAATAAAATCAATAATTTAAGCTTCTACCTTAGGAAACTAGAGAATAAAGAGCAAATTAGATTCGGGGTGCCTGGCTGGCTCATTTGGTGGAGGGTGCAACTCTTGATCTCGGAGTCATGGGTTTGAGCCCCACGTTGGGGGAGGGAGGTTGGAGATTACATTAAAAATAACAGGAGGCAAGATGGCAGAGGAGTAGGGGACCCCGTTTCCACTGGTCCCCTGAATTTAGCTGGATATATAACAAACCATTTTGAACACCCACAAAATCAGTCTGAGGTGTAAGAATATATATCTGGATCTCTACAAGCAGAAAAACAACTGCTTTTTGCAAGGTAGGACATGTGAAGTTGTGAATCTGTGGGGAGATATCCAAAGATAAGTGGAAGAAGGAGGGAGCCTCCATTAGCTGGCTCCTGAAAAGTGACATAACACCAGAGTGCAAAATCGGAACCCTTGGAAATCTGCTTTAGTGAGATGCATCCCTCTCTGAAAGGGGCTCTGGAAATGAAAAGACAGAATTCTAGGTGGGGGATTGTGGTCTTGGGATCCAAGGAGTCACAGCAAATGGGGTGCCTGAACTGGTACAGTTCCCAAGCAGTGAAGTTGGGAAGCAGGTCATGGTCAGCAAGCCCAGGAGGGGATTCTCAGCTTGGGTTACTATTAACTGAGAGTTCGGCCAGTCAAGAATTGCTCTTTTCCTGAGCAGCCTGAAAAGAACTGGAACCTGGGGGCCATTTGCCATCCCCTGGGTGGGGTGAGACAGCTGCACCCACAAATGGACAAAAGCTCACAGGGTGATAGCAACCTGGAAAGGGTGGCACCCAGACATGATGTGCATGTAAACCTGTGGCTGCTTTTGACTTTAGAGTCACAAAGGGCAGTGGCACTCCTGGACCCATGGGACTACCCCTGAAATAGTTGCAGTGGGAATGCACCATGCAGGTTTTGGCACATACAGAAGCAGAGACTGTTTGTCCAGGAGGGCTTATCAAAGAGAGAAGACTGCAATCTTTCTGCACTGGGTCAGAGGTTTGGGCATAGCATAAGTGAAAATATAGAATCTCTAAGGGCAGAAATGAAATCTAATCAGGCCACACTTAAAAATGCTATGAGTGAGATGCTGTCTAAACTGAATACTTTAACAGCTACAGTAAATAAGGCAGAAGAGAGAATAAGTGATCTAGCGGATAGGCTGTTGGAAAGGAAGGAAATTGAGCAAAACTGTGATAGACAACTAATATCCCATGAAAAAAGGCCTGGAGAGATTAATAATGCCATGAAACATTCCAGTGTCAGAATTATTGGGATCGCCAAGGGGGTGGAGTGAGAGAGAGGTCTAGAAGGTATATTTGAGCAAATCATACCTGAGAAATTCCCTAATCTGGGGAAGGAAACAGCATTTGTGTCCAAGAGGCAGAGAGGACCTCTCCCAAGATCAATAAAAATAGACCCTGACATATAATAGTGAAGCTTGCAAATCTTGCAAACAAAGAAACTATCCTGAGAGCAGCTAGGGAGAGGCAGTTCCTTACATATGAAAGGAGGAACATCAGAATAACATTAGACCTATGCACAGAAAATGGCCAAGCCAGAAAGGGCTGGCAAGACATATTCAAGGTACTAAATGAGAAGAACATGTAGCCAAGAATACTTTATCCAGGAAGGCTGTCATTCAGAATGGGAGGAGAGATAAAGAGCTTCCAGGACAGGCAGAAACTGTAAGAATATGTGACTCCCCAGCCAGCCCTACAAGAAATATTAAGGGGGATTCTGAAAGTGAAGAGAAATCCCAAAAGTAATATAGACTAGAAAGTAACGGAGAAAATCTACAAAAACAGGGACTTTACAGGAAATACAATGGCATTAAATTAATCTTCCTATAGTTACTTTGAATGTAAATGGGCTAAATGCTCCAATCAAAAGACATAGGGTAACAGATTGTATAAAATAGCAGGACCCATCCATTTACTGTCTACAAGAGACTCATTTTTAACCTAAAGTCACCTCCAGATTGAAAGTGAGAGGATGGAGAACATTTATCACATTAATGGATTTCAAAAGAAAGCTGGGGTCGCAATCCTTATATCAGACAAAATAAATTTTAAACCAAATACTGTAGTAAGAGATGTAGAGGGACACTATATAGTACTTAAAGGGACTATCCAACAAGAAGATCTAACAACTGTAAATATCTATGCCCCACAACACAGGAGCAGCCAATTATACAACCCAGTTAATAACCAAAATAAAGAAACATTGATAATAATACAATATTAGGAGATTTCAACACTCCAAAGCAATGGACAGATCATCTAAACAGAAGATCAACAAGGAAACAAGAGCTTTGAATGATACATTGGACCAAATGGACTTCATATTTACAGAACATTCCATCCTAAAACAAGAGAATACTGATGATTCTTGAGTGCACATGGAATAAATTTTCTCCAGAATAGATCATATACTGGGTCACAAATCAGGTCTCAATTGATACCAAAAGACTGAAATTATTCCTTGTATCTTTTCAGACCACAATGCTTTAAAACTGAAACTCAGTCATAAGAAGAAATTTGGAAGGAACTCAAACACTTGGAGGTTAAAAAGCATCCTGCTGAAGAATAAATGGGTCAACCAGGAAATTAAGAATGTAAACAATTCACTAAAACCAATGAAAATGAACACACATTGGTTCAAAACCTATGGGATACTGCAAAGACAGTCCTAAGAGAGAAGTACATAGCCATCCAAGCCTCTCTCAAAATATTAGAAAAATCCCAAATGCACTAGCTAACCTTACACCTAAAGGACCTGGAGAAAGAAGAGCAAATAAAAGCCTAAACCAAGTAGGAGAAGAGAAATAATAAAGATTAGAACAGAAAGCAATGAAATAGAAACTAGAACAGTAGAACAGATCAATAAAACTAGAAGCTGGTTCTTTGAAAGAATTAAAAAGATTGATGAAACTCTGGCCAGACTTATCCAAAAGAGAAGAGAAAGGACCCAAATTAATAAAACCATGAATAAAAGGAGAGAGATACAACTAATACCACAGAGATAGAGACAATTGTTAGTATTTATTATCATCAGCTATATGCCAACAGATTAGGCAACCTGGAAAAAAAGATGTCTTTCTGGAAACTTATAAACTACCAAGACTGAAACTGAAAGAAATAGGCGATATGATTAGACCAGTTACCAGTAGTGAAATTGAAGCAGTAATCAAACACTTCCCAAAAAACAAGAGTCCAGGGCCAAATGCTTCCCCAAGGGAATCCTACCAAACATTTAAAGAATGAATGAATACCTATTCTACAGAAGCTGTTTCAAAAAATAGAAACAGAAGGAAAATGTCCAAACTTGTACTATGAGGCCAGCATTATCCTGATCCCAAAACCAAAGACCCCGTCAAAAATGAGAATTATAGACCAATATCATTGATGAACATGAATGCCAAAATACTCAACAAGATCATAGCCAATAGGATCCAACAGTACATTAAAAGGATCATTCACTACAACCAGGTAAGATTTATTCCTGGGCTACAAGTGTGGTTCAACATTTGCAAATCAATTGACATGATAGAGCACATTAATAAAGGAAAAGACAAGAACCATAAGATCCTCTCAATTGATACAGAAAAAAACATGTGACAAAATACAGCATCCTTTCTTGATTAAAACTCTTCAAAGTATAGGTATAGAAGGAACATACCTCAATATCATGAAAGCCATCTATGAAAAGCCCACAACAAATATCATTCTCAATGGGGAAAAACTGAGAGCTTTTCCCTTAAGGTTAAGAACATGACAGGGATACCCACTCTCACCACTACTGTTCAGCATAGTAGTAGAAGTCCTAGCCTCAGGAATCAGACAACAAAAAGAAATAAAAAGCGTTCAAATTGACAAAGAAATAGTCAAACTCTCTCTTTTCTCAGATGACATGATACTTGATGTGGAAAACCCAAAAGACTCCACTCCCAAATTACTAGAACTCATACAGTAATTAAATAACATGACAGGATACAAAATCACCAACACTAACAATGTGACTGAAGAAAGAGAAATTAAGGAATTGATTCCATTTACATTAGCACCAAAATCCACAAAATATCTAGGAGTAAACCTAAAAAAGAGGTAAAGGATTTATACTCTAGAAACTACAAAACACTTATGAAAGAAATTGAGGAAGACACAAAGAGATGGAAAAATATCTCATGCTCATGGATTGGAAGAATAAACATTGTTAAAATGTCTATGGTGCCTGGAGCAACCTACACATTCAATGCAATCCCTACCAAAATAACATCAACATTTTCCACAGAGCTGGAACAAACTATCTTAAAATTTGTTTGGAAACAGAAAAGACCCTGAATTGCCAGGGGAATGTTGAAAAAGAAAACCAAAGCTGGGGGCATCACTATACCTGACTTCAAGCTATATTACAAAACTATGATCATCAGGACAGCATGGTATTGGTACAAAAATAGACACATAAATCAATGGAATAGAATAGAGAGCCCAGAAATGGACCCTCAACTCTATGGTCAACTAATCTTTGACAAAGAATATCCAATGGGAAATTGGATAATAAATGGTGCTGAGAAAATTGGATAGTCACATACAAAAGAATGAAACTGGACCATTCTCATACACCATACACGAAGATAAACTCCAAATGGATGAAAGATCTAAATGTGAGACAGGAATCCATCAAACTCCCAGAGGAAAACATAGGCAGTAACATCTTTGACATTGGCCGCAGTAACATCTTCGACATCAGCCACATCAACTTCTTGAAAGACATGTCTCTAAAGGCAAGGGAAATAAAAAGCAAAAATTAACTATTGGGATTTCTTCCAGATAAAAACTTCTGCACAGCAAGGGAAACGCTCAAGAAACCTAAAAGGCAATCCATGGAATAGGGGAAGATATTGGCAAATGACATATCAGACAAAAGGCTGGTATCTAAGATCTATAAAGAACTTTCAAACTCAACACCCAAAAAACAAATAATCCTGTCAAGAAATGGGCAGAAGACATGAACAGATACTTCTCCAAAGAAGACATACAAATGGCTAACAGACATGAAAAAAATGCTCCACATCACTACCCATCAGGGAAAAAAAAAAAATCAAAACTACAATGAGATACCAATTTACACCAGTTAGAATGGCTAAAATTAACAAGACAGGGAACAACAAATGTTGGCAAAGATATGGAGAAAGGGGAACTCTCTTATATTCTTGGTGGGAATGTAATCTGGTATAGTCACTCTGGAAAATAGTATGGAGTTTCCTCAAAATGTTAAAAACAGAGCTACATTATTACCCAGAAATTGCACTAGTAGGTATTTACTTCAAAGATATAGATGTAATATAAAGAAGGGGCACATGCACCCCAAGGTTCATAGCAGCAATGTCCACAATAACCAAACTGTGGAAGGAACTGAGATGTCTTTCCACAGATTAATGGATAAAGAAGATGTGGTGCATATATACAATGGAATATTACTCAGCCATCAGAAAGGATGAATACCTACCATTTGCGTTGACATGGATGGAACTGGAGAGTATTATGATAAGTGAAATAAGTCAAGCAGAGAAAGACAATCATCATATGGTTTCACTCAAATGTGGAATATAAGGAATAGCACAGAGGACCATAGAGGAAGGGAGGGAAAACTGCATGGGAAGATATCAGAAAGGAGAAAAACCATGAAAGACTCTTGGCTCCAGGAAACTGAGGGTTACAGAAGACAAGGGGTTGGGGGATGGTGTAACTGGGTGATGGGTATTAAGGAGGGCATGTGATGTGATCAGAACTGGGTGTTATATGCAACTAATGAATTGTTGAACAGTGCACTAAAAACTAATGATGTTTAGCCAACTATATGTTGGCTAATTGAACATAATAACAAAATAATAATAAAATAAATTTAAAAATAAATAGCAAATTAAATTCAAAATAAATAGAATAAAATAACAAAAATTAGAGCAGAAATCAATGAAATTGAAGATGAGAAAATCAATGATTTTTAAATCAATGATTCTTTAAAAACATCAATGAAAGTGATAAAACTGTGACCAGATTTACTCAGACAAAAAAGAGAGAAGAAACAAATTACCAACATCAGAAATGAAAGAGGGGCCATCACTACTGATGCCATGGGAATAGATGCACTAGACCCAGGTGATTTCAGTGGTGTTCTCAAATATTTGATGAAGAAATTGTACTGATTATCTACAGTCTCTTAAAGAAAACAGAGGCAAAGCAAATACTTCCTAATTTATTTATGAGGTCAGAATTACCTTAATACCAAAACCAAAGACATTACAAGAAAGGAAAACTACAGATGAATATATCTCACAAGTTTTAATGAAAAAATCCTCAACAAAATATTAGCAGTTTGAACTCAACCATATATAAGAAATTATATGCTATGACCAAGTGGGGTTTATTTTTTTTTATTCACAGGTATGCAAGACCTGCTCAACATTCAAAAATCAATTAATGTAATTTATCAGATAAACAAGCTAAAGAGGAAAAAGTATAATAGATATAAAAAAAGCATTTATGACCCCCATTCATGGTAAAAAACCCTCAGCAAACTAGGAGTAGAGAAAACTCCTCAAGTTAATAAAGAAGGTCTTCAAAAGCCTACAGCTAAAAAATATTTACTAGTGAGACACTAGATGCTTTCCTAATTAAATCTGGAACAAGTAAAAGATGTCTTCTCTTATTACTCCTGTTCAACATCTTATTGGAAGTCCTAGGTAATATAACAAGACAAGAAAAGGAAATAAAAGATATACACATTGTGAAGGAAGAAATAAAAATTCCTTTGTTTGCAAATGACATAACTGTCTGTGTAGAAAATCCCAAAGAATCAAATAAAAATCTCCTGAAACTAATAAGCAATTATGGCAAGATTGTAGTATAGAAGATTAATACATAGATTTCAAATGCTTTCTTATATACCAGCAATGAACACTTGGAATTTGATTTTAAAACATGGTAATGCTTACATTAGCACATAAAAGTGAAATACTTAAATAAATATATGTATATGTGTAAGTATAAACAATAAACAAATAAAATCCACAAGATCTATATAAAGAAAATTACAAAACTGATGAATGAAATAAAAATTCTAAATCTCCCTGATGGCTAGTGATGATGAACATTTTTTCATGTGTCTGATAGTCATTTATATGTCTTCATTGGAGAAGTGTCTGTTCATATCCTCTGCCCATTTTTTGATATGATTATCTGTTTTGTGTGTGTTGAGTTTGAGGAGTTCTTTATAGATCCTGGATATCAACCTTTTGTCTGTACTGTCATTTGCAAATATCTTCTCCCTTTCCGTGGGTTGCCTCTTTGTTTTCCTGACTGTTTCCTTTGCTGTGCAGAAGCTTTTGATTTTGATGAAGTCCCAAAAGTTTATTTTTGCTTTTGTTTCCTTTGCCTTTGGAGATATATCTTGAAAGAAGTTGCTGTGGCTGATATCGAAGAGAGTACTGCCTATGTTCTCCTCTAGGATTCTGATGGATTCCTGTCTCGCGTTGAGGTCTTTTATCCATTTTGAGTTGATCTTTGTGTACGATGTAAGAGAATGGTCGAGTTTCATTCCTCTACATATAGCTGTCCAGTTTTCCCAGCACCATTTATTGAAGAGACTGTCTTTTTTCCACTGTATATTTTTTCCTGTTTTGTCGAAGATTATTTGACCATAGAGTTGAGGGTCCATATCTGGGCTCTCTACTCTGTTCCACTGGTCTATGTGTCTGTTTTTATGCCAGTACCATGCTATCTTGGTGTTCACAGCTTTGTAGTAAAGCTTGAAATCAGGTAACATGATGCCCCCAGTTTTATTTTTGTTTTTCAACATTTCCTTAGTGATTCGGGGGTCTCTTCTAATTCCATACAAATTTTTGGATTATTTGCTCCAGCTCTTTGAAAAATACCAGTGGAGTTTTGATCGGAATGGCATTAAAAGTATAGATTGCTCTAGGCAGTATAGACATTTTAACAATGTTTATTCTTCTGATCCAAGAGCATAGAATGGTCTTCCATCTTTTTGTGTCTTCTTCAGTTTCTTTCATGAGTGTTCTGTAGTTCCTCGAGTACAGATCCTTTACCTCTTTGGTTAGGTTTATTCCCAGGTATCTTATGGTTCTTGGTGCTATAGTAAATGGAATCGATTCTCTAATTTCCCTTTCTGTATTTTCATTGTTAGTGTATAAGAAAGCCACCGATTTCTGTACATTGACTTTGTATCCTGCCATGTTAGTGAATTGCTGTATGAGTTCTAGTAGTTTGGGAGTGGAGTCTTTGCGTTTTCCATATAAAGAATCATGTCATCTGCGAAGAGAGAGACTTTGACTTCTTCATTGCCAATTTGGATACCTTTTATTTCTCTTTGTTGTCTGATTGCTGTTGCTAGGACTTCTAATACTATGTTGAACAAGAGTGGTGAGAGTGGGCATCCTTGTCGTGTTCCTGATCTCAATAGGAAGGCTGAAAGCTTTTTCCCATTGAGGATGATATTTGCTGTGGGTCTTTCATAGATAGATTTTATGAAGTTCAGGAATGTTCCCTCTATCCCTATACTTTGAAGCATTTTAATCAGGAACGCATGCTGGATTTTGTCAAATGCTTTTTCTGCATCGATTGAGAGGACCATGTGGTTCTTCTCTCTTCTCATATTAATTT
Organism: Mustela erminea; assembly: GCF_009829155.1. NCBI lineage: Eukaryota > Metazoa > Chordata > Mammalia > Carnivora > Mustelidae > Mustela > Mustela erminea. The sequence goes on along the minus strand of NC_045624.1, from coordinate 15,372,747 downwards.
GTTCTATCATATTGATTGATTTGTGAATGTTGAACCATCCTTGTAGTCCAGGAATGAATCCCACCTGGTCATGGTGGATAATCTTTTTAATGTGCTGTTGGATCCTGTTTGCTAGGATCTTGTTGAGAATCTTAGCATCCATATTCATCAGTGATATTGGTCTGAAATTCTCCTTTTTGGTGGGGTTTTTGCCTGGTTTGGGGATCAGGGTAATGCTGGCTTCATAGAAAGAGTATGGAAGTTTTCCTTCTGCTTCAATATTTTGAAACAGCTTCAGGAAAATAGATGTTATTTCTTCTTTGAAAGTTTGGTAGAATTCCCCAGGGAATCCGTCAGGTCCTGGGCTCTTGTTTTTTGGGAGGTTTTTGATCACCGCTTCAATCTCGTTACTAGATATTGGTCTATTCAGGTTGTCAATTTCTTCCTGGTTCAATTTTGGGAGTTTATAGTTTTCCAGGAATGCATCCATTTCATCTAGGTTGCTTAGCTTATCAGCATATAACTGTTGATAATAACTTCTGATGATTGTTTCTACTTCCTTGGTGTCAGATTCAAATTAAAACCACATTGAGATATCACCTTACACCAGTTAGAATGGCCAAAATTAGTAAGACAGGAACAAAAATTAGCAACATGTGTTAGAGGGGATATGGAGAAAGAGGAACCCTCTTACACTGTTGGTGGGAATGCAAGTTGGTGCAGCCTCTTTGGAGAACAGTGTGGAGATTCCTCAAGAAATTAAAAATAGAGCTTCCCTATGACCCTGCAATTGCACTACTGGGTATTTACCCCAAAGATACAGATGTAGTGAAAAGAAGGGCCATCTGTACCCCAATGTTTATAGCAGCAATGGCCACGGTCGCCAAACTATGGAAAGAACCAAGATGCCCTTCAACGGACAAATGGATAAGGAAGATGTGGTCCATATACACTATGGAGTATTATGCCTCCATCAGAAAGGATGAATACCCAACTTTTGTAGCAACATGGATGGGACTGGAAGAGATGATGCTGAGTGAAATAAGTCAAGCAGAGAGAGTCAATTATCATATGGTTTCACTTATTTGTGGAGCATAACAAATAGCATGGAGGACAAAGGGAGTTAGAGAGGAGAAGGGAGTTGGGGGAAATTGGAAGGGAACCATGAGAGACTATGGACTCTGAAAAACAATCTGAGGGTTTTGAAGCGGCAGGGGGTGGGAGGTTGGGGAACAGGTGGTGGGTATTACAGAGGGCATGGATTGCATGGAGCACTGGGTGTGGTGCAAAAATAATGAATACTGTTATGCTGAAAATAAATTTTAAAAAATAAAATAAATAAAATAAAACAGTTATAGCATTTACCCATTCAAAAAAAAATTCTAAATCAATGATGAGTATTCAATGTATGTAGACAGGAAAACTCAATATAATCAAGATGTCAATTCTTCATAATTTGATCTAGATTCAACACAATCCCAATCAAAATCCCAGGAAGTTATTTTGTGGATATGAACAAAGTAATTCTAAAGTTTATATGGAAAAGGAAAAGACCCAGAATAGCCAACACAATATTGAAGAACAAAGTCAGAGGAAAGACCCCAAATAGCAAACATAGTATTGAAGGAGAACAAAGTCAGAGGACTGATACTGTCTGACTTCAGAGGTTATTCTAAAGCTACTATAATCATGACGGTGAGGTGTTCCCAACAGAATAAACAAACGGATCAACGGAACTAGTCTCTGACCTTTGACAAAGGAACAAAGGCAATCAATGAAGGATACTTTTGTAACAAATTGTGCTGGGAACAACTAGATAGCTATGCATAAATAAATAAATAAATATAAAGACAGGTCTTACACTCAAAATGAATCAAAATGGGTCATAGACCTAAATGTAACTGCAAAACTATAAAATTTCTTGGTTATAGCATAAGAGAAAACCTAGGTGGCAATGAGGTTTTTTTTTTTATACAACACCAAAAGTATGACCCACAAATGAAAAAATGGACTAAGGGTGACTTCATGAAAATTTTAAAACTTCTATTGCAAGAAAGAGATACAGTTAAGAGAAAGAAAAAAACAAGTCACAGATGGGGAAAAACTTTTGCACAATGCATATGTGATAAAGAACTGGTATCCAACCCAAAATAATAAGAAGAATGCAAACTCATTAATAAGAAAATAAACAACCCAATTTAAAACAGAGCAAAATATCTGAACAGACACCTCGCCAAAGAAGGTACACAGATGACACATAAACATACAAAAAAATGCCCAACATCATATGTCATTAGAGAATTTCAAATTAAAACAACAGTGAGATACCATTACACATGTTAAAAGGCTAAAATGCAAAACACCAACACTAAAATGCTGACAAGGCTTATAGCCACACAAAATCCTGAACATGAATGTTTATAATAGTTTTATTTTTAATCACTAAAACTTAGAAGAAACCAAGATGTCCTTCAGTAAGGGAATAGATCAACAAACTGGCATCCATACACTGGAATATTATCCAACGACAAAAAAGAAATGAGCTAACAAGGCACAAAAGGATATGCACATTGCTAAAGAGTTCAATTGGGAAAGCCTACATCCTGGATGATTCCAACAATATGAAATTTTGGAAATAGAAAAGCCACAATGATAGAAAAATAAATAAATAAATAAATAAATAAATAAATAAATAAATAGTGAAAGATCAGTGGTTACACAGAGGGTTGAAGAAGAAATGAATACAGTTGGAGCACAGAGGACTTTGAGGACAGTGAAGCTGATCTGTGGGATATGAGTGGTGGGTACATGTCATCATGCATTTGTCAACATCCATAGACTATGCAACTCATGGTGAAGCTTAACATAAACTATGGACTTTAGTTAATATGATGTATCAATATTGGATCAATTATAACAAATGCATTGGTAAAACTGGGGGTAGAGGCTTAACCTGGGAAATCTATATGTTCACTCTTGTGTAAACATAAAACTGCTCTACAAATAAAATCCATTCATTGAAAAAAGTTGTAGCCACTAACCTGCATATTTCCAAATGTTTACAAAATTTATTAATTTACAATATAATTTTTGTCTGATCTTATAAACTACTTATATCATATAAAAATAAAAGGCAGAGTTAATCTAGGTTTATTCTGATGATTAATTCTTTCCTGAATTATTGTTAATAAAACCCATGCTTGCAAACAAGAATAAAAATCCTTTGGTTGCACCACTACATGAGCCACAAATAAAAAGACTGTTACATAGAAAAAATCTGTAGGTAATTCATTAATCTATGGGTAATTAAACAGTGTGATGTTGATGAAACAACAGATAAGTAGAACAGAATCAAGAGCCCAGAAATACACATGCACAGACATGGTCAGCTGATCCTTGACAAAAGAGCAAAGGCAAATAAATGGCCAAAGGAAAGTCTTTTCAATAAATGATACTAAAAAAACTAAACACTACATGCAGGTGGAATTGCAAGGGACAATGAATAGCAAACACAGTCTTGGAGGGACACCTGGGTGGCTCAGTGGGTTAAGCCTCTGCCTTTGGCTCAAGTCATGATCTCAGGGTTCTGGGATCAAGCCGCACATCAGGCTCTCTGCTCAGCAGGGAGTATGCTCCCCCCCACCCTCCTGCCTCTCTGCCTACTTGTGACCTCTCTCTCTCTCTCTCTCTGTCAAATAAATAAGTAAAATCCTTTAAAAAAAAAAAGAATCTTGGAAAAGAAGAACAAACTAGGAAGACTCATACTTTTAGGCATTAAAACTGGCCATGAAATGGCTATGAAATGGACATAGGACACATGTTTGCTTTTCTTGCTCACAACACTTCCTCCAGAAAGTGGAAATTTACAGAATACTTTATCTATTGCAATTATTTAACAAACAACAATACCTCTGTCCAGAGATCACATTTATTGGCAAAGAAAGAAAGGCAGTGGGCTCATGTCCACACACAGCATGGTCTAACCTTCAAGCAGAAGCAGCTGGCTTAATTAAATTGTGGAATGCAGTACTGAAGACTCAGCTCTAGGGCCAGCAAATATAGTCTTTATCAAATGGTTCTTTTGGATTTTTTCTAGTATTTTGCAAATATGAATAATTTATACAGTGAATGCTTGTGCACACATAATTTTATGCTTTTGCCAATGTAACTATGGATAGTTTCCTGGAAGAGGGATTTCTGGATCAGTGAGTAAATGCATATTTGATTTTACTAGGTAATGCCAAATTTCCCTCCCTAGGAGTGTACAATCTTGCATTCCTATCATCAAAGTGTGAAAATTCCTGCTTCCTCATATCTCCAATAGGACAAATTTTTTTACAGTCTAATATGTCAAAAAATAATGTCTCAATTTAGTTTTTAATTTTCATTTCCCTTATTATGAGAGAGGTTGAACAACTTTTAACATGTTTAAGGGTCATTTTTTTTTTTTTTAAGATTTTATTTATTTGAGAGAGAAAGAGAGAGAGTGTGCAATCAGGGAGAGGGAGAGGGATAAGCAGACTCCACACTGAGTGGAGCCTGATGCAGGGCTCAATTTCAATACCCTGAGATCATGACTTGAGCCTAAATCAACAGTCAGATGCTCAACCTACTGAGCCACCCAGGTGCCCTGATTTGATACATTTCTATGTTGTGTTATGATGGTCATTGTAGCAGACTTAGCACCTCTGTCACATCATAAAACTGTCATTTCTTATTTGTGGTTGGAATAATTTAAGATCTAGTCTCTTAGCAAGTTTGGTGATGACAGTATTACTGCCTATGGTCATTACATCTTTACATCATTACATTGCCTATATTGCATTACATCTCCAAGACTTATTTACCACTAGTTGCAAGTTTTTACTCTGTTTTTATGAGTTAAGCTTTTTTAGATTCCATACATGTTATATAGTATTTGTCTTCTTTGACTTCTCTCACTTAGTATAACATCCTCAAGGGCCATCCATTTCTTCTAAAGTGGCAGGACTTCCTTCTTTCTCATGTCTAAATAATATTCATGTGTGCGTGTGTGTGAGTGTGAGAGAGAGAGAGAGAGAGAGAGAGAGAGAGAGAGAGAGAGAGAGAAATACATCACATTTTATCTATTCATACATTGATGGACACTCAGGTTATTTATATATCTTGGCTATTGTAAATAACACTACAATAAGCATGGGAATGCAGATATCTCTTTGATACCCTGTTTTCATTTCCTCTGGGTGTATACTCAGTAGTGGAATTACTGGAACTGTACGGTATTCCTATTTTTAACTTTCTGAGAAAACTCCATGCTGTTTTCAATAGAGGCTGCACCAGTATACATTCCCACCAACAGTGCAAGAGTGTTATCCTCACCTATGCTGGTTATCTCTTGTCTTCTTGATGGTGGCCATTCTAACAGGTAGGAGGTGATAGCTCATCATGGTTTTAATTTGCATTTCCCTAATGATTAGTGAGGTTGAGCATCTTTTCATGTAGCCGTTAGCCATTTGGCTATTTTCAGCATGTGTTCTTTAAACTGAGTTTAACAGTTTAAACTACCATCACATGGTAAACTTTCATTTCAGGGGTTGTTAGGAGGGTTCAGAGTAGAAAGGGGAGGAATCTCAATTCAGTAGATATTTCTGTGATTTTGTGTACCTATTTGGGTTCCAAGGAGTTAGGGAAAGACTGCTCCCCTCTCGCACCCTGCCATCTTGGCTTCCATCATTTATATTAACAGGTCCCTCTGTGTTCCAGTATGTGAATAATGCCTGGCACATTGTATGCTCTTAATATTTTTCAGAAGAATTAACCTTACTATTTTAGTACAAATCTTAGTATTTTGGTTCTTTCTTTTAATCGGAACATTCAATTTTGAAAGTCACTTACTGTGTTATTACTCTTCTTCAGTTTTTAAACACTGTTCATTAACTAGGAATACTGATCCAACTTAAATGTCCTAAATGTCTGAACACATATTTTTATTATTATTGTCTTTGAATTTTGAATATAGGAGCGTTTTCTCTATATATTTGTAAGGTCACCCACTTTTTTAAACCTTTTAAAACTAGTTCCCCTCACTCCTGCTCTTGAAGTGTTTTCCTTGCTACTCAGATATTTTCTACATGGTTTTTATAATCAGTTTGTCTGGCTACAAGAAAAAACATACATTTTTGTTATGAGTATACTAAACATAGAAAACAGGATAAAAAGATATAGTTGTAATTTCGAACACATTTTGTAATATTAGTTTGCAGTTTAAAATGTTGAATTATCCCTTTTTTTCTGGTGTGATTTTTGTATATGTTGATATTAAGCACTTCATTTTCATCATGTTCTTTTGACATCTCTCTATGTGGTTTGATTGCAATCCTTTTCTGTTGTTCATATTTAAGTTAAATGTTTTCTTCTATTTTTTGTCTGAGAAGAATTCTGTATTTAGTATTTTTATAGAGGGTGGGAGTAAGCCAGAATAGTTTTCCTATCTTCACTACTAGGGGAGGCCTCTGTTGTTACCATCAAGAATCCAAAAATAGGATCTTCCCATGAAGGCACTTCTGCAGTTCTGAGATCTGCTTTCTCTTGGTCCATTCCGCCAATAGCTGGAACATTTTTCTCCCTTGTTCTCAGTGTTTTACTCTACTCTCAGCAGTATTTTCCTCAAAATATATTGCTTTTACTGAAGTGAATTTTTCCTGGACATTGCTGAGGTCCTTAAAGAATTACAGTCCCTCAAGTCTTGCTGACCATCCTGCAAACCTTAGGGAGTATTCGTGGACTTTTTGTGTTTACCCATATACTGGGTGCTCCATTTCTCAATTTCAGTGGTTCTCTTCAGATTTGCTTCCTGAGGCTTCCAGTCAGATGTAGGTCCTCTCTTTAATGACTCAAGAGTTTTGGGGGGGGGGATTTCTGCATTCTGGGGACACCCTCTGGATATCAGAACTTCTCTACCTTGTCCATCCGCAACTTCTACATATACTAAATCTGAGTTACACAGGATCCTACATTTTTAGGGCATAAAGCCCCACCCACTGGTGTTCTAAGTTTCATGGAGTTTACTTTGTCACCAATTTTATTGAAGTTGTCTGTTCTTTTTTTCTTTTTTCTTTTTTCTTTTTCCCTCCTGGTTTTTCTCTCTCTAGTCTGAGGGCATTTGAAAAGATTCAAACACTATACTGCCTTCATCATTTTCTCTTTCTAGAAGTCTCTCATAAAATCTCAAGCAAAATGGTATCGACCAAGAAAGAATTCACTGAAAATTAAAGGAAACAGGCATTTGGACAATTAGAATTGCAATTCAGGAAACATGGATTCAGATAGAAACCTAAATTTTATTACAAAGAAGACAAAGAGAGGGCAGGGTTATAAAAGCAAAAGGTTATAAGAGTAGTTCTCAGTCAGGTCCACTATACAAAATAAGAATTAAAACTAAGTTAACCAGGATTGTTGAGTTAATATGTAAATAGATCAGGGCTTCTTTAAATGTGAAGCATGGGAACAATTCAGGTCATGGTGAAGAGGGAGTTTAAATCCAGGCTGAAGGCTTGCAGTTGGCAAACAGGTCAAGCATGGTCCCTCTGATAAGACCATGAATAAGTTCCTTCTCCCATATGATCTTCTGACCCATTTTAAAAGAGACTCTTTTGACTAAACTTGCTTTTTCCATTGTGAAATCTCCTTTTAGACGTCCTCCCTTTGATCCAGATCTTCCTTGACAAGAAAACACCAAAGATCAATCTTTTGGTTTTGGTCCCGTTGTGTTGCCAGAGTTGTTAGTACCTGCTCTGGGTCCATCATGTCTCCCAGAGTGGGGGTTCTCATATGCTCATATATCTTTAAGCCTGGGACTGCATTTGTGTGACAAGGAAACCTTTTGGGGAAAGGAGATTTGGGCTACATCAATTGAAGTGTTGTTTTCTATTGTCAAAGTATAGAGCAGATGAGTACTCTTCCTTGCTCAGCTAAAAGATAATCAGGGACTATCTTATTAAGAAGAACTTTGGCCAGAGAGTTTAAGGATCTTCTTTGGGCTGCTATTGCTTTAGCAGAAGATCCTGCAATAATTTCAAAAAATAAGAAGAAGTTGTTCATTATAGCCTCAATTACATTTACAACTAATCAGGGAAGTAAAGACTTACCAAAAAAGTGAATCCTGAATCATGAACACCTCCTTCTAGGTCCTTTCTAACCTAACAATATAAATTCAGGGGCGGGAGTTGACCAATGAGATTTCTTATTTTACTTTTGAAAATGAGGGGCAAAATTAGATTTTTCTCTTAGTCTGAAATAAAATGTTGTTTAAAACTCCAGAGGTCACCACTGCTTAGGAATGATCTGGGAGATAAAGATGAGGGTATTATCTTCACAGGCCAATGCCAGAGTAAAGGCAAGGAAATAAGGAGAAAACGCTTTGATGTCTAGTTAAAGTATGAAGTCTTGATGCATTGTCTGGGGCAGAAGCAGTCTGCCCAATGTCAGATGTCAGCTGACAGATGTCAGAGATAGAGGATAGCTACCTTGATGTCAGCTACTTCTCTTCCTGGTCAATTTGATTTAGGGATCTCCAGTGCCTGTACAAGACCAGCATTTTTCAACTGTGAGATGTGTACCCAAGGCTCAATACCTTCTAGTTTTGCGGCAGTGTCAGTGGTCAAGAACACTTGGTAAGGTCCCTTTCAGTGGGGTTTGAAGGCTGTCTTTCTTTGATGACATTTCTAAAATACCTGGTCACCATGCTCTATAGAACAAAGGCTTGAACATAAGACATTAGAGACTTAACAGTAGTTGGCCATAGTAGCACAAAACAAGGGATCAGCAGCAGGTTGTATACTGACAGAATTCCAAGGGGATTGAAAGATTTCATTATGGTTCATATGATTTGTCCAGTGAAGTGGGAGACTCCATGACTGGAGACTGTGGAAGGTGTATCCCAGGTCGGAAACATTCTCTAGCAGTTTTTGTGGTGTTTTTATTGTTTGTTTGTTTGTTTGGTTGGTTGGTTGGTTGGTTGGTTTGGTTGGTTTGTTTTTTGCCATGAAAGAACATCAGGCAGGGGAAATCTTCAGCCCAACCAGAAAACATAAAAACAATAATGAGAACATCTCAATAACACACACTAAGTGACAACTGAAGTCCAGCTACAAGATGTTCAAAGGATCTAGAGGAAAGAGGTCTAAGGCTTCTGGGAACAAAGATAGCTTTCCCAGAATTATAGAATGCATGATTCCAACAACACTGAGATCAAGACCTGAGCTGAGATCAAGAGTCCAGATGCCCAACCAATGGGGCCATCCAGACACCCCAATCCTTAGTTCTTTTTGAACAAAGATTTAGTTTTTCTGAGTAGCCAAAATGTGATAAAGTGTCACTGAATAGGAAAAAATGTGAAATGTATATGAAAAGGTTATTTCAGGAGTTTGAAAAATAAATAGTTGCAGATAGAAGTGGGGGGAAAAAAGCAGAACTCATGTACCATTGGAGTCTCTCAGTATCCCTCAGCCATCAGAAAGTGGGCACCAGGATGCAGACAGACAGAACTGTGGTACATCCAGACAATGGAATATAATTCGCCACTAAAAACAAATGAGCTATCAAGACAGGAAAAGACACGGAGCAACTCCTGTGTGTATTACTAAGTGAAAGAAACCAATTTGAAAAATTGTACAATATTCTGAAAAAAAGACAAAATAGGAGACAGGAAAAAGATCAGTGGCTGCCAGGGATTAGGAGGGAGAGAAGGATGAATAAGCAGAACACAGAGGGTTTTTAGGGCAGTCAAATTATTCTGTATGATACCAGATACATGACATTATCCATCTTTCCAAACTCATAGAAGATACAATGTTAATACTGAATATTAATGGAAACTATGGACTTTGGTGGATAGTAATTCAAACAGGTACCTCAACTGTAGCAAATGTACTACTCTTGTGGGGGATGTTGATAGTGGGAAAAGTAGGGCAACAGATGGGACACCTCTGTACTAACTGCTCAAATTTGCTGTAAACCTGAAACTTCCCTAAAAAATCAAGTCCATCTAAGAAAAAAGAACTCACTGGATGGACTGAGTAGCAGAATGGAGGAAAGAAGAGAGAGGAAAACATTAGGAAACCTGAATATGTCGATGGAAATAATCCAACCTCAAAACAGAAATAAAAAGTATTTTTTAAAAATGAAAAGAGGAAGCGTGACTCAGTGGCACAGCTGGTTAAGTGTCCAGCTCTTGATTTTGGCTCAGGTGGTGATCTCAGGGTCATGTGATGGAGCCCCAAGTCAAGTTCCATGTTGGGGGCGGAGACTGCTTAAGATTCTCTCTCTCTCTTCCTCTGTCCCCCTCAAAATAAATGAATCTTTTTTAAAAAATCAAAAGAGGAAAGTAGCAGAATAGGGAACTCCAGGGCTCTGTCCTTTTAAACAACTGTCCTTTTAAACAACTAAAAAAATAACTAATGAGGGGAGGAGGGGCAAGATGGCAGAGAAGTAAGTCCCTAAAGTGAGTTAAGTATCTACCAGAACACTCTGAACACCCATGAAATCAGCCTGAGATGTAAGATTATACACTTCTGGATCCCCACAGGGGCAGATGCAGCAATGGAGAGCTAGGGTAACTGAGACAGAAGATTGAATTAGTGATCTAAAAGACAAAATGATAGAGAAGAAGGATCAGGAGAGGCCTGGAAGAAACAGCTTAGAAGCCATGAAAACAGAATTAAGGAAATAAATGATGCCATGAAATGTTCCAATTATTATTATTATTATTGGAATCCCTGAGAGGGTGGAGAAAGAGAGAAGACTAGAAGATATAGTTGAGCAAATTCTGGATGAAAATTTCCCTAATCTGAGGAATGTAACAAGTTTTCGTGTCCTAGAGGCAGAAAGGACACTAACCCCACCAAGATCAGTGAGTCTAGAAAGACCTCCAGACACTTATTTGTGAAATTCATGAATCATAGTTTTAGACAAGAGATCTATCTTTTTTTTTTTTTTTTAAAGATTTTATTTATTTATTTGACAGAGAGAAATCACAAGTAGTCGGAGAGGCAGGCAGAGAGAGAGAGAGGGAAGCAGGCTCCCTGCCGAGCAGAAGCCCGATGCGGGACTCGATCCCAGGACCCTGAGATCATGACCTGAGCCGAAGGCAGCGGCTTAACCCACTGAGCCACCCAGGCGCCCGACAAGAGATCTATCTTAAGTGAGCTAGGGGAAGGGGTTTCTTACATACAGAGGAAGGACCGTCAGAGTAACATCAGACCTGTCCACAGAAACCTGGCAAGCCAGAAAGGGTTGCAAGACATATTCAAGGCACTAAATGAGAAAAACATGCACCCCAGAATACTTTATCCAGCAAGGCTTACATTCAAAATGGATGGAGAGATAAAGAGCTTCCAAGACTGACAGGATTTAAAAGAGTATGTGACCACCAAGCTGGCAATACAAGAAATATCAAGGGGAGGGGGGTTCTATAAAAGAGGAACCCAAGAGTGACATAGAACAGAAATTTACAAAGACAATCTATATAAACAAGGACTTCTTAGGCAACATGATGTCAATAAAAGCTTATCTTTCGATAATCACTCTCAATGTGAACAGCCTAAATGATCCCATAAAAGAGCACAGGGTTGCAGACTAGATAAAATGACAGGACCCATCCATATGCTGTCTACAAGAGACACATTTGGAACCTAAATATACATTTAGACTGAAAGTGAAGGGATGGAGAATCATCTTTCGTGCCAATGGGCCTCAAAAGAAAGCTGGGGTAGCGATTCTCTTATCAGATAAATTAGATTTTAAGCTAAAGGCTATAGTCAGAGATACAGAAGGACACTACATCATCCTTAAAGGTTCTATCCACCAAGAAGATATAACAACTGTAAATATTTATGCCCCTAATATGGGAGTAGCCAACTACATGAGCCAATTGTTAATCAAAATAAAGAGTTATATTGATATGGATACATTAGTTGTAAGGGATCTTACCACTCTCAGTAATAGATCATCCAAGCAGAAAATCAATAAAGAAACAAGAGCTTTGAATGACACTTTGGACCAGATGGACCTCATATATATATATATACACAGAACATTCCACTCTAAAACAACAGAATTCTCATTCTTCTAAAGCACACATGGAACTTTCTCCAGAATAGACTACATACTGGGCCACAATCAGGGCTCAACTAATACCAAAAGATTGAGATTATTCCCTGCATATTCTCAGACCACAATGCTTTGAAATTGGAACTCAACCACAAGAAAAGGTTTGGAAGGAATACAGACACTTGCAAGCTAAAGACCATCCTGCTCAAGAATATTTGGATCAACCAGGAAATCAAAGAAGAACTTAAACAACTCATGGAAACCAATGAGAATGAGACATATTGGTCCAAAAACTATGGGATATGACAAAGGCAGTTCTAAGGGGGAAATACATAGCCATCCAAGCCTTACTCAAAAAAACCAAAAAATCCCTAATATACCAACTTTCTTTATACCTTAAAGAACTGGAAAATCAGCAACAAATTAAGCCAACCCCATGCACAAAAAGGAAAATAATTAAGATTAGAACAGAGATTAATGAGTTAGAAACTAGAGATACAGTAGAACACATCAACAAAACTAGAAGATGGTTCTTTGAAAGAATTAATAAGATTGATAAACCACTGGCCAAACTAATCCAAAAGAAAAGAGAGAGGACCCAAGTTAATAAAATTATGAATGAAAGGGGAGAGATCACGACCAACACCAAGGAAATAGAAACAATCATCGGGAATTATCAAAGGATGCCTAGGTGGCTCAGTCTGTTAAGCCACTGCCTTTGGCTCAGGTCATGATCCCAGGGTCCTGGGATCGAGTCCCACATCTGGCTCCTTCCTTGGCAAGGAGTCCGCTTCTCTCTCTGCCTCTGCCTGCCGCTCTGCCTGCTTCTGTGCTCACACACACACTCTCTCTCACTGACAAACAAACAAACAAACAAATAAAATATTTTTTAAAAAAGAAAGAAATTATTATCAACAGCTATATGCAAATAGGTTAAGCAATCTAGAAGAAATGGATGCATTCCTGGAAACTTATAAACTTCCAAAAGTGAAACCAGAAGAAACTGATGACTTGAATAGACCAATATCTAGTAACGAGATTGAAGCAGTAATCAAAAACCTCCAAAAAACATGAGCCCAGCACCTGACGGATTCCCTGGGGAATTCTACCAAACATTCAAAGAAGAAATAATACCTATTCTCCTGAAGCTGTTTCAAAAAATAGAAACAAGAAAAATTTCCAGACTCTTTTTATGAAGCCAGTATTACCCTTATCCCCAAACCAGACAAAGAGCCCACCAAAAAGGAGAATTTCAGACCAATATCTGGATGACTATGGATGCCAAGATTCTCAACAAGATCCTAGCTAATAGGATCCAACAGAACATTAAAAAGATTATCCACCATGACCAGGTGGGATTTATCCCTGGGATGCAAGGGTAGTTCTACATTCACAAATCAATCAATGGAATAGAACAAATCAATAAGAGAAGAGAGAAGAACCACACGGTCCTCTCAATTGATGCAGAAAAAGCATTTGACAAAATATAGCATTTGTTCCTGATTAAAACTCTTTGAAGTATAGGGATAGAGGAAACATTCCTCAACTTCATAAAATCTATCTATGAAAAACCCACAGTGAATATCATTCTCAATGGGAAAAAGCTGACAGCCTTCCCTTTGAGATCAGGAACACGACTAGGATGCCCACTCTTGCCACTGTTGTTCAACATAGTACTGGAAGTCCTAGCAACAGCAATCAGACAACAAAAAGAAATAAAAGGTATTCAAATTGGCAAAAAAGTAGTCAAACACTCTCTCTTCACAGATGACATGATACTTTATATGGAAAACCCAAAAGTCTCCACTCCCAAACTACTAGAACGCATACAGCAATTCAGTAATGTGGCAGAATACAATGTACAGAAACAGTGGCTTTCTTATACACTAACAATGAAAATACAGAAAGGGAAATTAGAGAATCGATTTCATTTACTATAGCACCAAGAACCATAAAATACCTGGGAATAAACCTAACCAAAGAGGTAAAGGATCTGTACTTGAGGAACTACAGAACAATCCTGAAAGAAATTGAAGAAGACACAAAAAGATGGAAAACCATTCCATGGTCATGGATTGGAAGAATAAACATTGTTAAAATGTCTGTATTGCCCAGAGCAATCCATACTTTCAATGCCATCCTGATCAAAATTCTACCAGCATTTTCAAAGTGCTGGAACAAATAATCCTAAAATTTGTAGGGAACCAGAAAAGACCCCAAGTTGCTAAGGAAATGTTGAAAAAGAAAAACAAAGCTGGGGGCATCACCTTGCCTGACTTCAAGCATTACTACAAAGCTGTGATCAACAAGACAGAATGGTACCGGCATAAAAACAGACACATAGACCAGTGGAACAGAGTAGTGAGTCCAGATATAGACCAGCAACTCTATGGTCAAATAATCTTTGACAAAGCAGGGAAAAATATCCAGTGGAAAAAAGACAGTCTCTTCAATAAATGGTGCTGGGAAAATTGGGCAGCTATGTATAGAAGAATGAAACTCAACCATTCTCTTGCACCATACACAAAGATAAACTCAAAATGGATAAAAGAACTCAAACGTGAGGCGGGAATCTATCAAAATCCTAGAGGAGAACATAGGCAGTAACCTCTTTGACATCAGCCACAGCAACTTCTTTCAGGACATGTCTCCAAAGGCAAAGGAAACAAAAGCAAAAATGAACTTTTGGGATTTCATCAAGATCAAAATCTTCTGCAAGAAAACAGTCAACAAAACAAAGAGGCAACCCATGGAATGGGAAAAGATACTCGCAAATGACACTACAGACAAAAAGCTGATATCCCAGATCTATAAAGAACTCCTCAAACTCTACACCCAAAAAACAGATAATCACGTCAAAAAATGGCTAAAAGACGTGAACAGGCACTTCTCTAAAAAAGACACACAAATGGCTAACAGACACATGAAAAAATGTTCATCATTTTTTCTCAATGATGAGATACCACCTTACACCAGTTAGAATGGCCAAAATTAACAAGACAGTAAACAACAAGTGTTGAAGAGGATGTGAAGAAAGGGGAACACTCTTACACTGTTGGTGGGAATGCAAATTGGTGCAGCCACTTTGGAAAAGAGTGTGGCGATTCCTTAAGAAATTAAAAATAGAGCTACCCTATAACTCTGCAATTGCACTACTGGGTATTTACCCCAAGGACACTGATGTAGTGAAAAGAAGGGCCACCTGTACCCCAATGTTCATTGCAGCAATGACCACAATCGCCAAACTGTGGAAAGAGTCAAGATGCCCTTCAACAAATGAATGGATAAAGAGGATATGGTTCATATATACAATGGAATGTTACGCCTCCATCAGAAAGGATGAATAACCAACTTTTGTATCAACATGGATGGGACTAGAGGAGATTATGCTGAGTAAAATAAGTCAAGCAGAGAAAGTCAACTATCCTATGGTTTCGCTTACTTGTGAAGCATAAGGAATAACATGGAAGACATCAGGAGAAGGAAAGGAAAAGTGAATTGGGGGAAATCGGAGGGGGAGATGAACCATGAGAGACTGTGGACTCTGAAAAACAAACTGAGGGTTTTGGAAGGGAGGGCGGTGGGGGGTTGGGTAAGCCTGCTGGTGAGTATTAAGGAGAGCATGTATTGTGTGGAGCACTAGGTGTGGTGCATAAACAATGAATCTTGGAACACTGAAAAAATAAAATTTAATTTTTAAAAAAATATAAAATAAAAAATTGCAAAAAAAAAAAAAAAAAACTAATGAGCAGGCAAAAGTGTCAGCCTCGTTTTTTGCAGAACTTTGGAGTCTAGTCAAGAACTTAAAACAGGGGCGCCTGGGTGGCTCAGTGGGTTAAAGCCTCTGCCTTTGACTCAGGTCATGATCCCAAGTCCTGGGATTGAGCCCCGCATAGGGCTCTCCGCTCAGCAGGGAGCCTGCTTCCTCCTCTCTCTCTGCCTGCTTCTCTGCCTACTTGTGATCTCTGTCTGTCAAATAAATAAACAAAATCTTTAAAAAAAAAAAAAAAGAACTTTAAACAATCAGGGGTATGCTTAGGGAAGAAAGAAGCTGCTGCTTTTCAGTAAGAGAGAGTGCTGGCCTCTCGACCTCACATGGCCTGCCGACCATCCCCCACAACCCTGATCCATGGCAGCCATGAGGACTAAGCCCACACTCCTGGTACAGGATGCTACTGCCACAGGAAACAATGGAGATGTTATTCTCAAAGAATTGTCATTGTGGGTCCCAGCTTGTCTGGTGGCTCCGTGAAGGAACGTGCAAGGGTTTGCTTTTACTTTGCCTAACTTAAAACATTTCTAGGACAAAGGTAGCTGCCCAGGAGGCTTTTGTGGTATGCATTTAAAGACAGAAATTTTAGGGGCACCTGGCTGGCTCAGTCAGTGGAGCGTACAGATCTTGATCTCGGGGTCATGAGCTAGAGCCCCACATTGGGTATAGAGATTACTTAAATAAACAAACTTAAAGAAAAAGAAAGAAATTTTGGCTCTGGCAGCCTGGGGTTAGTTGGGACAACCAATAGACTGAAAAGCTTGGGAAAGGAGATACGTGATGGTGGGGGGTGGAGGCACTTTAATCAAGAAGGCCACACAAAATGTCAGAGCTAGGCACGTGGTCAAAAAGGCCTGAGAAGACCCTCAGCTTTTTTTATCTAATAAATATATTTATCTCTGACTGGCCTTCAGGCTCCATGCACGCTGGGAGCAAAGACTAAGGCAGCATTGTAAGCAGTGGGGGTAAGCACTGAACTCATGCCCCGAAGAGGTCAATGTGCAAAGACTAAGAGAATTTTTTTTTCTTTTTTGCTCCAAGTGTTGAAGGAAACCATCAAAACACCAAGTGACCATGACTGCTAAGTTCACCACCACTTTCACATAACAAATAGTTTAGAGAAATGGTAAAAATAGCAACCAATAACAACCCACAAACAAGCAGTAGCAATAAACCCTGAGGAGGAGGAAATATCTGGTTTCCAGAACTGTCACACTATAATATTCAAAATCTCCAGTTTTCAACCAAAAAACTATAGAGCATGCAAAGAAACAAGAAAATATGGCTCTTTCACAGGGGAAAAAAAGGAAATTACAAGTGTCCAGGATGTTGGGGCATTGGACTTACTACGTGAAATCAACTCTCTCAAATATGCTCAAACAGCTAAAGGAAGTCACAGGGAAAGAAGCAAAGGAACCAGGAAAACCCCATCCCACCAGATACCGAACATCAGTAAAGAGATAGAAATTATAAAAATGAACCAAACTAACTGGAGAATTTCAACTGTAGATTTGAGACCGCAGAAGAATTAGGGAACTTGAAGATAGATCCATTGAGATCATCCAGTTTAAGAAGAAAAAAGAGAAAAGAATGAAAAAATAACTAAACCAAACTTAAGACACCTATGAGACACCATCAAGTATACCAACATATACATAATGGGAGTCCGGGATGGAGAGGACAGGAAGAAACTAAAAGAAGGTTTGAAGAAATAATGCCTCCGAACTTCCCAAATTAAATGAAAATCATGAATCTAAATATCCAAGAAATTCATTGAGCTTAACGCCAAAAGAGTGAATACTAATAAAAATAGAGAAACATATACTAGCCAGCATCTAAGCACACAAAGATGTACAATAAGTATTTGTTGGATCAATTTACAAACGATGTTGAAGACCACCATTGCCCATGTTTCACGCCGCCCCAACCTACTTTAAATCATCATATCCACTGGCTGGTCATGTGTATATAAACAAGAATGGCAGTTCCCAGGGAGAGGACAAGTGAATTCTAGGGAAACTTCAGCACACTTTCACCACCCTGAACACAGTTGTCCTTGAGGTCATTGGGTCCAAAGCTCACATTTTATAGACAAAACAATCCTTTGGAGGAAGACTCTAATAAGCTTTTGTTAGTTGTTTCTCTACCCACTACTTCTTTCCTTTTCCTTAACAATCTCCAGATTCTACCCAGAGGATATTAACCCCAACTCTAAATTTAGAAATGGCTTCTAGTTGTCTGCAGGTGATCAATCTTTTATGTCCGCTTTGACCATCATGATCGGCTTAGAGAGGCATACATGAAGGAAGAAAAGCAGTAGAGACCAAAAGATCATGGCTAGGGTGCTGTGTGAGCAATGGGGAAAGTTAAAATCTCTTTTTTGTGTAGGTTGTATCTGGAACCATGTCACTCTAAGGACCGGTCACCACTCTTTAACAGTAAGGGGTGAGTCTGCTGAGAGAGCAAGGAGGCAGAGACATGGACTGAAAGGTTACGAAACTGGTTCCAGGCCACCTCACTTATTCCTCCAGCCCAGTGTTTCCCAAACTAAAATAGGTAATAAAATCCCAGACCCCTTTTTAGTTCTGCTGCTTCAGAATCTACAGGCTAAGACCTGGGAAACTGCTGTAGTCTCACCTGAAGCCAGCCCTAATGTTGCAGCTTTCAGAAACATGAACCAATAAATGTCCTTTATAATTTAAGAGAATTTGAGATCAGCCAGTTACTTGCCAATGAAAGCATCCTGACTGGTAGAAGCCAGCTAGATTTGTTTCTTTGGGGGGTTTCCCTCTTTATAGAGAAGTAAGCATCAGCTCTAAATGGATTATGTTATTTACATGCCTCTGATAAAGTTCAAAGGACAAGCTCTGGCTTTTCACAACAACCTGGAAAAAAAACAGGTTGAGAAATACATCTGCTAATCTCTTTTCCCTCCCACTGCTCCTCCCTCTGGCTCTTCTTAGATTAATAGGGCCCTAGAAGATCTTTTCAAAGAGACTCCTCTAGAGGCATCCAGAATCAGTGCTAAAATTTGAAACCCAGAGTCTCTCCAGGATGTACCTCAGCTCTGTAAATCACCGCATTCCTCTAAGTGATGGAAACAGCATTCCGATCATCGGTCTTGGGACATACTCAGAACCTAAACTGGTAAATTTTTCTCTCTCTCTTTTATTTTAATGTTTTGAAACTCTCCTAGAACATAATCTTTAACTCATTTTGAGTGGATCTCATTGATTGACTTTTTATAATGAAAGTTATCTCCACAGTACTATTTGGCATTATGAGTACTGAGCCAGAGGTTAAAACTCTATCAGTTTATAATTTTAAAATTATCTTTAAGCTTAGAAGATGGGACCTTTCTTCTTCCTTTGATGAAATTTAGCTGAATACGGATTATTAGAATGAAATGAGGCACATGAAGTTTCTGAGTTTACCACTTGTGGGGTTTTTAAAACTTTTATTTGAGAATTTCCAGTTCAATCTAACAAATACTTAATAAAAATCTCCAGGTATGAAGCACTAGGCTATAGAAGCTTCAGATATGAAGGGAGCAGTGTCTGTGCTACCTAGGTATTAGAAATCAAATAGGGGAGGCAGATTCTTTAATAGCTAATTATAGAATGATGAAGATAAGAATAAATGCTATCCTAGAACTACAGACTATTTCTCTGAAAACACTGAATTGTTAAATTTGACCTTCAGGAATGAGTGGGTTGCCATTTAAACACAGTTTCTACTTGTAAGAAAAATATCTTTCTGCTTTCCTCATTGCAATTCAAATTTAATGCTGATTATCAGAATGAACCATCGTATGTGTAGAAATGCTACCAGAATTGTAGCATTAGATCAGATTTGTGTGATCACCTAGGAATGACCTCCAGAAAGCTAACCACGAGTTAGAAGGCAGAAAAAGAGAGCTGAGGCAGGGCATTTGGGGCAAAGGAGAATTACAGAGGCACAACGATTGATATGTCCAGCAAAGGCCAAGCCCGCAGTGGCTGGCACAAGGAATTAGTGGTGGAAGCAACGGCAGCTAGCTCTGGAAATGCAGGTTGAGACTAGATCATAAAGGACCTTGAATGCCATGCCAATGAGCTGGAACTTCACTCTGTATAAAAGGAGGAATTATGTGAGGTTTGGAAACAAAGGAAAAGCATCATGAGATCAGTACTTTTGAAAGATAATTCTGGGGCAGCATAGAGAATGGAAGACAGAAAAAGAAAAATAAGCCTAGAGTAACCAGTTAGTTAATGAACTCTCATATCACAATCCCACATTCCACTGCAATTGCCCAGTCCCCTTGTTTTTGATAATGCAAGGGAAAACCACTATTGGAACAATTACAAGGATCTAAATCATTGGCCCCTTCCTCTTCTTTCTTTGCCCATTATCTGTCTTTGATCTCATTCACAACCTTGGCTCCGACCACATCCATGCAGAGACACCTATTTCTTATTTTTTTTGGTTATATGTCCCCATACAACTGTGGACCGGCTACATCAGAACCCCTTGGGGATTTAAAAAAAAAAAAATACAGATCCTCAGGCTTCACCTCTGTTCTACTGACTCTGGATCTTAAGGGATAGAGACTGCATTTAACAAGCTCTTTGGATAATTCTGTTGGACAGTCAAGTATGTACTCTGTCTTCCTCAGACATCTCTAACTCAAAATGACAGAATTACACTATCCATCTCTCCTTCCCCCAGCCCCTGAAATACTTCTCCTCCTAGAAAATAACATTATCACTCTGAGCTCCCCAAGCCAGAAGCCTGACCATATTCCTACATTCTGCCCTCTTCCGCATGTTTCTCCTTGTCCACATTCTATCCAAATGATTGCTATTCAATTTATCTCAGAAATATGTTTTCAATTCATACCATTCTCTCTAACCCCTTTGTCACTGCCTTAGTTTAGGTTCTTAATTTATCAGTAAGTTATTCTCCCAATTTTCTCCCCTCCAGTTAATGATCCAAACTGGGGCTCTCAGGATCTTTCTCAGACCCAAATCTGATCATGTCACTTCTGTGCTGAATTATTTCAGTGGCTCTTTTTCAATTACAGGGTAGAGACCACATTCCTGACCTTGCACACTGAGCTTTCAAGGTTCAGACAAGATCCATCTGTCTAGCATAATCCACCACCACTCTTCTACCTTTCCCTCTGGGTGTAAAACACACCTGGCCCAGTTCCTGGAACAACTCTCCCGTCTCCATGCTTATGAACATGCTGCCTTCTACCTGGAACACCCTTTCTCTTGGCTTTTCACTTAGCCAACTTCTACTAAACCTTCAAGACTCAGCTCAAGGACACCACTCCTTAGAATCCCCACCCTCCAGCCACCACAACTTGTCCCTTTTGTGTGTTCACATGGACTCTTTTACTTGACTCTACTGTAGATCTTATCACACTGGATTGTAATCCTTATTTCTCTACAATCTGCCCCACAAGACTATGAAATCCATTATAAAAGAGATTTCAGTTCTGTATTTCCAAGGTAGTATTTAATAAGTAATGGATATTCAGCTGATGCCTTCCAATTAATTAGTTTATAAAAGGGGATCTCTATGTTTGTGAGCATGTGACGCTAGGAAGATATAAATAGACATGACAGTAATAGCGAACATTTTGAGGACACTTAACATGCACCAGAAACTCCTTTGAGGGCTTCACATTACATGTATTTTCTAATGTAATCCTCAAGACATTATGAAATATATACCATGTGACCCCATTTACAGATGATAAAGCTGAAGTATAGAGAGATAAAATTGCTCCAAACTTACAGTGCTAGGGAACAGAGTTTGGATTTGAACAGATGTACTTTGGGTCCAGACCCAATATTCTTTTTTTTTTTTTTTAAGATTGATTGATTGATTGATTAACTTGACAGAGAGTGAATGCACAAGCAAGGGATGTGGCAGGCAGAGGGAGAGGGAGAAGCAGACTTGCAGAGGAGCAGGAAGTCCCAAGCAGGGCTCTATCCCTGGACGCTGGCATCATGACCTGAGCTAAACGCAGACGCTCAACTGACTGAGCCATCCAGATCCAGTGTTCTAATCCCTCTACTCTATTGTCTGTTAAGAATATATCTAATGTCAATGAAACTTCAAATTTCTATAACTTTCTGTGTATTTCTATTTATGAAAGTACATAGGAATATACATCCCGAAAGTATGTAGAATGTGTGTGTGTATCCTGAAACTCACTTGGGCTTAAAGTGTTGTGCCTAACAATAAGTACTATTAAGTACTTTCTGGGTGTCTAGTAATATTCAATGCTATAGGTTAGAGACATTCAGAATCACATGTTATTTCCCCAAGAGTTATAATTCACTTCAGAAGATAAGACATACACCAGTTAGACAATATGATGTAAGAAGAATACTATGAGAAATGGAGGTCACGCACACACCAACTACATTTGTGATCAGAAATATTACCAACTGTAAAATAATGAATGGAGTTAATGGTCTCACAAAATCAGAAACTCTGATGTAACGAAAAATACACCACATTTTTCTGGAAGGTTTGTTGGGCTGCAGAGGGAGATGAAGGGTGGGAAGAATGGATTATCTCACATAAAGCAGATTCATGGCTTTCTATTCCAACCTATGCAAGTGCTAACTAACTCCTTTATCATCTTCCCAGGACGGATGAGAAAGAGGCTAGAACTATCCGTGCCCAAGTCAGCCACCTTGAAATAAAAGTACTCAATTTGATTTAACTTCAGAATCAGTCTTAGTCCTAAAGGCAAAGTCTGATGCCAAAATTTAGTTTTCTCTACTTGGCATGCCTGAGAGTCTTTTCAAACCCTCATTCCACAACAAAGGGTAGAAGGCAAATGCCAGGCTGAGGTAACTCTTTACCTGAAATTCATTTCTGTTTTGTGTTTGGGGTCCTGTCAGTCAGTATCTGTCTGTCCTGGGATCCTGTTCACTTTTTACAGAGAAGTTAGACAGCAGGAGAGTGCCGGGGAAAGATCCAGTCACATCTTCAGGGGATTACTTCAGAATTCAATTCAGAATTACTTCAGAATTCAGAATTCAAGGAATTACTTCAGAAAGGGTGAGAGCCCACATGAAAGGCCAAAGTCAGAAAGGCTAACAATGGCTCGTGTGACCTCTGCCCTGGTCAGATTCCACCAGAGCATGTAGGGACAGGAACTGGAAAAGCAACTGGAGGAGTAGTACCATGAAGCTGTGTGAGGGACCCCAGCCCAGCTTCTCCTGGCTTTCAAAAAGATTTTTCTTTCTCTGAATGTGCCCAAATTTCTTATAAAGGTGTTTCATGCCCGTCGACTCAGAGAATTTAAGATGGAACCAGCACTTAGTGTCACCAATCACTCTGTGCATTACGCCACCTGGTGATGGCTAATGAAAACTAAAAACGTGCAAATTATCTAGGTGACTCTTTTCCTTTTGAAAGCTTCCCAGAACATTTTCACCCAGGAATGCAATAGTTTATAACAGCTTCCCAACAGATTTCCCTACAGCTCCATCTGAAAAGGTCTGCCACGTGACAGTGTCTTATTCCTTTGGCTCTTATTCCTTTTTTCAGTTTTGATAGAAATTAACTGTGTTTTTATGAACATCAGCCCATGGAGTTAATAGCCCATATTTATCAAAAACTTCAAGTAAAACTCAAGAATGTTACCAAATGTGCAAAGGACACAAGTCCAGGACCACTGGTAAATATTTTTACAGAGAAAGAGACACATATGACTAAAATATAAGGAAAAGCTGAACTGCTTTAAGAGAGATGAAACTGGTTCAAAGTTAAAGTAGAAATGAGAGAATCAGTTACAAGGTAGATCAAGTCCTAGGAAGTGGAGTGGGGGTCGTAAATGATCCGGTATTCCTTCCTGGGTGGTCCACATTGAGATTTCTGTAGCTGCAAGCAGTTTTCAGTCTAAAGAGTGAGCCAAAGGCTTTGTATCTGGGGCAAAGGAGAGGTGAAGTCCAAACCTTTCATGAGTACCAAGGGGGAGCTTTAAACATCAAGTACATTCTGCCCCTGAGCTGGATGGGGATGGGAGGCACAGGCTTAGGACTGTTCTCAGGATTTTGCCATCCTTTAAATACCCCAAGCTTTCTCCTCAGTGCCCATCGAATCCTCCTCCTCTTCTCAACCCAAGGAACCGTGTTTCGCTTTGTTCTCATACCAGGCATATTTATTATACACAGGGAACCACATGTTAAAGGAAAAGAATAATGCAATGACACTTGTTATAGCTTGAAAAGGAGAACTCTATTCACAGTCACGTGCTGTCGTGATAGGTCTAGGAACCACTGTGATGGGATTTTGCACGAGGGGTTACAGAGAGGCTGGGCTTCTACTCTGAATACAGTATGGGCAAGTCGGAATTTACAGCCAAGGTCAGTGGCTGGAAAATTACTGAGAGGAAACATCAGGGATAAGGGGGGATTCTTGTGAGCCAACTAGACATCACCTGGGCTGGTGGTGGCAGATGACGAATCTAACTAGACAGGAAGGGGGAATCAGATATGGGGGTGGGGGGGTTGTTCCTAAACAGATTTATCAGGATTCTTGCTGAAGTTGGGTGATGCAAAGGCAAAAAATCTTTGTCTTGTGATGGTGGTTCTATAGCCTCTACCTAAAAAGACCAGGAACCAGGCAGGAAGTTCAATCAAGTGTCCTGGGGAGCTAAGTCTATTTCTCTGTTTTGTCCTGCTTTTCCATTCTAATAGCAGGCATGAGAGCAAGATTAAGCAGAA
Organism: Mustela erminea; assembly: GCF_009829155.1. Classification (NCBI taxonomy): domain Eukaryota; kingdom Metazoa; phylum Chordata; class Mammalia; order Carnivora; family Mustelidae; genus Mustela; species Mustela erminea. Next base: position 15,348,174 of record NC_045624.1, on the reverse strand, counting down.
CCAGAGGTCCACTGACCCGTCCAAGGATAGCGACTTTCTCCACTACAGCCAATTGTATGCATAAGCAAGGGTCCAGTGTGGCCTGATTTTCTAACAGTTTTCGGGAAATCTTATAAAGTAGTTATTAATTTTAAGTAATAGCAGCTCATTTAGAGTTTTGTAAAATACTCTGTGGGCTAATATTCTGAGGGTCAAGAATTCAGTTGGTGTTTATTTTTACTTTTAATATAGTGTATGTTCTGAGGGTTTTTTTTTTTTTTTTCCGGCATGTTCTGAGTTCTTTCCAGTACATGTGATCTCCTCACCCTCACACACCTGCTACAGAAGCCTTGGCTTTAAAAAATCAAACACCAAGAAATGACCTCTGCATTTTGTTTATATATGTATATATTGCCTTCCTTCTATCTATCTTATCTGTCTATAGATATATATGGAATATGGTGTGTATGTATACATACACACACACACACACACACACCCAAATTATATATACATATATACCATTCCTCTGCAGAGTTAATTAGTGCTGTACACCAAGCTACAAAAAAAAAATGGTATGGGGAGGGGAGCCATTGGGGGGTAACAAAAGCATAACAGGGTGTAAACATAGGTTTATTTTTCAAAAATATTAACCTGCCCAAGTTACAGTGCATTAAAATGAGAAGAGACAGAACACATAGAGATCAGGTGAGAAGGCCTCCATAATAAATCAGGCAAAAAAGAACAAAGACTTGAACATGGTTGGTGGCTGTGAGGAAACTAATTTGGCTGGAGCCTTGGAAGGAAGTAACTTGGCTGAAGGCCACACACCCCTGGGAGAAGCTCTCCAAAGCTGGCGACCACTCGGATCTAGGCTAAGGAGAACAGATGGGAGACCCAAGGCCAAAAATGAGGTTTTAGACCAAAGTTCTTCAAATCTAAAGCTTTGAAACTTACTGAGTCACTTATCCTCTTATTTTTGATCTACCTCCTTTTGTTTTTTTAACAGTTAACATTTTGAAAGACAATGGACTTAAGGAGGGACAGATACTTAGATAGCTAATATTTCTTTACTGTAAGATCCAAAATGAGAGTGTACCAAACCCCAGAAACTCTGGGTGTGTCTTTTTCAACCTGAAAGCCTTCCTCTGTCATGACAGGATTGCTCTTCTAATTTTTATGAGGATAATTTTCTTGCTTTTTTCTAACAGTTACACAACTGTAATATTTCTATACAATTTTTGAACTTTATATGAATAGAAACACTGGACGTACTTTTTTTTCTGCTTCTTTTTCTAAATATAATGTAAAATTCACCCATGTTATTAATTGTGGTCTTTGGGCACCTGGGTGGCTCAGTTGGTTAAGCCACTGCCTTTGGTTCAGGTCATGATCCCGGAGTTCTGGGATCGAGTCCCACATCAGGCTCCCAGCTCCGTGGGGAGTCTGCTTCTCTCTGACCTTCTCCCCTCTCATGCTCTCTTTTACTGTCTCTCTTTCCCAAATAAATAAATAAAATCTTAAAAAAATCATGGTCTTTGACCTTTTTTATTACTCTGTAATTGCTTAATTATAAAAATATGTCAGCATCCATTTTACTGGGTTTTTTTTAAAAGATTTTATTTATTTGACAGAGATCGTAAGTCGGCAGAGAGGCAGGCAGAGAGAGAGGAGGAAGCAGGCTCCCTGCTGAGCAGAGAGCCGGATGTGGGGCTCGATCCCAGGACCCTGAGACCATGACCTGAGCTGAAGGCAGAGGCTTTAACCCACTGAGCCACCCAGGCACCCCCATTTTACTGTTGATGGGCATTTGAATTGCTGCCAGTTTAGGGCTTTGCAGACTCTAGTGCTACAGATTCCTACACAGGTCTTATTGTACACATGCATGAGTTTCACTAAGATGTACACCTAGGAGTGGGACTGCCATCTCATCAAGTACAGTATCTTCAATTTTAGGAGATGATGTCAGTATAAATAATTTCCAAGCTATTCATATAATTTATACTTTTTCCAGCAATGTATGAGAGTACCCCTGCTCCACATGCTCACCAACATTTGGTGTCATTTTAATTTATGCAGTTCTAGCAAGTGTGGAATGGTCTCTTATTGTGGTTTAATTTTCATCTCCTTTACTCTAGATGAAACTGACCAGTTTTTCATATTTTTATTAAACATTTTGGTAAAAGTGTGCCTTCTGTGCATTTTTCTTTATTGGACTTCTCTTACTGATTGTGGATTTGTAAACGATCTGGTATCAGTCATTTGTCAGTTATACCTATGTGAAAATACCTCTTCCTATTTGTCTTTTTACACTTTTAATGATGTGTTGACAAAGGAGTTTCTTGGCTTTAATGTGGTCACATTTATCACTCTTAATGTATCATTAATACTCTCTGTAGCTTAAGAAATCCTTCTTTACCCTGATGTCTTGGGTTGGCTACTCTGGAGAACAGCCTCTAAGAAGGAGACTTGCATGCAGGAGGCTTAGTGGGGAGTAGTCTCAGGAATCAGACCTGCAGGGGAGTAAGAAAAGTCAGTCTGTTTGGTATAAAGAATTGCACTGTGATCCATTTGCTCATTAGTCCCACAGGGAGCTCTGGAATGGTGCTATAGGGTTGTGCTAAGTTGAGGTAAGAGAGCCTGGCTGTTGTGTCCAATATCATTCATAGAGGGGATCAGATGTGAGTAACCAGCAGCCAGCCCTGCTGGCAGCTGAGCAAATGAGTGCCTCCATCCTGTGGTACACCGCGACAGCCACTATGTTTTACCCCTGGTGCCAACTGAACCTACTGGCTTTGTAAGCTGAGTTCACCCCTGGGAAAAGCTCTTCCAGAATTTTGTTGGGTCTGTCTCCTGGAAAAGTTTTTAAAGAGGTAGGTTAGCAGGATGAAGTAGCTCCTGTGACTAAAGCTGCCTTCAATTTGCAACTTCTCTGCCTCCTGGACTACCCATTCTAGATTTCTCTCCTCCTTAACCAACATCTCTTCTGATCTAGGTGGCTTATGAAATATCACAACCTAAATCCTTATCTCTCAAGTTGTCTGAGTCCCTGGTCCAGTTCTCCTTCTCAGATCATGGCTGCTGCTTTTATCAATTAACTTTCAAAAGTGGGAAGAGGTATATCATTGGATGGCCTAAGTGCCCAGTGTTTTCCTCCCTGGCTTATCATGTAACAGTGAAGGAGGCGTATCTCTTCCTGGGATATAGTTACTTACCCCTGCCGGCCAGTATGGCAACACCTTTCCGCACATACTGAACTCCTGAAATAAGGGGCCTGGGTTCCCCCTGGGAACTAAGACTAGAAACTACGATCCACAGAGCCTTAAATTCACGGGTGAGAAGTATTCATTTTCTAAGTGAGTCAAAGGGAGTAATGCTAAGCTGAACCACTTCTACTGTGTTTTCAGACTTGTGTATACTTACTGGGGACACAACACCGTCTAATGGATGTTGACTAGGGTATGCGTTACGGCCTGGAAGATGGCAGTGCATCCTCTCCCCTTTTTTAAGTGGAGGAAGGGTGCTGTTGACCATTTTAGAAAACAGAATTCTTTATTTCACTGATATCATCCTTAATGGTGGGTCAAAATTTTGCATTTAAGATTCTACTATCATATCCTTTATTTAGGTCTCCGAATATGGTATTCTATTTGATCTTTCTGAGTTTTCCTTACAGTGAATTTTCTTAAAGAATCTATCAGAATGCACATACAGTTCTCTTATGCTACATTTAAGAATTATAAAGAAGCATTTTTCTCACATCCATATTTCCAACGACTTCCTCCATATTGATTAGAATTAAGTCCAAAATAGTAATTCACCTCATTGCTGCTTCTGCCATCTGAAGGAAAATATTTTTAGCAAGCAAAGACTGTACCAGATATTCAGCTTTTAGAAAAGGCTCTTTCATGGTAGCTGAATAATAGAAGACTCTCACTACTATAACTTTCTTCTGTGCCATGTCTTTATGAAATAAAGCATCATTCGTACGTTACTTCAGACTAATGGTTAATACCATGCTCCTAACTTAATCTTTGTCTTCTTCTTTATCCTAAATGCTCTCCCCTATGCCTCTTGTCTTGGGTTGATCTTTGAAAACATGAGCATATATTTTAATATGCATTGTTTTGGGGGGTTTTCCCCTTGTATTAAATCTATTCATGTTCTATACTTACATTTACCAATTTCAGCCACAAAAATTTCAGTGCTATTTCTGAGATTGTTTTTACCATTCCACATGAAGTCTTATTCTTTCCATTAATACTATGTATATACTGATAATGGAAGTATATTTTTATCTTTTCCCTTAAATTTCTGGATTCTACCCCAAGCCTCCTCTTCCAGTATACTTTTGTTGTCACACTTGCTGTCGTCCTTAACATCTCATTTTACAGAGTGTTTTGCAGAGCTTTTTGGCCTCAATTTCTATTCAAGCTCTATTAATCATGCTGTCAATTAAAAAAACTGAAGAGGTATTTCTGACATTCCTGGAATGTGTCTCTTTTCCTAGCTATTTGATATTTGTGACTCTGAATCTTATTTTCTAATACCATCTGTGTAGCCAATTTGTTCATTTTTCATATCCTCTTATTTTCCTAATAGTGATGACTTTCAACTGAAGTAGGGAAAGAAAATATAATTTATGCTTCCAGTGCTTTTTATTTCCAGCCCAGGACTATAAAGTCACTAGAAATGTACGAGATTTCTTGTCTCACTCAATCTCAATAAATCAACTTCTGTGGGCCAGAATTCACAGGTCTGTTGAGATTTGTCAAGCATTTGGTTAGAACACTGAAGATACAGAAGCAAGCACAAGTAGTTCTCAACATTTGTGAACAAGATCAGAATGATCACCATCTGAATAAGAGATCAATTAAAATCTACAAATAAGATTAACCCTCTCTTCCTTCACACAACTGAAAAGATGATTTAAACATTTTATTTGGCAAGCCTAGATGCTTGTCTTGATGGAAATATCCACCAAGGCTTCCATTTTTCCTTAAGAAAAAAATGTAAGTAAAATGAGACACATTCGGGGCGCCTGGGTGGCTCAGTAGGTTAAGGCCTCTGCCTTCAGCTCAGGTCATGATCTCAGGGTCCTGGGATCTAGCCCCGCATCGGGATCTCTGCTCATCAGGGAGCCTGCTGTCTCCTCTCTCTCTCTCTGCCTGCTTCTCTGCCTACTTGTAATCTCTGTCTGTCAAATAAATAAATAAAAAATATTTAAAAAAATGAGACACATTCACGTTTATTTAAAACATGTTATGTCATGTTTAGTTATGTCATCATAACTAAAGAACAGTGATTTATATGCAATCTGAGACATGGATAACTTAACACTTCCAGTGTCAAGAGTTTTTCAGGTTTTTTGGTTCTATCAACATCCGGGAGAGAGTATATTCATATGTTTCATGCAGGTTAATAAAATGAACAAACATTTGGCTACCAAATTTAATAAAAATATATCTTGAAAATCTAACATGCCCCCCAATACTCTTATTTCTCAGTTAATTGAGGAATAATTGATATACAATAAACTGTACTTATTTAAAGTATTCATTTTGATGAGTTTGACTCATATGTACACCCATGAAGCCATCACTATAATCAAGATGGTGAACATATCCATCACTGCAAAAGTTCCCTTGTGTTCTTTTATAATCCTTCCCTGCCACCCATGCCTGTACCCCCTGTCCCCCACCCCAGGTCATCATTGATCCGCATCTGCACTATACATTAGTTTGCATTTTCTGGCATTTTATATAAATGGAATCATAATGTTTTTATTTTTCATCTGGCTTCTTTCACTTAGTATAATTTTCCTTATATTCACCCATGTGGCTATAGCAGTACTTCATTTCTTTTTACTACTGAATGATATTCCATCCTGTGGATGTATCTCTGTTTATCCAAAAATTTTTTATAATGGAGCCTTCTTCAATGAACTAGTGCCTTCCTATAACATAGATGTCATGAAATCTCTTGTCGGTGGTAAAACTGATCAAGTTTCATTTCTGAGGCCACAAAGCTAGGGCAGACTTGGTATGGAAGGAGTCCTCCACTGAAGGTGGGAAGGGAATTCCCTGTGAGGTCAGTGTCCTCAACCTCCAGACACCATCTTCCAATCACAACATGGAATTGGGAATTTGTCCTTTGTTGTAAAACAATGCCTATGTGCAGAGCATCCTGATGAAGAATGATTAAAGGAAAGGTCCTTTTCTCTTCTTCCCCACCTTGCCTTTTCAGACCCCTAAGGGGACCTGTGCAAAGTCAGTGAAGATTGCCATCGATGTAGGGTACCGGCACATTGATGGGGCCTACATCTACCAGAATGAGCACGAAGTTGGGGAGGCCATCAGGGAGAAGATAAAAGAAGGAAAGGTGCGGAGAGAGGATATTTTCTACTGTGGAAAGGTAAGATCTTCCCTTCATCCTCCAATTCTTTATATTAATAATGGGTCTTGTATCACTTTTCTCTGTTAAAGAATGCTGGGCTCGCCAAGAATAGTGAGTTCTCAACTCCCAAATTCCTCAACTTCCCAAATTTGTGCCTAGAAGTCAGGGACTGATTAATTAGCTTGTTGAAGATTAAGGCAATACTCCTTCTTCGTACATGGGCATTGATTTAAGACAGTATGGGAAGAGCCAGAAAAAGAACTGGGGAGTCAAGGCAGGGGGGGGTTGGTGGTGGTTCATATTACATAAGCATTTGCCAAAGCTTTCTTTAAAAGGGCAGCCTTCTTTTTTTTTTTTTTTTTCCCTATGCCTATTTGTCCATAGATCACTGTTTTTTTTTTTTTAATTGAGCTACAATTCACATACCATAAAGTTCACCAGTTTAATCAATGGCTTTTCATGTACTCACAAAGTTGTATAACCATCACTACTACCTAATTCCAGAATGTTTTCATCACTCCAAAAAAGAGCCCCATACCTACCAGTAGTCACTCCCCATTTTTCCTTCTCCCCCTCCAGTCACTGGCAACCACTGATCTGCTTTCTGTCTTTGTAATTTTCCTATTTTGGACAACTCATACAAATCAAACATGATACGTGGCCTTTCGCATCTAGCTTCTTTCACTTAGTGTAGCATTTTCTAGGTTCATTCATGTTATAGCATGTATGAGAATTTCATTTCTTTCTTTATGGTCAAATAATACTCTATTGTATGGATATATGACATTTCATTTATATCATTACTTTTGAGCATTTGAAATTTCCAATGTTAGAAATCACTATCCACTGAAGAGCAATCAGAAAGATAAAGCATCAAGATAAAGCCTGTGGAAATACAGGTTGCATATTTCCAAGCAGCTTTGCAGAAATTAAGCTGTACAACTTTGGAGAGCATGTAATACAACTCTCCTGAGTGTTCTAAAAGAGAACAAGATACCACTTCTGACTTCATCCACTCCCCAGACACCCCCTCCTCCTAGCTCCCTACTCAGGCTCTTTGCCAAGATCCCTAGGAGTTTGTGGTGCCCCAAGTCTCCAGCCACTTACAGATTATCATTCCAAGGGGCCACATATAGCCACTGTCCCAAAATATCAGCCTGAAGCTTTTTACTTTATCATAGCTTTATAATTTTGATTCCTTAAGATTTTATTATTACGGTCTCTCCTTAGAGTAAATACCAAAGATTAACCTGGTGCTCCCAAATGTTTCTGATGAAAAATTTCTTGAACTCAGATCCTGAGAACTTAGACCAAAGAAGCCTGCCCAAAGTGAGGAATATTTTTGAAGATTTATGTCTTATTCAAAATTTTTTTCAGACTTTTACATCCCTCCCCATGATATATTCTTATTTGTTTCATTTTGTTTCAGTGTAAAAATTAGGTTTTTAAGTTACCACTGAGAAAAATAAACCAAAAAACTTTTCTTATCTCCCCTGGTAAACAGTTAATGTTATTGCAGTATCTATCATATTGGAAAAATTGAACCAAATTATGTCATCTATTTCATAAAGTTGCTAAGAGTTAACATTTACAAAGCACTTAAACATAGTACCTGGCAGAGAGCTAGGACTATTTGTGTTTGTTGAATAAAAATAACATGTATAAGAAAGAGTTTTCAGCTCAATGGGATGGCAGCAATAACACACCAAATGGGCCCACAGTAATGACAAAAACACATTTTCCACTACTCCTTCTACATTGTTTTTGCTTCTTTATACATTTAAGGCAAGAAAAAAATTATTGTCCAATATAAAGGAAAATTAAATTTTACCAATTTTGCTTGCCCTTACTTGTGACAAAAAGGGTACAGAAATTTCATTTTTTTCCCCAAAAAACACTTTGAACATATTTGATGCTCCAAGAAAATGTATAAACTTATCCCAAGGTTCTGAGGCTCCCTCAGTGCCCTATGCTTTTTAGACCCTGAGGGGATATACCCGACAGTTTGACAATCTAAGCCTTAATCTTTCATTATCTAATATTTTAGAGACTGAGTAATTTCTTTTTCTTTATTTCTTTCTTTTGTTAAGCTAAGATTCTTTTATTTTTCCCAGCTTCATTGAGGTGTAATTGACATATAACATTTTATAAACTTAAGGGGTATACCATGTTGATCTGATACACTTCTCTATTTCGCAAAATGATTTCCACCATTGTGTTAGCTAACACCTCCATCATATCACATAATTGCCATTTCCTTTTTGAGGTGAGGACACTTAAGATCTCTTAGCACCTTTCAAATATATGATATAGTAGTGTTAACTATAGTCACTATGCTTTATATTAGATTTTATTTTATATTTATATATCTCATATATAAATTAGAAAGTGTTTAATATAGTTAATTGAATGATATAAAATACATATTATATAAAATATATTTATTATATAAAACTAAATTAATAATATTTAGTTAGTTAGTTAGTTATATTGGATCCCTAAAATATGTTTGCCTTGTCATTGAAAGTTTGTATGGATTGATCAACATCTCCCCATTTTCATCTGTGGATAGCTGTCAAATTATTGACCTTTATCGAGAGGCCCAGGCTGGGTCCTTCACACCACTATTTTAGTGATATTATTAGTTTAGTCAGAGAGCCAATAATTTCATAGTATGAACTGGCAGAATTTCCCTGGGGTCTGAGTAGGACCAAATGAGAACAAAGGAGCAGAAAAAGGATATCTAAACGTTTGCAATAACTTAAGGTTTCACCAGCTTCTGCACCATCTGTCCCAAGGTGAAGGATCCGGTGAAGTCACTCACACAACCCATATTTCTTGTCCACTAAAGCACATCTTTTATCACAGTGTCATGAAAATAAAGCGCTAAACCCAACCCTCTAGTGGGATCCATGTTCCCTAGCTACACAATGAGGAAAAGCCAAAGTAATGAAGGTCAATTCAGAAGTTAGCAGAGAGCAGAGCAAGACTTTGTCCCTGAACTAGGTACTCTGTGCTTCAGGTGGATTTTCAAGTCTCTGGTACTGTGTTTGGATAAAGTATATTCCAGGTGTCAAAAGTTGTATGAACTCATCCTATACCCAGATGACACTGCAGCATAAAGATATTTTTGTAAAATGAAAAGAGTGAATAATGTATAGGAGTGCTTTATTAAGAATAAAGGGCTGCATGGTTGTTTTAAAAAAAGTGTAGATGTTAGTTAACTATCATCTTTTTATTCTTTCAGCTGTGGGCTACAAAGCATGAGCCAGAGATGGTCCGCCCAACTCTGGAGAAGACACTTAATGTCCTCCAGCTAGATTATGTGGATCTTTACATCATTGAAATACCCATGGCTTTCAAGGTAAGTGCAGATGCCTAAAGGCTAGGTCTTTGCTCGCTGGCAACCATTAGCCAGCAGCTGTGCTTGTGATGCTATGAAACCAGTTTATTACTTATCACCATGGAGTGTTAGGGTGTTCTGTTACTATAAATCAGATAGTACTGACCAACCCAACAAATGCCTACAAAGATTATGTGTAACAGACTCAGTCCTGGAACCCTAGTTTCTTTATTCATAATCCAATGAACTTGCTAATATATCTGCCCTTTACAACTATAGTTTAAACCCTCTCCATCAAACCAACATGTAGTCTCCTGACTGCCCTCTATATTTTAGCTAGCTAGCATTCAGACACACCCTTCTTGTTCACACAGTCATGAAAATGTCCCTGCAGAACATAATGCAAGATAATATATACAACTGAAAACCTGCTCGCCTCCCACTCCCTCCAAAATGACATAGCTCAAAGAACAGTCAGGTTTTTGAAGCCAGATCCAAGGACAGATTATGTATGTGATATCTATTCTTCTAGTTCAAATTCACTCCTCCTTTGAACTTTCTCAGTCTATGGGCTTGTTAATTTAACTACCCACAACACACCTGTATATGCCCTGCTAAAGAGCTGTCACTGCATTAAAATTTCATTGAGGGCGGGAGAGATTGAAAAACAAAATTGGCCGCTTGTCCACAGGATACATCAGATCCTGCTGCTAGTCAGGAAGAACAAAGACTCTGCCAGTACAGCGGCCGGAATTCCTTTATGTAGCTATGTAGCCAACCTGGTTGCCCCTGTTTTGTTCTCTGGAAACATTTCCTTCTCGGCTATCTTCTGTGGTCACATCCAACATGGACTTCGGGAAACATTGCCCTTTTGCATCCTACTTCATGTACATATAGGTTTGGGGACTTCATGATGGCCTTGGTAATCATAGGCTTTCATGGTTAAGTTCAGATTTCATGGACAAAGAAATATCCCTTAAAATGTAATATGCTTTCAGTAAATTCACATTCAGTCAAGTCCACGAATGAGTAGTTAAAAGTAGAAATCTAATAGGGTCACATTTCCTGTATCTAACTTGTGGCCTATGGTTTCTGTCTCTTAGTCAAGAACTCCTTATTCTACTCACCTACCCCATCTTCAGCTTACTGACCTTCATCTGACATGAAATAATATAAAACAGGCACAGCTAATGTATTCCTTGCACCCAGTCTGTACCTCATTGCATGGTGCACCTTTGTCCAGTAGGACATCTGTGGCCAGAGATCTTGTCTTCAGACACAATCAGAATTCTCCCAAAGTCCATTACTTCCCTCTAGGATTCCTACCTTTGGCTGCTTTGGCTGTCACTAACTTCTCTATCTCCTGAAGGCTCAGATCTAAACCTCTGTCATCTTGGATGACATCCAGAAGTACAGAGTATGCATTTTAGAAAAATAACATCTTACCTCTCATTTTACAAGCCTAGTAGCAACAAATACATCTTTCTTCAAGACCTACTTGAAGACTGCAAAAATGACCAACAAATTCTAACACCCAGTGGTTTTCTACTAAGTCCCTTAAAGCTCCAGTCTTAGTAGGCCCATTTGTTTGCATCTCAGGACAGAACAAAGCAACAATTTAACAGATTCTGTGCTATTACAGAGCAGGGATTACCAGCAACTTGAGATGGGATTCTTCTGATGGTCCACAAGCCCATGTTGACCTCATCAATTTCCCATTTTGGGCCCACTACTTGCCATAGCCCAGCATCTTTGTATTAGTTAGAACTTGTTATAAATGGCAGAAATCCAACTCAAATTGGTGTTAGCTAAAAAAGGAGCTAAGAATTCCAAGGGGTATCTAATTCAGGCGCAGCTGGATCCTGAAGTTCAAACTATGTATTCACCCCTTCATCTCTGTTTTGGTTGGCTTCATTCTCAAAAATCCTTCTCTATATGATGGCAAAGTGGCCATTGACATGCCAAACCTCCATTGTCAGCACAATATGAGAATTTAGAGAAAGAGAGACCACACAGTAAACCTCATGGAGAAATACCGGCTAGCCTTCATTTGGTCGTGTACCTATTACTGACTAATCTTTGCTGAAGGCCAAATGAGTGACTGACTGACTTCTATGACCAAACAACATGGAAAGAGCTCCTCCAGAGGGGACAGAGTAGGTATGATAGAAAACAAAATAACAGATATCTACTCTAGTTAATTAGAGGCCACTTAACATAGCGGTAAGGAGCATGAGCTCCAAAAGCAGGCTGCCTAGTTTGAATCCCAGCTGTGTCATATACAGGCCAGATGACTTGGTCAGGTTATTACCTGATCACTTTCCACAATACCTAAACACCAGGCAGTAGAAAAAGTCTGTATGGGCTTTGGAATCATGCAGAAGGGGAGAATGAATTTCAGCTTTATTATTTACTAGCAACAGTCACTTTGATCTTTCTTTCTTTCTTCCTTTCTTTTTATTCTTTCTGAAATTCAGTTTCTTTATCAGTAAAATGGAGACAATAGCAACTACCTTGACAAGTGTAAGGAGTCATTAAATTATATATGTGACATTGCTGGCACAATGTCTAACATTTTATAGATAATAAATGAAAGATGATATTCTGAAATCTTCACATGGAAGGGAACGTTATTAATAAGATATCCCAATAACCTAATTTCACAGAAGAGAAAGTTGAGGCCCCAAACAAGGAAGTAACTCACTCAAGTTTAAAGTTCATTAGAATGGGACCAGATGGTGGGTTCCCTGATGCCAACCCCATTCTTGTTCTCCTACATGACACTGCCTTCTGCCTTGTCTTTCCAAACCTAGAAATCCCAATACTCTGTGGACTATAGTGATTTTTTTAAATTTCAGGTTCTTGGGACTTGTAACTTTAGCCCTTATCCTCACATAGCTAACTTCACTCATGTTCAAATGGTAGATTTCTAAGCTAAGTCTTTAAGATTTGGAAAGAGCCTATATCTAAAAGTGAGAAAATGAAATTTACTTCTCTGTGGCTGACCAATGATTTGTAAAATCTTTTGGGGAAAGATAAACAAAGAATTTCCACTCCTATTCTCAGATGGGATCAAGGCTCAAGGATACAGAGAGACAGTAAAACTTTTAACAGTAAGAAATTACACAGTATAATGACATTACTTCTCACACGAACCTATAATTCCTATAATGGAGAAATCAATCTTTGTAGCCAAAATATCACATGATTTTTGAATCTCATCATATTTTTAACAAGAAAACTTTCTTGCTAAAATATTTTTACACTTTAATATTTTTTAAATGTCAAGTTAACAAGCAGATACAATTTTAGAACAACAAAATTTAAAAAATCACAATAGGACATTTTTAAGGATTTTTTTAAAGATTTATTTGAGAGAGAGAGCATGAGTTGTGGAGGGGGAGCAGAGGGACGAGGGGAGAGAATCTTAAGCAGACTCCATGTGGAGTTGGACAAGGGGCTCAAACCCAGGACCCTGTGATCATGACCCGAGCCGAAACCAAGAGTCTGACATTTGAGCAACTCAGCCACACAGGTACCCCATGATAAGACGTTTTGAAAAGAAAGAAGTTACTGCTGAGTAGAATGAGAGTCAGTAGCATGGATTTTTATAGGGCTGGATTATTCTTCTAGCAATATCTTACAGTAAGGAGCAGGCATAGAGGACAAAGACAATGGGTTTATCAGGATGAATGGATTGGTAAAGTAGACACAGATGAAGGGAGGCATCATAGAAATATTTAACATGGGTGCAGTCTTCATAAGGACTTAATTAGATCTGGAGAAGTAAAAATTATTTAACAGAGTTCATAATAGAGGCATAAAAAAAGCCATTTCAGAACAGAAGGAAAACTAGGAAATGCAAAAGGCAAGAAATATGGAGAAAGACTGGAATGAAAAATGTGGGTCATAAGTGTTGAGAAGTTCAAAGAGCTTAATAATCAGAGATAGAAAGGGTAATTAACATGAATGGTTATGGGGCATTGAGGAGAAATGAGCCCTTTTCCTGTTCTCAGTGAGACAGAGGAATTGAGAAATTATTTTCACTAAAGAGTATAATGGAGAAAATGTTATAACCGGGGGGAAGTTTCATTCAGGTGAGATGACAGAAGGAAAATTTTTCAAAAATTTTAAGAGTATAATTGATTTTTCCGGTTGCTTTTCAACAAAAAATTTCTATTATCAAGGTCTACAGACTTCCATCCTGCCATCCAATTCTAAAAGACACTTTGTCCCCATATTATCTGATCTCTTTCAATACAGGTGACTACTGCCTTTTTCTTTAAACATTTTCAGTTCATGGTTCTATGATAACACCGTCTCAGAATGCTTTGACAGATTCTTCCCTGTCAACCTCCAAATGTCATTATGTCAGTACTCTATTCTTAATATTACCCTACTGGGCCACACCTTCTCTAAAGGTGATCAATCAAATGGATTGAACACCACTTTATATGCGGAGGACTTCCAGATTTGTCTACAGTCAAGACTTCTCTCTCAGCCTCTCTCAGATTTCTCTGTTTAATTGCCTCCTCAAATACCCAGTGAATGTCTAATTGCCATTTCAGTCTCAAAATATCCAAAACAAAACTCTTGGTGGCTAGCTTAAACTCAGGGAATGATCACCATCAGCCAGCCAAGGAACCTAGAAATCATCTTTTATTTCTCTCTATCCTTTTTCCAAGCCCATAAGAGAAGGGTCCTATTTTTAGATAAGTGAAAAAGGAAAAAATCTGAAAATCAATGGTCAGTTTGAACTAATCCTTTAGTTGAAAAAGGATTACCCAAAAACTAGGTTTGATACTGAGATACTTTGTGAAGTAGAAAGCAGATGCTAAACTCCTTGAGGGCCCAGAAAGGAAAAGAAGAGAATCATTGGGCAGATTCATCAGAGCTAAGAAGTAATGGGCTGAGTTTTCCCTTATATGTAGGGAGCATTCCACTCATTAGCTACACTTTTCTTAGCTGAAGAACTTCCTCTCACCCTTCATGATGATCTTTGGTTTCTTATCAGAGTAAGAAATTTGCTGTTTTCAAATTTGGCAAGGGTTAGTGTTAGGTCAAAATACTGAGCATAAAAGTCTTAATTCTCAACTTCTACTCCTTGTTTATGAGTAATTTTGTTATTAACTGTTAGAGTGGCTGGTGGTGAGTGTGGCAAAGAATTCCACGAAGAGTAGAGCAAAGCAATAAACAGGACAGAGTTTATTCACTCTCCAAGGGAGGAAAGGGACCAGACATCCAGAGAAATGTTGGCCCCCAAGTTTCTGTCAGGCTGGGCCTTTTAAGGGACTTCAAAGGATCTGAGAGGGTTATAGCTGTACCCATTGCCAGGAGTGGGGGTTGGGGGGGTGGTAAGGGGAAGGGTTGACTCAGCCAGGTAGAGCAGGAGGCAACAGGTTTTTCAAGGGGCTCTGTCCAAGGCTCATCTGGGATGTGGGCTAGAATATATTTTGTAGTTGGTGTCCATTTTCAAAAAATGTAGGGCACCATGATCTAGAAAAACAGGGCAAAGTACGGACACCTGTGAGTTTTGTCTGTAAGTGTGGCTGGGGTCATTGTGGGAGCGGGGGAATTGAACAGATTCCTTTCATTACAAGAGAACGTCATGGTTTAAGAACAATAATAATCTGTCAATAAATAAAGGAAAATGAATGCCTGGGTGAGATAATGAGACTAATGTGTCATATTTATTATATATAAATATAAAAATAATTAAAATTGAATTGCTTTCTCAGGGCCAGGCTATATGGTATAATGACAACTCAAATTCCATAATTTTAATTCCCAGATATAAATAAAATAAATTATACTCATTTTTTTTTGTAGCCTGGAGATGAACCCTATCCTAAAGATGAGAATGGCAAGTGGTTATATCACAAGTCAAATCTGTGTGCCACTTGGGAGGTAAGTTTAAATGGGTCTCTTTTCTTGAAGACTACATTTTTAAACTGTGATCTGACTATTCCTGTTCAATAAAGGGAGAGATGCAGCCTTTACTCCTAATGGAAAGTAATAGTCAGGGCAGGTATTTTTAAAAATAAGCAAAGTTGTGTAAAATTCCCACTTCTTTGCACTGAAAAATTCTTGATTTTGTTTTGATGGAAAAGAAAAATGCCAAAAGAGAGAAGTGTAGAAAGAAAAAGAAAGTAGAGAAAGTAAATTCTAATGTAACTATAAATAAAAAATGTATAAATGGGATAAATTCACAAATTTTTGAAGTTTCTCAAATAGAATTTACAAAAATCAATAATATGTTTAAAAGAAACAAACTTAAAACAATTCATGAAAAACTGAAAGAAAACTCTGGTTCCAATTCTGAGCAAGCTCCTTCCCCAGGATCATCAGAGTAGGAAAACTAGGAGAGAGTAATGAGAAAACCTGCATGGATTTATGATTGGGGTGGGAGATACAGATATTTTGAACTGGTTTGTTTATGAGGTAATATGACAGCTTTTACCTAGAGTAGAAGGCAGCCCAATAAGCTGTAAGAGGATAACATAGGAGAAGACCTTAGAGTTCTTTTTGCTGTTTCTTCTCTTCTGCTATAGCTTGGAGCAAATCTTGTCTGCTCCACCCGTGCAGAAACTTAAGACTCATGTTCAGATGTCTTCAGGAATCAAATCAGAGTAGCACTAAAAACCTGCACTTGTGAGAGGCTGAGAAAAACCTAAGTTACTGTCTGACCTCTGGTAATTGTTTCCCTCCTTCTCCCATTCCAAACTCCAGAGGCTGGGAAATTGCACTTTAACAAGTACCTCTTTCTAATGGACTTCCACCCTATAAATAATAGCTGAACTGTGGAATTGTTTTGAAGGGTGAGGAGGCATTGACTGCATTTTCTGGTGCCTGGGACTCTCCACCCAACAGACCATAAACTCATTCTTGACCTCACTGTAGATGACTAGGTTTGGAGTGTAGTGTTCCCTTCCAAGTGACAGACTGATAGCATAGCCGGTATGCCCAGGAAAAAAAAATGTGTTCACAGCCCCAAATTACAAGGCATTTATTTTACAAAGAAACTTCATATTTTAATTAGAGATCTGAACATAAACAGAACAGAGAACCAACAACTTTTAACTTTTTAAGCCAATTAATATATTCAAGGAGATAAGATATTAGCAATATGAAGCAAGAACAAGAATACATCTTTTTAAAAAACAAGCAAAAATAATAATTAGAAAAATGTAAAACAATGCAATCAATGGGATAATAATAGAATAGATATGGACAAAGAAAAAATTATCAGATTGAAGATCAGAATGAGGAACACTACCACCCAATATGAAGAAGGAAAAGACAGGAAAATTTTTTTAAATATGAAGGAAAAGCTAAGAGATGTGAAGGATAAAATTGGAATTTCTAGTATTCATATAATAGGAGTCTCAGGAAAAAAGGAAAGAAAAAAGTAAAAAAGGTAATATTTGGGGGGAAAAAAAAGAGATAAAGGGCATGGATTGCCAAAGGAAAGAAAGAAAAGAAAACCCTTACCTAGACACATTACAGTGAAATTTCAGAATATCAAACATACAGAGAAAATGTTAAAACTTCCTGAGTATAACAAACAAGCCAGTAAGGAAAAAAAATTGAAGAAACAAAAATAAATCAAGGAGAAAGCAGGAAAAGAAGAGAAGAGAGAAAATGAATAGATGGGAAAAATAAAAAACAAAGAGCAAGATGGGAGATTTAAACTCATTTATATTAATAATCACAATATATATAAATAGTCTAAACAACTCAGTTAAAAGGCAGAGATTATCAGAATAGATAAAAAGCAAAACCCTGCTACATAGATTTAAAAAAAATCCATTTTAAATAAAAAGATACACACAAATAGGTTAGAAGTAAAAGCTTAAGGGGAAAAGTAAAAGTATAAAAAAGATACACTATGCTGACAGTAATCAAAAGATAGCTGGAGTAACTATTTTAATATCAGAAAAGACTTCAGAGCAAAATGTATTACCAAGCTTGGATAAAGAAGTTTGTTTTATAATAATGAAGAGATTAATCCTAAACATCTTTGTACTTAATAACAGAACTCCAAAATATATAACACTTAAATGAAGAGAACTAAAAAGAGAAAGAGAATAGTCTGAAATAATGGTCAAAGATTTTAAAACCTCTATCTCAATAATTGAGATAATAAGTAAACAGAAAAATCTATAGAAGATATTTGAACTTTATCAACCACTTGATCTAATTGACATTTATAGAATACATTACCAAAATATAACAAAATGCTGTTTTTCAAGTGCACATAGAACATTTTAACAAAATTGTCTATGGTCTGAGACATGAAACAAATCTCAACACATTCAATAACATTCTTTATGCAAAGTAGGCTGTCTGATAAAATTAGAATTACATGCTCTACCAACTAAGATGGCCAGGTACCACTACTGAGAATAATTTTTAAAACTCTAAGTAAAAAGATATATCATGTTCTTTGATAGAAAGACTGAATACATTAAGATTTTAATTCCCCCCAAACTGATTGAAAGATTCAATGGAATCGTAGTCAAAATACCAAAAGAAATTGAAAAGTTGATTCTAAAATTTATAGGGAAGTGTAAATAGCATGAAGATAAAAGATTCAATTTACCAAGAAAATATACCAGTTTTTAAATACATATGTACCATATAAAATATCTTCAAAATATATAAAGCAAAAGTTGATAAACTGACATTGATAAATGCTTCTAATATAGTGGGAAATTTCTTACATGTCCCTTTAAATTATTGAGAAGCCAGGAAAAGCTAGACCTAATTTTGTATAGTGTGTGTGTGTGTGTGTGTGTGTGTGTGTGTGTATGAGAGAGACAGAGCAAGAGGAGAGAGATTTGTATCTAATAAAAGGAGATTATACATTTTCACACACACCAGACATTTTAAAAAATGGATCAGATACCATGCCATAAAGCAAATCTCAACAGATTTCAAGAAGTAAAATCATTGTTAATGGGCTAGTATACATTGTGAAAATTCAAAGGAAAGATAGGCTGTACAATATTTCCGAAACTAATTCAAGTATAGAATTCCTGCCTGTCTCTCCCACTTTTTTTTTTCTTCACAGAATGTGTATTAATATATCCAAGGACTGACTTTCTTAAAGAATTCATCAACACTCCCATAAACATTCTCATTTGTTTTGTTTTGAGGCTTTTTTCTAACCCATTGACCTTTACTCAACAGGCTTTGGAAGCTTGCAAAGATGCTGGCTTGGTGAAATCTCTTGGAGTATCCAATTTTAACCGCAGGCAGCTGGAACTCATCTTGAACAAACCAGGACTCAAATATAAGCCAGTCAGCAACCAGGTATAGTTTGCTAGGAGGTAGGAGGTGAGAGGGGGAGGGTGGGGTGGGCGAAGATTCCAATATTTACTTACCAGGAGAACCCTGGACTGGAAGTCAGAAATCTTGTGGTCACTCTACATATATCTCATCATAAGACCCTGAGAACAAATCTTTTTATTTCTCTCAATTTATGTCTCTTAAAAAAAGAATTTGCAAGTTCAGATCCAGGCAAAAATAATCCAAAAATATTTTTGAGGAAAAGTGATGAGGAAAAGCTAGATGCTAAGATATGCAGCCAGATGCTAAGATATGCAGAGTACTTAAAATTATGTAAGATTAGTGTAAAAACCAACAGATAACCAAATTAATAGAAAATAAGCAATACCTTAAAAACAGGCCCAAGTATAATAAAAACTTAATGTAGAAACGGTAACACAAACTAATGTCAATGGCAAAGAGATGAAATTTTCAGTAAATAGCTTGGAGGAAATGGCTAATTGTATAGAAACAAATACAGATCTTTGCCTCATGTCATACACCTAGTAGCTCTTCAATCAGGAGTTAAAGATGAAACAGGAAGTCACTTGTGAACACTACAAAATGGTTTTAGTTTTCTAGAGCTATAGGTAGAAACAAAGCCATTGGAAAATTATAAAAGAAACTGACATATTTAATAGTATAAAAACAAACTCTAAAAATATTGGAAACAAAGAATAAAAAATGGATAATTATATTTTTAAATATAATAGAAAGGGAGATCATATCCTTATGAATTAAAGCTTAATAAAAATTAATGAAAAAAATTAAAAAATACTAAAACTCCACAGAAAAGTGAGCAAAAGAACTGTGAATAGAAATTCGAGAAGACAAATTTTAAGACTAGTAAACATATAAAAAATGTTCAACTGCGCTAGTAATTACAAGTATTATTTTGTATCGTATATCAAATTAGCAAAGCTTTTATTTTTTAATGTAATGTTCCATATAAGCAAGTGATAAAGTGCTGCTGGCAAGTACAAATTTGTTTGTCCTTACTGGAAAGCTATTTGGCAATAAGTGTCAAGAGCCTTAAAAAATGTTCATAGTCTTATATTCCTAAGAATTTGACCTTGTAAAAAAGAAAATCTGAAAGCCTTTAGGTGTGTTTGTCACAGCACTGTTTATAAAGACCAAAAAAAAAAAAAAAAAAAAAAAATGGAAAGGAAACAACACAAATATGAAAAATTAGGAGAATATTTCAATTATAAAACTCATATAATGTAAAATCTTAATTAAAGATGTTCTTGAATCATTTTTGAGCAAAAGAGCAATGGCCATGATATTAAGGGGGAAAACCAGGACACAAAATGTAGTTCAATATTGATGTGAATATATTATTTAAAGACATGCATAGAAAAAATATTGGAAAGAATGAAAATACTAACTGTAGTTATCTCTGGCTGAGAATTACAAGTGAATTTTGTTTTCTTCTTTATGCTTTTCTATATTTTCCAAGTCTTCTATAGGGCACATATGTTACTTTTATAATCACAACAAAGTACTGTTACCCACTAGTTAAATGGGGATAAAGATACTCTTCACCCTACTTCATAGAACATTAAGAAGCTACATTCAAAAAACGTTTTGGGGATAAATATTCACGTATTGGAGTTATGGTTGACTTGTTTTCTTGATTCATTGGTTTTAGCAACTCAAAACAGTCTTGAGTTCATAACGGAAAGAATGAATTATTACCTATCATAACAATTACCAGCTAAAAGACCGGTGTTGCTGTGTTTAGAAGTATTACTTCCTATGACACTTAAGCCAACACTATACCATGTGCTCTTAAGGAGCCGAGAGCAACAACCCTTGATTTCGTTACTGGTCTCCATCTGTCCCTTTGTTCCTACTCTAACCCTCACTAGCACGTCTCCCTCCTGCACCCTACAAGAATAATATTTTGTTATAAAAGGTTAAAATGATAAATGTTTCTTCTTACAAATATACTAAGAAAGATGGTGATTTTTGACCTCAGAATGAAAAATGGAATAAGAATTGCCAGTGTGTCTCCTCATGCCAAGGAAGAGGAAACTAAATTTCCCATTAGAATAAATCTGAAGTAGAATTTGCAAATTTTTGTATTTTTTCATAAACTTTATGAACAAGGGCCCATAGAATATGATCTTACTCTATACTTGTTCTCAGAGCCTGAGTATTCCAAGCTTCCTTAGTACTATCCATGGTGTCTATCTAAACAAATGTGTCTCCAGGCTCCACCCCTGGCTTAGCCTCTCTGAAAGCCTTCCTGGTGGACAATTGTCATGCAGCATTCTCCCAGCCTAATTCAAAGTAGACTGTGGATCTACCTCAGGCCATTTAATCTCACACACCCGACTCTACTAACAAACGAAGGGAGGGAGGTGGGGAGAACAGTAAGATCTCCAAGTTCTTCAGTTTTTCCTAACCCTATTCATTATGCTGAAGTCATAGATGTTCTGATAGGAATCAATAAATACTTTTTGAGTGACTTAATGAAATGGAAAACCCAACACCAAGTTTTACAGAAAGACACAGGATGGGGGTTAATGTCTTCCTTCACAGGTTTTGTCCAGCTTAACTTCACCATGTGAGATTTTGATATCTGAAGTTCTGTACTACCAAATAGTGTGGTAAAAGCCCCAGACCTGTCAAGACACTGACACGTGACATCAATTTTACATAGTATGCAAGAAAAAGTAAAGACTGCATCTCCATTGGCCCATCCACAAAGGGCTATACCCTGTCTGTAGCAAAGGAGCAAGTGTGCTTAGATATGCTTCTCCTTGGAAATGAGCAAGTTAAAGGGCAATGACGACATCAAGGCACTGTGACAACAGAAACCATTACTACCCCCTACCTTAAACTGGACACCAAGCTGCAGTCCTGACAAAGCCCCTCCTGTAACAGTCCCCAGCATCAGTAATACTTCCTAAGGTGCTAACTTGGTCCTCTCTGCATCATAACATTTTCATTCAACAGTCATTGAGCACCTGCCCTAGGCCAGGCACTTTCCTAGGTTCTAGGCATGCATAAGTGACAAAAGACAGATAAGGCCCTTCTTCTTGGAACACCAGCTGTCTAGTGGGGAGCACACATTAATCAAACAATCACAAAAGTTATCAATAATTAGAAACTGAGATAAACACTCTGAGAAGAAGGAATATGGTTCTCTGTGAATTCATAAGCACTTGGATATTAGTTTATCCACTCCAACCCCCAGCATTTCCCTTACTGGTTGTCCCTTTAGTGATATGCTGTCAAATTTTTACCTGACAACTATCAATCCAAAGATTTATATGCTATTTTAAGTTATGTTGTTGAGTTTCTATGTTAACTCAAAAGCTTTTGTTGAGCAGAAGTTTCTAGTATGTTGCACAACACAACTCTCTGTGTAGTCCCAAGCTTCAGTTCAGTCACAGATCCTAAATGTGCATACCTATCTGTTTTACTTCTAACTGTAATAGCCTTATTACCCATACCTTCTGCCACAAGCCGTATGCGGTCTTTTTAAAAGGGTAGGTTATAAAACTGTTTGATGTGTATGTGAGCACACACATACGTACATACATATATATGCATACATACTTCTACATATTTAATAGGCCAAAGACAAGCAATAGCACACCAATTTGATTAGAAAGGAGTCCTTGTGAGAAAATGAAATGTTGTGTTTGGAATGAGCAGGTGGCCATTAAGTTAAGGAACTCATACTTAGTTTCTAAGCAGTGGAATGATGTGATATACGTGTTTTCGAGAGACCAGTCTACCAATAATAGACAAGATTGGAATTGGAAAATGTAGGGAGCGATGTTGGAAGTCGGAGAGGGTAAAGGAAGGAAACACTAAGAAGTGTGATTCCTGCCTTATTTTAGTCTGTGTGTTACTTTGTAGAATTATTTAAGAAATGTTCCAAGGGGGAGAAACTCCACAAGTGTTTCTTAGGGTAAGGGAACAAGATTATGTCGAGGGAAAAAAAAGTTAATCAAATTAGAGAAAAGAAAGGAGACCCACCACGAAGAAGCCCAGTTTACTTTTTGCCATTTCATAAGCAGCATCTCCTTGTGCCTTCTAGAAATAAAACTTGTCAAATACTCACTATTCCAGACAATGAAGATAATAAATATATGCTTCAATTATTTCAATTCAGCCTTGGTTGATTTTAATTTAAAAAGAAAAAAAAGAATAGGTCAAAAATTATCATGGTGGTTAAGAAGAAACTTTGAGAAGAACTTTCTGACACAGTATTTTTAGTGCAGGAATCTTGCCAGTAAGATACTAAAGATGAACATAGGCCTGCACAGGGTGGTGTAAAGAACTCTTGGCCAAAACGACAAAATTCATCTTTAGATTTCATTTTATACATACTTTACCCCTTGTGAAAATATTCTTAGATGCTTGAGAGCTACAGGGAGAGGGCTTCTGCAACATGTCACTTCTACTTACCAAGACTGTAATCTGAACCTTGAGACTGGTTTTTGTTTTTGTTTTTTTTTTTTTTTTTGGTTACAGAAAATTGTATTTGTGGAATGGTGACTATAAATAATTAAGTCTGTTCCCTCAAAGTTTTAAACTATGATAACTTTACAAAATTGAATTTGTTCCCCACTCACTTACTTTAGAATTATTCCACAGATGGTGACCTCACTAAACTCATTTTAATTAATCTCACCAACAAACAATGTAAACTTCCTTGTTAGGAAAAGTATTTAGCATTTGCCTCATTATCCATAATACTCATAAGTGGGTTTTATTGAAAAACTTTTTAAAAACTGTGTAAAACTGCATTCACTACAAGATTTTAATTTTGTGTTCTGCTTTCCAATGCAACCGTGCAGGTTGAGTGCCATCCATATTTTACCCAGCCAAAACTCTTGAAATTTTGCCAACAACATGATATTGTCATTATTGCATACAGCCCTCTGGGTACCGCTAGGAATCCAAGCTGGTAAGCAATACTGAATGTCTCTTCAGCAGTGTTTCCTTCGGTGTAGAGTATGAGACTAATGTGAATTATTTGATTGGCATAACTATATGGCTCTGTGATTTTAAGAAAGTAAGTTAATCTCTTCAAGCCATTTTCTGTATATACAAGTTGGAGCTAATAAAACCTTCCTCACAAATGTGGTATAAGAATTGATTATACTGGGGCGCCTGGGTGGCTCAGTTGGTTGAGCAACTGCCTTCTGCTCAGGTCACGGTCCTGGAGCCCCGGGATCGAGTCCCGCATCGGGCTCCCAGCTCCATGCGGAGTCTGCTTCTCTCTCTGACCTTCTCGCCTCTCACGTTCTCTCTCACTGTCTCTCTCTCAAATAAATAAATAAAATCTTAAAAAAAAAAAAAGAATTGATTATACTGTATGTATAAAATTACGTAACAGTGCCCAAAATATAGGAAATGTTCAGTAAATGTTAGTTTAGGTATTATTATTTGACAAAGAGTCTCCATGACCATATCCTCAAAATTTAGGATTTTTTGATCTCTGGATTCAAAGGTAGCACTTCTGATGGGATGTGTTCCACAGACTTAAGTAGACATTTTTTACATGAAGATGACTCTAAGAGTTGTATGTAACTCTGTTTCTTCCACTTTGGTCTTCCTGCCTTCCCCTGTGCCTTCTTCCAAGTCAGTTCTCTCTCTGAGACCCATCAAAGAAATACTGTTTACCCTCTGAAAGAGACAGCTCGATCAATTTGCCTCTCTTGATATTCTCATGCTAAAAGCAGCTCTTCACTGAGTGCTTTGCTCCGGGAGAAATTGGTGATTGAGACCTGATGTGTCCTGGTAGGGGACCAGGTGGATGGGGAGGAGACGAGGAGGGTGAGTGAGGATGATGTTCTCATTACTTGAGCTAAATATGATGCAGGTTTTGATTTTTTTTTTCAAGGGTGAATGTATCGTCCCCACCTTTGCTAGAGGATGAACTTCTAAACGCACTGGGAAAAAAGTACAATAAGACAGCAGCTCAAGTTGTTTTACGTTTCAACATCCAGAGAGGAGTGGTTGTTATTCCTAAAAGCTTTAACCCTGAAAGGATCAAAGAAAACTTTCAAGTAAGAGAACTGCTTCTGGGAATGTAGAAAGTGGAATTGTTTGGTTTTTTTGAGAACTTTCTGTTCAGATTAATAAGAAACTTGTAATGCCTTCATATTTTATACCTGCTCCCCAACCCACACTCTGTAGATGTGAATTAACTTTAGCTGAATCTGAGACAGTTCCCAGCACTTTGGGGATTGCTTTACTGCTTGTATATTACCTAGCTCCCTTATGTCTTCTGTTTCCTTACTTAATGACTCTTGGCACTACCTACTCACTTCTCCACCAGCACAGCAGGAATGGAAGGTATAAAATTTGAAATTCATAATAGTAAACCTTCCACCTTCTTAATGTCCCTGGTAAAAGTTAGGGACAAATTTGGAAATTATTGAAAAGGATCGTTTGACTTCAAGAATGTTCATTGCCTTTATTTCCTCTATAAATAATCTGTATCAGCATCATAACTTAGAGGTGAGAAGAAGCCACTAGACAAGGGAGTGATTAGTTTACTCTGCTAGAACTCAAGGTCAAACTTCTAGGTAAATACAGCCATAGAAAAGTACCATGAAAAATTAATTAATTACTCATCAGTTAATAATCTCAAAAAATAAGTTGTTATTGTCTCAATTTATAAGTTTAATAATCTCAGTATTTAATAAGTTTTACTAAATAAAATAAAAAATAAGTAGTTTAATAAGTTTAATAATAATAATCTCAATAAGTAAATTGATAAAGATAAGACAAGATTTATCCCCTCAGGTAGGAAAATAATCAGAATATTGAATGTATATAAAAACAGACACTTTCATATACTCCTGTTAAAGATATAATTGGTATATGATTTGAAGTAGCAGGATGTCACTTCTCCTGATCTATCAAAATTCAAGCCCACATATCCATTTGACCCAACAATCTTGATACTATATTTACACATTCATGCACACATATATGGATATTTACTACAGCATGATTTATTACTTTTTTAAAAAACTGGAAACAATCATTAGTAGAATGTAAAACAAATTATATTTGTACAATGAAATATTATACTATAGCCTTTTTAAAATAATAGAGTGAAAATTGAAGTACTGCCATGGGAAGATATTCATGATACTAGACAATTTATCTTCAGAGTTTTTGCTACTGCATGACAGAATGCAACTCAAACTTACAAAAGGGAGACATGATTTATTGGGCCACATAACTGGGAAGTCCATGGATAAATCAGGCATGACTGGACAGGAGTATTCAAATGATTTATGAAAGGACTGAGTTCCCTTCCTCCCTCTATACTACCTCCACCCAACCTTCTCTGTCTCCACATGGTGACACAACATGTCAACATGACAGCTCTAGGCTAATCTATAACTAATAATCAGTGAAGATGATCACAGGTAAAGGTTCTTATAACAATCTCTATCAATCCTTGATTGTCCCTTTGTGGGGCATGCACCACTCCCAGATTAATCACCGTATCCAGTGAGTACATCCCTAATCCTGTACTAGAAATGGATTCATGTGACAAACAGCCCTACTAGGTGATGGAAGAGAAGTTCATAAAAGGAAAAAGGGGATTCTGTTATTAGCAAAAAGAGGAAAGAATGATACATAGTTATATCACTACTGATAGCATTTTAACATGTAAGAAAATAGCTCTTACCAAAAGGAGTTGACACTGTTTTCAGCCATCTTAAAAGAATAAGATATCTAGATCGCTAATGTGTTAGTTCAACAAAAGTTAAAACAAGTTTTGATGCACCTGAAACAAATATTTTCATGGATTCCAAAGTTTATTATTCAGAAAATGAGAGTGGTTACTAGTGGTCCGTGTAATGGAAGATTAAAGCCTTTGGACTTTATGTTATTTAGTGAATCACAATTTTGTAGTAAAAGTACTATCATTCCTTTAAAAATTTTATTGCAACAATTTCTGTTATAGCCAATATATTTCCATAACCCTAATGATAAGGAAATGGAGTTCAGAGGTTCACATACCACAAGAAAAATATGAAAGAGATACAGATCTACAAGGAAAATGGCAGTGGAAATCACAGCCAATTTTCACTCTATGGGGTTTATATTTGCCCTGTAACCAGAAATTTTGTTGGGTAGTACAACCAAGAATTGACTAAATAGAAAATTATTATCTTTTAGAACTGAGGTAAAGTAATATTTTAAAAGAATGGGAAATAACCACAGAACATAAAGGGAAAAGGGAAAATTAAATATGTTTACAATAAAAGAAGAAAAAGTTACAGAAATAAAAATTATGTAATAAAAAGTTAAATCATAAATTAAAAACAAAAACTATATCAAATTAAAGGTAAGAATGAAGAAAATTAAAAAGCAGGATATTTTTAACATTAAAACAACAAGAAATCAAATTTTACCACCCACCTTCTGCCTTGTTGCCATCACCCACTGACCCCCATTCCTTGAAGTTTTTATCTCTTGATTCACTATCCCTCTCTCTGAAACCACTCCCATCACATTCTTAGTGAATTCAACATGCATATAGATAGTCCTTCCAATAACATGGCCTGATAGTTCTTTAACCTCCTCGCCAACAATGATCTCGTCCTGTATGTTCCAGCTACTAGTTCCCATTGTTATTCCTTGGGAACTGCAGTTACTAATACCTAATAACTCCTTCATACCCCTCAAAAATACCCCTCTCTCTCCTGCATTATCTCTCCACTGCATAACTCCTATCAACATACAAATATGCTGCGATCTCCAGTCTTGGAAGCTATATTCCAGTCTAAACTCATGTTCCTCTACAGCTATTATCCAGTTCTTTCTTTCTGTTTACAGCAAACCCTTAAAGGAGAATTCTATTCTCACTACCTACAAGTCTCTTTCCCCAATTCTCCCTTAAACCCATTGAAACCAAGCTTTCTTGTCAAGTCCACCTTGCTAGATCCTATAATCACGTCTCTGTCCTTGTCTTAGTAGATCTTTCAACAGCATTTAATACAGTTAACACTTTGTCTTTCTTGAGTCTCTACTACAAGAGAAGTAGATTGGGGGGTGGGGGAAGCAGAATATCAGGAACTAAGTTTGTGAGATTCTGAATAAGTGAGTAACTTTGGATAATTTTGGTCATAAAAAAATGATAATAAATCCACATAAAATAAAGAAAAACATTGCATAGAAAGAATGGAGGGAGAATTTGGAAGTTTACCTTAAAATGAAAACTGAAGGGGTGCCTGGGTGGCTCTGTCAGTTGAGTTTGCAGAAAATTATGAAATAATTTTAATTATTTCATATTCAACAAAATTTAAGTTACAATTGTATATGTGTACTAAATCTTAGAAGAAATTTTAAAATATGCTTGACAAAATTATGTGATAACAGAATGTGGCATTCTCTACTTCACAAAGGTTTTTGTAAGTGATCATAAAAAGAATAATTATGGTAAAGTTTCACAGGGCTTCATCTGAAGATTATACATAGTTTGATTTTTTTTCCAAATAACACTCTTTTGATGTATCAACTAGCCTTTAACTGCATCAGATTCCTACCTGAAAAATATTTTGCCTGTAATTAAGGCAAACTAAGATCACTTTCATTGATTTCATGAAATCCTGCATCTTTGCCAAGATTTGCAACTTCACTTTATATTATATATTCACTGAAGACAGAAAATGACTCACCAACACTCAAAAAGTGGACCTAATGTTAAGCAAAAATAAAGTTTGAGTAGGGGTTTATTTTATAAGTCATTGGTCATTCTTGACTTTTTATGTAATGCAGACTTTTGATTCATGACACAATCTCATAAACTCAACAGTTGGATAATAATCAAAGAAAAGCATTCCCTGAAAAGAACACTTGGAAGCAATCCATGGGGGTATGATTAGGTAAATCAGGTTACATCTATACTATGAATGCAGTGATTAAGTTAAAGTCAGTCTATCTATTTTGATAGAAAAGAGTCACTGAGACATATTATGTGAATGAAAGTAAGTTGCAGAATAATAAAGATACGATACAATTATTGTATTTTGCTCTTAGTGTGTTGGATGTTTGGAAGGAATGTTTGGGAAGAAGAAAAATACTGGAGTGGTGGGTAACAAAAGGACCTTTCATTTCTTACTCCATGCATGTCCATATACTTCTGTAGTGTTTTCTTTCTCACAAAAAAGCATATATTTATGTATCACTTATATAATTAAAATTGATAAATATAAATTATTGAAATAAAATTTAAGGGATAGCAAATTAAAACAATGAAATAAGAGAAAATCATTATAAATAAACCAAATGTTAAAAATGTAAATAAGCTAAAATAAAATATTAAAATGTTAATAAAGGACAATTATAAAACCAGAGTATAAAATGTACAAGCTAAGAAAAAATAAAACAATGAAAATGCAATAGAATTAAAAGGTAGAAGATCTATTAAAAATAGTGAAAGAAAAGATTAAGAGGATAAAACAAAGCAAATTAAAAGTTAAAAATATGCATAAGCAAACTTAGAGACTAGGGAATGTTTTTAAAAACAAGTGCACAAAGGCCATAGTCCAAAGTCAAAAGTTTAGCATCTCTCCAGCAACAATAAACAATTCCTCACTCTGGGATTTGTAGATGTCCTGAACATAGGTTATTATAGGTTATTTGGAATGTCCTGCAAGATGGCCCCAGCAGGAGTATCTCAAAGACAAAGAGCAGAACAGAACCCTGACTCTGCATAGGGATATGGCTCCCCAGCACCAGCCTAACTTCTCTCACATTTGCAGATATTCATAATTTTTTTTATTTTTTTACTTATTATTTATTTTTAAATGTATTTATTTAAATTCAATTAACCAACATATAGTACATAATTTACATTCATAAATTTTTTTTTTAAGATTTTTATTTATTTATTTGACAGACAGAGATCACAAGTAGGCAGAGAGGCAGGCAGAAAGAGAAGAGGAAGCAGACTCCCTGCTGAGCAGAGAGCCCAATGCCGGGCTCGATCCCAGAACCCTGGGATCATGACCTGAGCCGAAGGCAGAGGCTTTAACCCACTGAGCCACCCAGGCGCCCCAACATTCATAAATTTTTAACATGAAAACCTTTTATGTGTATGTCACTAATTACAGAGCTTCAACATAAATGAAGAATTAAAACAAAATACCTGACAACTGAAAGAAAAAAACTAACAATTATTTTTTGTATCAATTTTTTATTTACATCCTAATGGGTTAACATACAGTATAATATTGGTTTCAGGGATGCCTGGGTGACTCAGTTGGTTAAGCAGCTGCCTTCGGCTCAGGTCATGATCCCAGTGTCCTGGGATTGAGTCCCACATCAGGCTCCTTGCTCAACAGGGAGCCTGCTTCTCCCTCTGCCTCTGCCTGCCTGCGCTCGCTTTCTTGCTCTCCCTCTCTTTGACAAATAAATAAATAAAATCTTTAAAATATATATATTGGTTTCAGGAGTAGAATTTAGGGACTCATCGCTCATATAACACCCAGTGTTTACTACAAAATGTGCCCTCCTTAATGCCCATCACCCATTTAGCCCATCCCCACCCCCCTCCCGTCCAGCAACTTTGTTCTCTATGGTTAAGAGTCTCTTATGGTTTAGTTCCCTCTCTCTTTAGTTCCCTCTCTCTTTAGTTCCCTCTCTCTTTTTCTTTTCCATCCCCTATACTCATCTATTTTGTTTCTTAAATTCCACATATGAGTAAAATCATTTGGTATTTGTCTTTCTCTAACTTATTTTGCTTTGCACAATATTCTCTAGCTCCATACATGTTATTGCAAATGGAGAGATTTCACCGTTAATTATGGCTGAGTAATATTCCATGGTATATATGTATCACATCTTTTTTTTCCATTCGTCAGCTGGTGGACATATGTGCTCCTTCCATGATTTGGCTATTGTTGATAATCCTGCTGTAAACATCTGTGTGCATATATCCCTTCAAATCACTATTTTTGTATCCTTTAAGTAAATATCTAAGAGTGTGGTTGCTGGATCATAGAGTAATTCTATTTTTAACTTTTTGAGGAAACTCCATTCTGTTTTCCATGGCTGTGTAGAGTGGCTGTACTACCAGCTTGCACTCCCACAAACAGTGTAAGGAGGTTTCCCTTTCTCCTTATTCTTGCCAACACCTGTTGTTTCCTGTGTTGTTAATCTGACAGATATGAAGTGATATCTCATCATGGTTTTTATTTGTATTTCCCTGATGATAGAATGATGTTGAGCATCTTTTCACGTGTCTGTTGGCCATCTGTATGTCTTCTTTGGAAAAATGTTCATTTCTTCTCCCCATTTTTTACCTGGATTATTTGTTTTTTAGGTGTCAAGGCCTTTATATATTTTGGATACTAACCCTCTATCATATATGTCTCTTGCAAATATCTTCCTCCATTGCATAGGCTGCCTTTTAGTTTTGATTGTTTCCTTCAATGTGCAGAAGCCTTTTATCCTGATAAAGTCTAATAGTTCATTTTTTATTTTGTTTCCCTTGCCTCTGGCAACATGTTTCATTTAGAAGTTGCTATGGCCAATGTCAGAAAGGTTACTGCCTGTGTTCTAAGATTTTGATGGTTTCCTGTCTCACACTTAGGTCTTTCATCCATTTTGAATTTGTTTTGTGTTTGGTGTAAGAAACTAGTCCAACAAAACACCATTTGTTAAAGAGATGCTCTTTTTCCATTGGATATTCCTTCCTGTTTTGTTGAAGATTAGTTGACCATATAGTTGTGGGTTCATTTCTGTGTTTTCTATTCTGTTTCATTGATTTATGCATCTATTTTTATGCCAGTACCATACTGTCTTGATTACTACAGCCTTGTAATATAATTTGAAGTCCCGAATTATGATGTTCCTAGCTTTGTTTTTCTTTTTCAAGACTGCTTTGGCTATTTGGGGTCTTTTTTTTTTTTTTTTTAAATATGGGGTCTTTTGTGTTCCATACAAATTTAAGTATTTTTTATTCTAGCTCTGTGAAAAATTGTATATTAATAGGGATTGCATTGAATGTATCGATTGCTTTGGGTGGATTTAACATTTAATAATATTACTTTTTCCAATTCATGAACGTGGAATGTTCTTCCATTTCTTTGTGTCATCTTCAACTTCTTTCCTAAGTGTTCTCTAGTTTTCAGAATACAGTTCTTTTCCTTGTTTGGTTAGGTTTATTCCTAAGTATGGTTTTTGATGCAATTGTAAATGGGATTGATTCCTTGATTTCTCTTTCTGCTGCTTCATTATTGGTGTATAATACTGCAATAGATTTCTGGGGTCCCTGGATGGCTCAGTTGGTTAAGTGGTCAACTCTTGGTTTTGGCTCAGGTCGTGATCTCAGGGTTCTGAGATTGAGCCCTGCGTTGGGTTCCTCACCTAACACAGTCTGCTTATCCCTCTCCCTCTGCTCTTCCCCCACTAACACACTTTCTCTTTTAAATAAAATCTTAAAATAAAATAAAAAGAAAAAAGAAACCTAACAGATTTCTGAACATTGATTTTGTAGCCTGCAACTGTTGAATTTGTGTACCAGTTCTAGCAATATTTTGGTAGAGTCTTTTGGGTTTTCTACACAGAATATCATGTTGTCTGTGAATAGTGAAAGTTTGATATATTCCTTGACAGTTTGGGTGTCTTTTTATTCCTTTTTGTTATCTGATTGCTGAGGCTAGGACTTCCAACACTATGTTAAATAACAGTGATGAGAGTGGACATCCCTGTCTTTGTTCCTAACTGTAGAGGAAAAGCTCTCAGTTTTTCCCCATTGAGGAGGATATTAACTGTGGGGTTTTTGTATATTGCCTTTATGATATTGAGGTGTATGTTCCCTCTATCCCTACTTTGTTGAGGGGTGTTTTTAGGAATGGATGCTGTACTTTGTCAAATGCTTTTTCTGCTTCTATCAAAAGGATCATATGGTTCTTATCCTTTTATTAATATGGTATATCATGCTGATTGATTTGTGAATATGTGAACTACCCTTGCAGTCCAGGAATAAATCCCACTTGGTCATGGTGAATAATTATTTTAAACATGTTCATAAAAAAAAAAAAAAGGAAGGGATGCTTATACATTTTTGAAGGGCTCCTGCTGGCCCCATTCCCTGATCCCAGACCCACTCTCTACCTTCAATAATGTCTTTTACTTCTGTTATTTCAGATCTTTGACTTTTCTCTCACTGAAGAAGAAATGAAGGACATTGAGGCCTTGAATAAAAATGTCCGCTTCGTGGAGTTGCTCATGTGAGTATGGAAGGACCATTCATCAAGTACTGCCCAGTGGTATTAGATTATCCTAGGTCCATAGAAATCACAAGGATAAAGGCCAGTGGGCAGCATGTTCTGAATATTAAACAGGTGCAGGTAAATTACATTTATTCTAGGAAGTTTCTACAAGGTACAAGTTTTATTTAAAAGATTTCTGTCATTTATAACATCCCATGACTTAGGTTAGGGAATGACAGGCTAAATCACTTGATGAGAATTAAGTCATAGTGTACATATACTAATACAAATATAGAACCTACCTAATTTTTCCTAAAAATCAAAGTGATGCACAGTTTAGGGCAAAATTATCAACAAAAAAGAAAGAGACATGGGAGCATAGTAGAAAGAGTACCACATCAGAAGCTAAGAACCTAAGATTTTAGGCAAATGCTTGCCTGTAAGATGTGCAGCTTCTAACCCCACCTATTGGCTGACTTCCCACAAGCAAAACTCCTTACACGCCCTCAAAATGTTGCTAAATTCAGCTAATCAACTGAAGTAGCCCTTTATTCTCTAAATAGTACAGGGCCTTTAAAATAACAAAAGACTACAGTTCATACAGATATGATATTGTATACATATGTATGTATACACTTTTTTTTTCTTTTTTTCATTACTATTTCCAGTTCTTGAAATCACCTGGATAGTAATCTGCTTGTAATCGCTCTACATGAGCATTTGGAAAATGCTCATCAGGGTGGTTCGTACAGTTTGAACACTTATCTTACTGGTCCCCTATTTCTCATGAGTCAGAAAGTACAGTGACTATGCTAATATCAAATTTCTGAACCAATTTCTGAATTAATACAACAGCCTCCTAATGTGAATTTGCCAAGGATAAACATTATTTGGCATCAAAAGGTACCACCTAGCCTTGGGAACAAAAAGGTAAACACAAACACAGACCTAACCAAATACTTATTAGTTAATTAATAGCTCTTGAAGATGAACTATTTCTATTGAATAAATATCATTAAATTAAGAGATAATAAGAGACAGCCAATCCACCAACATACTGTTGTTGTTGTTGTTGTTACGATTTTATTTATTTATTTGACAGAGAGAGAGAGATCACAAGTAGTCAGAGAGGCAGGCAGAGAGGTTGGGTGGCGGGGGGAAGCAAGCTCCCTCAGCAGAGAACCCCATGTGGGGCTCGATCCCAGGAACCTAGGATCATGACCTGAGCTGAAGGCAGAGGCTTAACGCACTGAGCCACCCAGGCACCCCGTTGTTGTTGTTGTTTTACAGTTAGTTGGTGACATTATTTAGTTTGACATATGACATATTTAATACCTAATTCCCACAACACTGGGAAAATAACTCATGAAATAACTAGAAAAATCAGCATGGAGAAACAAATAGTAGGCCACACTGATCAAAACTGAACCATTTAGGGATGCTAGGCCATGATTCTTCTCTGTGTTTCATCCAGTTGATCGTTGACATTGAAGAGCTTTTATTTATTTTATATTTTAACTTAAAGCTCATAGTACTTGCAGAGAGCTGAATCTTAGACATGGTCCATGGCAGGCACAATACACGCCAGTCCTTTTTTATTGATTATTCCATCACTGTTGTTTAAGGGATAGGTTCATTATCATCATCACTACTGTGGAAACTTACTTCACTGATCACCTTTCTAGGTCTCAAATTTTCAGTTATCAGGAGTCCAGTGAGAAGGGCAGGTAATAACTCTGAGAAGAGAGTGGTACTGATGGGTCATAGAAATTTAAAGAGAAATGTTTATGTGGATATTTAATATGGAAGGCAGACTGTGTCCAAACAGCAGAGGAGAAGAAGGAATTGAGAAGATGCATGAAAAACTACAGGCAGGCATTACTCATCTCCTGTGCTCTTTTTCTGAGCAAAGTGTTGAGAGGGACGCAGCCAGCCTTCCAACACACACACACACACACACACACACACACACGCACACACACACACACGTGCACATGCACTTACCCAGGGCTTCAGTAAAAGATGCTGGCTTGAGGGAAAACAGAGGAACAGAGAGGAAATGAATAAGGGGGAGAGAGAGGGGGTCAGTGAAATTGTCAAAGGAGGCTAGTAACACATACAACTGTGCAATGCTTGCAGTGAACTTTTTCCCTTTGGGGACTTGTTTTGACAGGTGGTGTGATCATCCTGAATACCCATTTCATGATGAATACTGACTTCAGAATGCTCCTGAACTGATTTTTCCCTCCCATGAATGTCAGAACCTTGGGCCGGGTAGTTCCCCCAGATGAAGAAATTTTAAAGTTTTACTATCTTTAGATAAAGTGATGATGTTAACACGCTTAAGTTTTGTGCAGAGTAAATGACTTTGGCTTAGGTATATAAAGAAAAAATATGTTTAAATCTGTTGAAATAATTATTTGGAAATTATAAGCTAATATTTTATTAGATCAAGGTCTTCTGGTTTCCAGACCAAAAAAAAAAAAAAACAAAACCCAAAAAACAAAACAAAAAAAAACACTAGGCTTTAGAAAAGATAGCAGAGGCAATATAAAAGACAAATAACTCATGAATGTGAGTCCAGCTATTGGCAGTCTGAGGTCCTTACTTTAGCAGTTAACAGTGCAACAAAGAGGGTGGTAAGCTAGTGCGTGCAAGTGCTGTCAGTGACTTTGATGATTTGGACCATTGACTGTAACACACACACAGCCGAGTTAAGATCCTCACAAGCATTATTAACAAGGAAGTGATTTGCTACACCTTGTGTAAAGAGAAAGAGCTAAGCATAGAAAAGTCTTAAAATAGAGCTAATTAAACACCACAGTGGCCAGCAAAGACATAATGATTTGGTTGTTGTTTGGTTCCATCCAGTGTGTGTTCATTTAGCTTCTGAGAGATGGCTAATTGCTGGTTCTCTCTTGCATGCTTTCAAGGGTCTGAGAATGAACATAACTGGTGAGCTATTTTTCCACTGTCTATCACTCTTGCCCTACTCATCATATATCCACCATTATGTGAAGTAGCTTGAGACAATCAACCGACACAAATAAAACCCTGAATCATTAAAAAAAAAAAAATTCAAAGATGACTATTTTTTAAAATAGCCTCCATGCTGGGAAACCAGAACTCATGACCCTGAAATCAAGACCTGAACTGAAATCAAGAGTCAGATGTTTAACTGACTGAGCCACCCAGGTGCCCCCAAAGATGACTATTTTAAAAGAAGGCATTTAAAAAGGAAGCCAGTCCCGGCTGGCTCACTCGGTGGAACATATGACTCTTAATCTTGGGATTGTGAGTTCAAGCCCTGTGTTGGGTACAGAGATTACTTAAAAATAAAATCTTTTATAAAAAATAAAGTTAAAATTAAAAAGAGACTTCATGAAATTATTATACTTAGGACTTTGAAAGTGTCATTGGAATTTCAAGAAAGTAGCAAGTTTGAAAGAACACTGGTAATTTTACTGTATGTAAATTTTTAATTTTTGAAAAAGAAGGTTATTAGAATTCTGCAATAGAGATATACCAATTGCCAATTCAACTAGAACAATGTGTTTTTTTCATTCATATTAAGTTGCTCTCATGGGGCAAGAGAGTTCGTCAAAAATTTTGTCTTTCCAAGACCAATTGTTTACAGATAACCTTCAGTGACCTGAAAGCATACACTTCTGAGAAATCAGCACTTTAATTCGATCTCTATTCACTGTATCCACTGATTCTAATGTAATGCTGTTCTCTGGAAAATATTTTGTTTACCAGAAATAATAAAGCGTGATGATTTATTGAACCACATGAATGTCCATTTTGTTGCTAAAGGCAGGGAAAGAGAAGAGTCATCTGAATTCAATTCAACTAAAGGACTTTTGATTAAGTTCTTACTGTACATTTAGCATTGGGAAAAGGGAAGAAAAAGGGTATCATAGTATAAGAACAGAAACTTAAGCCGTATTCCCTGTTATCAAACTTCTTCAAAATATTTCAGGAGGCTGGTGTGGAGGAGCGACCATACCTTTCAAACCATTTTTAAAAGACAGGCATTTGGTTTGTCTCCCTCCCAAACCATAAGTGACTCTTAATCTCACAAAACAAACTGAGGGTTGCTGGGGGGGGGGGGTTGGGAGAAGGGGGTGTGATTATGGACATTGGGGAGGGTATGTGCTTTGATGAGTGCTGTGAAGTGTGTAAACCTGGTGATTCACAGACCTGTACCCCTGGGGATAAAAATAAATGTTTATAAAAAGTAAAAAATTAAAAAAAAAAAAAGGCATTTGGAAAGAGTCCTACCACTTCTCAAAGGAAAAAATAGTTGTAAAGATTAGAGGAGGGGAACCCTATCTTAGTTATACAGAGATGAGGGGGGAAGAGTTGAAGACAGAAAACAGGAAGTCCAGGAAAGACTAACGGTCTGATATGAGCTTCTGCATGTCACATCTCCCTCTGTTCTCACCCTTCACAAGCTTCCCATCTATTTTGGGATGAATTATGTCCTCCCCATCAAATTCAAACCTTAAAGTCCTAGTCTTTAGCACCTCAGAATGTAACCTTATTTGGAAATAGGGTCACTTCAGGTCATAGCATATGTAATTCATTAAGACGAGCTCATAATGGAGTAGGGTGGCTTCCAATCCAGTAAGACGGTGCCTTATAAAAAGAGAAAATTTGGACACAAACAACATACAGGGAGAACACCATGTACAGATCAAGACAAAGATACAATGATGCTTTAAATTATTTGTTCCTTATATAAAACAACAAATATAAAGTAACTCACCGATAATAATGCAATAATAGTAGAAGAATGTAATACCCTACTTACATCAATGGATAGATCATCTAAGCAGACAATCAACAAGGAAATAATGGCTTTGAATGACACACTGGACCAAAGAGGCTTAGCAGATATATTTGGAACACTCTCTCCTAAAGCAGCAAAACACACATTCTTTTCAAGTGCACATGGGATATTCTCCAGAATAGGTCATGTACTAGGTCACAACAACACAACAGGTCTTAACAAGTACAAAAAGATTAAGATCATACCATGCATCTTTTCTGACCACAGCACTATGAAACTTGAAATCAACCACAAGAAAAATTTGGAAAAACCACAAATACATTGAGGTTAAAGAACATCCTGCTAAAGAATGAATGAGTCAATTAGGAAATTAAAGAAGAAGCTTTTAAAAAAAAAAATACGTGGTAACAAATGAAAACAGGAACATGATAGTCCAAACTTTTGGGAAGCAGCAAAAGCAGTCCTAAGAGGGAAGTATATGGCAGTACAGGCCTACTTCAAGAAGGAAGAAAAACCTCATATAAACAACCAAACTTCACACCTCAAGGAGCTAGAAAAAGAAGAGCAAACTAAGCCTAAAGCCAGCAGAAGGGAAATAATAAAGATTCATGCAGAAAAAAATATATAAAAACAAACAAAAACTGTAGAAGAGATCAATGAAACCAAGAGCTGATTCTTTAAAAAAAAAAAAAATGTAAAATTTATAAACTCCTAGCTAGACTAATCAATAAGAAAAGAAAAAGTACCGGGGGAGGAGTCAAGATGGCAGAGAAGTAGCAGGCTGAGACTACTTCAGCTAGACGGAGATAGCTAGATAGCTTATCTAAAGATTGCAAACACCTGAAAATCCATCAGCAGATCGAAGAGAAGAAGAACAGCAATTCTGGAAACAAAAAAACAACCACTCTCTGAAAGGTAGGACCGGCGGAGAAGTGAATCCAAACCGATGGGAAGATAGACCCCGGGGGGAGGGGCCGGCTCCCGGCAAGCGGCGGAGCAACGGTGCACAAAATCAGGACTTTTAAAAGTCTGTTCCGGGAGGGACATCGCTCCAGAGGCTAAAACGGGGCGAAGCCCACGCGGGGCCAGCGTGGCCTCAGGTCCTGCAGGGTCACAGAAGGATCGGGGGTGTCTGAGTGTCGCAGAGCTTGCGGGTATTGGAACGGGAAAGCAGGCTACAGAGACAGAGCCGACAGTGAGCTCACAGCTCGGGGTTACCTTGAACCGGTCGCAGGCTCGGTGAGCTCGGAGCGCGGCCAGAGGTCAGGCAGACGGGAGTAACTGGGCGCTGTTCTCTGAGGGCGCACTGAGGAGTGGGGCCCTGGGCTCTTGGCTCCTCCGGGCCGGAGACCAGGCGGCCGCCATTTTCATTCCTGTCCTGTGGAACTCTACGGAAAGCGCTCAGGGAACAAAAGCTCCTGAAAGCAAACCCGAGCGGATTACTCACCCCGGCCCCTGGGTAAGGGCGGTGCAATTCCGCCTGGGGCAAAGACACTTGAGAATCACTACACCAGGCCCCTCCCCCAGAAGATCAACAAGAAATCCAGCCAGGACCAAGTTCACCTACCAAGGAGTGCGGTTTCAATACCAAGGAGAGCAGCAGAATTCCAGAGGAGGAGAAAGCCAAGCACGGAACTCATGGCTTTTTCCCTGTGATTTTTTTAGTCTTGCAGTTAATTTTTCATTTTCATTTTTTGTTTTTTTTCTCGCCTTCTGGTAAAATTTTTTTTTAACTTTTACCTTTTTCTTTTTTAACGTTTTTTAACTAGTTTATCTAATATATATATTTTTTGTTTTTTCTTTTTTCTTTATTTGTTTTCTTTTTTTAATTCTTTTCTTTTCTTTTTTCTTTTTTTTTCTTTCTTCCTTTTTGGACCTGTTTTTACCCCTTTCTCCCCCCTCACGATTTGGGATCTTTTCTAATTTGGTTAAAGCATATTTTCCTGGGGTTGTTGCCACCCTTTTAGTATTTTACTTGCTCCTTCATATACAAAATGACAAGAGGAAAAATTCAACACACACAAAAAAAACAAGAGGCACTACCGAAGGCTAGGGACCTAATCAATACAGACATTGGTAATATGTCAGATCTAGAGTTCAGAATGACAATTCTCAAGGTTCTAGCTGGGCTCGAAAAAGGCATGGAAGATATTAGAGAAACCCTCTCGAGAGATATAAAAGCCCTTTCTGGAGAAATAAAAGAACTAAAATCTAACCAAGTTGAAATCAAAAAAGCTATTAATGAGGTGCAATCAAAAATGGAGGCTCTCACT
Organism: Mustela erminea; assembly: GCF_009829155.1. Taxonomy (NCBI): domain Eukaryota; kingdom Metazoa; phylum Chordata; class Mammalia; order Carnivora; family Mustelidae; genus Mustela; species Mustela erminea. The sequence continues at coordinate 15,307,842 of NC_045624.1, read as the reverse complement.
GCTAGGATAAATGAGGCAGAAGAAAGAATTAGTGATATAGAAGACCAAATGACAGAGAATAAAGAAGCTGAGCAAAAGAGGGACAAACAGCTACTGGACCACAAGGGGAGAATTCGAGAGATAAGTGACACCATAAGACGAAACAACATTAGAATAATTGGGATGCCAGAAGAAGAAGAAAGAGAGAGGGGAGCAGAAGATATACTGGAGAGAATTATTGGGGAGAATTTCCCCAATATGGCAAAGGGAACGAGCATCAAAATTCAAGAGGTTCAGAGAACGCCCCTCAAAATCAATAAGAATAGGCCCACACCCCGTCACCTAATAGTAAAATTCACAAGTCTTAGTGACAAAGAGAAAATCCAGAAAGCAGCCCGGGAAAAGAAGTCTACCATTTTTACAATGGTAAAAATATTAGATTGGCATCTGACTTATCCACAGAGACCTGGCAGGCCAGAAAGAGCTGGCATGATATTTTCAGAGCACTAAACGAGAAAAACATGCAGCCAAGAATACTATATCCAGCTAGGCTATCATTGAAAATAGAAGGAGAGATTAAAAGCTTCCAGGACAAACAAAAACTGAAAGAATTTGCAAACACCAAACCAGCTCTACAGGAAATATTGAAAGGGGTCCTCTAAGCAAAGAGAGAGCCTACAAGTGGTAGATCAGAAAGGAACAGAGACCATATACAGTAACAGTCACCTTACAGGCAATACAATGGCACTAAATTCATATCTCTCAATAGTTACCCTGAATGTTAATGGGCTAAATGCCCCTGTCAAAAGACACAGGATATCAGAATGGATAAAAAAACAAAACCCATCTATATGTTGCCTCCAAGAAACTCATTTTAAGCCTGAAGACACCTCCAGATTTAAAGTGAGGGGGTGGAAAAGAATTTACCATGCTAATGGACATCAGAAGAAAGCAGGAGTGGCAATCCTTATATCAGATCAATTAGATTTTAAGCCAAAGACTATAATAAGAGATGAGGAAGGACACTATATCATACTCAAAGGGTCTGTCCAACAAGAAGATTTAACAATTTTAAATATCTATGCTCCCAACATAGGAGCAGCCAACTATATAAACCAATTAATAACAAAATCAAAGAAACACATCAACAATAATACAATAATAGTAGGGGACTTTAACACTCCCCTCACTGAAATGGACAGATCATCCAAGCAAAAGATCAGCAAGGAAATAAAGGCCTTAAACGACACACTGGACCAGATGGACATCACAGATATATTCAGAACATTTCATCCCAAAGTGACAGAATACACATTCTTCTCTAGTGCACATGGAACATTCTCCAGAATAGATCACATCCTCGGTCCTAAATCAGGACTCAACCGGTATAAAAAGATTGGGATCATTCCCTGCATATTTTCAGACCACAATGCTCTAAAGCTAGAACTCAACCACAAAAGGAAGTTTGAAAAGAACCCAAATGCATGGAGACTAAACAGCATCCTTCTAAAGAATGAATGCGTCAACCGGGAAATTAAAGAAGAATTGAAAAAAATCATGGAAACAAATGATAATGAAAATACAACAGTTCAAAATCTGTGGGACACAACAAAGGCAGTCCTGAGAGGAAAATATATAGCGGTACAAGCCTTTCTCAAGAAACAAGAAAGGTCTCAGGTACACAACCTAACCCTACACCTAAAGGAGCTGGAGAAAGAACAAGAAAGAAACCCTAAGCCCAGCAGGAGAAGAGAAATCATAAAGATCAGAGAAGAAATCAATGAAATAGAAACCAAAAAAACAATAGAACAAATCAACGAAACTAGGAGCTGGTTCTTTGAAAGAATTAATAAAATTGATAAACCCCTGGCCCGACTTATCAAAAAGAAAAGAGAAAGGACCCAAATAAATAAAATCATGAATGAAAGAGGAGAGATCACAACTAACACCAAAGAAATACAAACTATTATAAGAACAGACTATGAGCAACTCTACGCCAATAAATTTGACAATCTGGAAGAAATGGATGCATTCCTAGAAACATATAAACTACCACAACTGAACCAGGAAGAAATAGAAAGCCTGAACAGACCCATAACCAGTAAGGAGATTGAAACAGTCATTAAAAATCCCCAAACAAACAAAAGCCCAGGGCCAGATGGCTTCCCGGGGGATTTCTACCAAACATTTAAAGAAGAACTAATTCCTATTCTCCTGAAACTGTTCCAAAAAATAGAAATGGAAGGAAAACTTCCAAACTCATTTTATGAGGCCAGCATCACCTTGATCCCAAAACCAGACAAGGATCCCATCAAAAAAGAGAGCTATAGACCAATATCCTTGATGAACACAGATGCGAAAATACTCAACAAAATACTAGCCAATAGGATTCAACAGTACATTAAAAGGATTATTCACCACGACCAAGTGGGATTTATTCCAGGGCTGCAAGGCTGGTTCAACATCCACAAATCAGTCAATGTGATACAACACATCAATAAAGAAAGAACAAGAACCATATGATACTCTCAATAGATGCTGAAAAAGCATTTGACAAAGTACAGCATCCCTTCCTGATCAAAACTCTTCAAAGTAAATAAGGGATAGAGGGCACATACCTCAATATCATCAAAGCCATCTATGAAAAACCCACCGCAAATATCATTCTCAATGGAGAAAAACTGAAAGCTTTTCCGCTAAGGTCTGGTACACGGCAGGGATGTCCATTATCACCACTGCTATTCAACATAGTACTAGAAGTCCTAGCCTCAGCAATCAGACAACAAAAGGAAATTAAAGGCATCCAAATCGGCAAAGAAGAAGTCAAATTATCACTCTTCGCAGATGATATGATACTATATGCGGAAAACCCAAAAGACTCCACTCCAAAACTGCTAGAACTTGTACAGGAATTCATTAAAGTGTCAGGATATAAAATCAATGCACAGAAATCAGTTGCATTTCTCTACACCAACAACAAGACAGAAGAAAGAGAACTTAAGGAGTCAATCCCATTTACAATTGCACCCCAAACCATAAGATACCTAGGAATAAACCCAACCAAAGAGGCACAGAATCTATACTCAGAAAACTATCAAGTACTCATGAAAGTAATTGAGGAAGACACAAAGAAATGGAAAAATGTTCCATGCTCCTGGATTGGAAGAATAAATATTGTGAAAATGTCTATGCTACCTAAAGCAATCTACACATTTAATGCAATTCCTATCAAAGTACCATCCATCTTTTTCAAAGAAATGGAACAAGTAATTCTAAAATTTATATGGAACCAGAAAAGACCTCGAATAGCCAAAGGGATATTGAAAAAGAAAGCCTAAGTTGGTGGCATCACAATTCCGGACTTCAAGCTCTATTACAAAGCTGTCATCAAGATAGCATGGTACTGGCACAAAAACAGACACATAGATCAATGGAACAGAATAGAGAGCCCAGAAATAGACCCTCAACTCTATGGTCAACTAATCTTCGACAAAGCAGGAAAGAATGTCCAATGGAAAAAAGACAGCCTCTTCAATAAATGGTGCTGGGAAAACTGGACAGCCACATGCAGAAAAATGAAATTGGACCATTTCCTTACACCACACACAAAAATAGACTCAAAATGGATGAAGGACCTCAATGTGCGAAAGAAATCCATCAAAATCCTTGAGGAGAACACAGGCAGCAACCTCTTCGACCTCAGCCACACCAACATCTTCCTAGGAACAACGCCAAAGGCAAGGGAAGCAAGGGCAAAAATGAACTATTGGGATTTCATCAAGATCAAAAGCTTTTGCACAGCAAAGGAAACAGTTAACAAAATCAAAAGACAACTGACAGAATGGGAGAAGATATTTGCAAAGACATATCAGATAAAGGACTAGTATCCAGAATCTATAAAGAACTTAGCAAACTCAACACCCAAAGAACAAATAATCCAATCAAGAAATGGGCAGAGGACATGAACAGACATTTCTGCAAAGAAGACATCCAGATGGCCAACAGACACATGAAAAAGTGCTCCATATCACTCGGCATCAGGGAAATACAAATCAAAACCACAATGAGATATCACCTCACACCAGTCAGAATGGCTAAAATCAACAAGTCAGGAAATGACAGATGCTGGCGAGGATGCGGATAAAGGGGAACCCTCCTACACTGTTGGTGGGAATGCAAGCTGGTGCAGCCACTCTGGAAAACAGCATGGAGGTTCCTCAAAATGTTGAAAATAGAACTGCCCTATGACCCAGCAATTGCACTACTGGGTATTTACCCTAAAGATACAAACGTAGTGATCCAAAGGGGCACGTGCACCCGAATCTTTATAGCAGCAATCTCCACAATAGCCAAACTATGGAAAGAACCTCAATGTCCATCAACAGATGAATGGATAAAGAAGATGTGGTATATATACACAATGGAATACTATGCAGCCATCAAAAGAAATGAAATCTTGCCATTTGCGACAACATGGATGGAACTAGAGCGTATCATGCTTAGCGAAATAAGTCAAGCAGAGAAAGATAACTATCATATGATCTCCCTGATATGAGGAAGTAGTGATGCAACATGGGGGCTTAAGTGGGTAGGAGAAGAATCAATGAAACAAGATGGGATTGGGAGGGAGACAAACCATAAGTGACTCTTAATCTCACAAAACAAACTGAGGGTTGCTGGGGGGAGGGGGTTTGGGAGAAGGGGGTGGGGTTATGGACATTGGGGAGGGTATGTGCTTTGGTGAGTGCTATGAAGTGTGTAAACCTGGTGATTCACAGACCTGTACCCCTGGGGATAAAAGTATATGTTTATAAAAAATAAAAAATTAAAAAAAATTAAAAAAAAAAGAAAAGAAAAAGTACACAAATAAAATCACAAATGAGAAAGGAGAAATAACAACCAACACCACAAAGGTACAAATAATTTTAAGAAAGTATCAAGAAAATTGGGGTATCTCGGTGACTCAGTCAGTTAAGTGTCTGCCTTGATCAGGTCAGATCATGATCCCAGGGCCCTGGGATCAAGGTCCATCCATATCAAGCTCTTGGCTCACTGGGGAACATGCTTCTACCTTTCCCTCGCTCTCTGTCTGCCTCTCTGTCTGCTTGCATGCTCTCTCTTTCTCTCTAATAAGTAAAATCTTTAAAAAAAATTAAAAAAGAAAGAAAGAAAGAAAATGTTATGGAAATTTCTTGCCAACAAATTAGATAACCTGGAAGAAATGGATAAATTCCTAGAAACATATAAACTTCCAAAACTGAAACAGGAAGAAATAGAAAACTTGAACAGACTGATAGACATCAAAGAAATTGAATTAGTAATCAAAAATCTCCCAAAAAACCAAAGTTCAGAACCAGATGGCTTCACAGGGGAATTAGACCAAACATTTAAAGAAGAGTTGATACCTATCTTTCTCAAACAATTTCAAAAAATAGAAATGGAAGGAAAACTTCCAAATTCATTCTATGAGGCCAGCCTTATTCCCATTCCAAAACCAGACAAAGACTCCACTAAAAAAGAGAACTATAGGGGCATCTGTGTAGCTCAGTTGGTTAAGCGACCGCCTTCGGCTCAGGTCAAGCAGGGTCCTGGGATCAAGTCCCTGCTCAGTGGGGAGGCTGCTTCTCCCTCTCCCTCTGCCTACTGCTCTGCCTACTTGTGCGCTCTCTCTCGCTCTCTCTCTCTTTGTCAAATAAATAAGTGAAATCTTTAAAAAAAAAAAAAAAAGGAGAGAGAGAGAGAACTACAGGCAATATCACTGATGAACATGGCTGCAAAAATTCTCAAGAAAATACTAGCAAATCAAATCCAGCAGTACATTAAAACAATCATCCACCACAATTGAGTGGAATTTATTCTTGTGCTGCAAATACAGTTGAATATTCACAAATCGATCAACACGATATACCACATTAATAAAGGAAGCATATGAACCATATGATCCTCTTAATTGCAGAAAAAGCATTTGATGAAAGGTACAACATCCATACTGGATAAAAACCCTCAACAAGTAGGGAGAGAGGGAACGTACCTCAATATCATAAAGGCCATATTTATTGCAGCATTATCAACAATAGCCAGCCTCCTCCCCCCAAAAAACCAATAACCAAATTATGGAGAGCCCAAATATCCATCCACTGATGAATGGCAAAATAAGATGTGGCATATGTATACAATATACTATACACACACACACACACACACACACACACACACACACACAATATACACATATATACAATATACATATATACACAATATACATATACAGGTAGTATATATGTATATATATACAGTATACAATATACATATATATACAATATACATTTGTATACAATGGAATATTTCTCAGCCATAAAAAAAGAATGAAATCTTTCCATTTGCAACAACATAGATTTAGCTAGGAAGTATTCAAAGTGAAATAAGTCAGTCGGAGAAAGCAAATACTATATGATTACACTCACATGTGGAATTTAATAAACAAAACAAAAGAACATGGCAGGGTTGTAGGAAGAGAGGCAAACCAGGAACACTCTTAACTATAGAGAACAGAGTTAATGGAGGGAAGGTGCTGGGGGGATGGGTTAAATGGGTGATCAGTATTAAGGAAGGCACTTGTGGGGGCACCTGGGTGTCTCAGTGGGTTAAGGCCTCTGCCTTCTGCTCAGGTCGTGATCCCAGGGTCCTGGGATCGAGCCCCGCGTCGGGCTCTCTGCTCCGCGGGGAGTCTGCTTTCTCCCCTCTCTCTGCCTGCCTCTCTGCCTACTTGTGATTTCTCTCTCTGTGTCAAATAAATAAAAAATCTTTAAAAAAAAAAAAAAAAGGAAGGCACTTGTGATGAGCACTGGGTGTTGTATTAAGTGATCAATCACTGAATCCTATACCCAAAACCAATGTCACACTGTATGTTAACTAGCTGGAATTTAAATAAAAACTTGAAATTTTTTAAAAAAAAGAAGAAGAAGAAGACATACAGATAGTCTAGGGACAGATGAAAAGAAACTCAGCATCACTTACCGTCAGGGAAATACAAATCAAAAATACAATGAGATATCACCTCACAACTATCAGAATGGCTAAACTCAAAAACTTAACAATAGGTGTTGGGAAGGATGTAGGAAAAAAGGAACACCTACGCACTGTTAGTAGGAATGCAAATTGGTACAGCCCCTGTGGAAAACAGTATGGAGTTCCCTCAGAAAGTTAAAAATAGAACTACCTTACAATCCAGCAATCGCACTACTGGGTAATTCCCCAAAGAACACAAAAGCACTAATTCAAAGGGATACATGCATGCCAATGTTTATAGCAGCATTATTTACAGTAGCCAAGATATAGAAGCAGTTGTAGTGCCATTTATTAATGAACAGATAGAGATGTGGTATACCTATACAATGGACTATTATTCAGCCATGACAAAGAATGAAAACTTGCCATTTGCAAAAACATAGATGGAGCTAGAGAGTATTATGCTCAGTGAAATTAGTCAGTCAGAGACAGAAAAATACCATGTGATTTCACTTACGTGGAATTTAAGAAACAAAACAAATGAGCAAAGGGAAAGAGAGAGAGAGACAAAGTTAGAAACAGACTCTCAATTATAGAGAACAACCTGATGGTTACCAGAAGGAGGTGGATGGGAAGACGGGCGAACTAGGTCATGGGAATAAAGGAGGGCTCTTGTGATGAGCACCCGGTGTTGCATGGAAATGTTGAATCCCTATACTGTATGCCTGAAACTAAGATAACACTATGTTAACTAACTGGGATTTCAATAAAACCTCAAAAAAATAAATAAATAAACAATTATTTGTTCCTCAAGTGTTGGTGGAATTTACCTGAAATTCTCAGGTAAATTCCATTCAGGTAATTTCCATAGGGAGACTGTACGTTCTCTATTTCTTCTAGGATCAATTTGCAAATTCATCTTCTCAAAATTTATCAATGTCATATAATTCAGCAAGGGTAAATATATTTGTTCATTTAGTTAACAAAGGTTTTTGTGTGCCACTCTGCTGGGCTCTATCCTAGGCAGGTGGGATACATCAGTAAACAAAAGTCCCTCAACTCTGCCCTTACACTCTTAGACTCTTCTGCTCCCTTTAATTTTCAAAAATCCGTGCTTACTTCACCCTTTCCATTCTTATTTTGTATATCTATCTTTTAAATGTTTCCTATTACCTAATTAGTGGTCTATCAAGTTATTTCTGCTTTCTTCAGAATTTCACTTAGAGCAAATTTCCCAAAGGGAGAAAAAATTCATTAGTTTTGCTGTTTTTCAGTTTCCTAATTTATTAATCTCTTATTTTCTTTTACTGATCTCTTATCTATCTTTCCTCCCTTGTCCATAGATTTCTAACTTCTTAAGTTGAATACTTATTTCATTGATTTTGGGTTTGGTTTTTGTTGTTGTTGTTGTTGTTATTTATTTTGGTTAGTAATATAAATACTAACCATTATAAACATTAAATATAATGAACTTTACTCTGAGCAACTAACTGCTTTAGTTAAAATTTAATAAATCCATTTTTATATTTTTCTAGACATTCTGAATTTGGGTCTTTTCTTTCTTCCTTGATTTAGTCTTATTTACAAGAGTTCCTGTCTTATTGCAAGTTCTAGTGTTAGAACTTTTTCCCCTGGCTTTTACATTCCACTTTTAATCATGCTGAGCTCAGATATCATCAATCAATGTTTTAAGTAATTCATGGGATTGTGACAAGATACATTCTATTTTAAAGTGCTGAATTGGATATAATGGACATACAATTCTGTGTTACCCATTTTTATCATCTAGTATTAGAAAAGCTGTTTTGAGTAGTGGATCTTTCTTTCTTTCTATGAACACAGAGGTTCATAACTGGAGGCAGTTTTATCCCATCCTCCCTTAGGGAACATCTGGAGACATTTATGATTGTCACAACTTGTAGGAAGTGAATGGAGGTGATAACTATTTAGTAGGTAGAGGCTAAGGATGCTGCTAAACATCCTACAATGCATAGGACAGCCCCCACAACAAAGAATTACCTGAGCCAAAATGTCAGTAGTGCCAAGGTTGAGGAACCTTGCTAACACCAGAGTCTTTCTTGCTAGATGTTAAGATGTGCTGATTCCTAATGCCATAATTTCAGCTCATTGTACATAAATTAAAGCTAATCCACTTAGGCTCATTTTTTACAGCACTTATAGTAAACCATCCACCCTTTATAATTTATCCATATCTTTTCTTTTGCATTTTATCTTCCCTCAGATTGTTAAACTAGTAACAGCTTTCATGCTTTCAGTATTTTAGTTTAAAGCACATGGGGGAAATAGTCCCAGTGAAAATGAGTTAACACAGGAAACAGAAATTTTAAATTATTTCTATGGCATGAGTCAAGAGAATTATGCTCTGATAAATAACAGACTGCTACTAAGAAATAGAAGCAATCTGAAAGATTAGATTAATAGTAATCTAATTTCCTTCCTGCCCTAAGTTTCTTGAAATAACTAAGCAGAGATCCAGTTCGTTAGATCAAATCCATAGTATCTCTAGAATAAAAACTGGGTACCATCAGTGAAGAAAAATCTGTAAGGATAGAAAGCAAAAATAATTGGACTGACAAACAAGAACAGAAAACTGTAGCCCAAAGGTCTTGCACAACAGCAATTTCAGATATACCTTAAACTTAGTCAATAAAAAAAAAAAGAAAGAAAAACTGGTGGTTCTAATGACCTCACATTCCATTAGAGCCATTCCCTCTGTGTACATGGTTCCCCAGGGCAGACAATAGCTATATTGTTCTTCAAGCCGAAACCCACTTCTTTCTAATTTCAGTGAATACTAGTCCAGAAAAAGGTAGGTCGTGACACAATATTGAGACTGGAGAGAAAAACAGATCACAGTCTGGGGTAACTTCAAAAACCACACAACAGACAGACAGAGGGAGAGGAAGGAAGAAAAGAAGGAAAGAGAGAAAGATGGAAAGAGAGAAGGAGGGAAGGTAGGAAGGAAGGAGGAGGAGGGCAGGCGGGCAAGCGCGAAGCCGATTCTGGCATTTACTTCCGGGATAACACTATGGAGTGGGGCAGGGGAAGAGAAGTTGACAACAGAAGGGGGAAGTAAGAGGACACATCAAGTCCCGTGGCTCTGTAAGGACCAGTGTCTTATGACTGAAGGACCCCAGAATTTGTTACTCCGTAAGATCCCACTTTGACTAAGAATTATTTTAAGCCGAAGGCAACTGAGAAGAAACAGATAGAAGGAAAACTCTTTGACCTCCTGCTCCCTAAAAGGAGACATCAATTTACAAAGGTGTCCTTCCTCTCTACCAAGAAAAACCAAAGTTAATCCCAGGGGACACCTTTAGATCCGTATCAGCCTGGAGATGGCACCAGAGGAATTCACACAACACCTTACTAACGAGCCTTTACCTTCCATTCGTGTCCCATATATTTGCCGTTCCACAGTTTGCTGCCCTCTGGAGACTCAGGATTCTTTCCCTTTGATATGTCACATCTCCAAAAATTTATTTTTCCTTTGCAAAGAAGAAATAGAAGTCCAACTTCTAACCAAACCTTTGCATTACTTATTTCTGGGTACTCCTATGTGCTATGTGTACAATACACATGAATTAACTTCTGTTCATTTTTTTCTTGTTGTTCTATCCTTTGTCAGTCCAATTTGCATGCCCTGGCCAGAGAATCTAAGATGGGTCGTGGAAGAGATTTTCCTTCCCACAGGTGACTACGTCACGTATAAACTAATATTATCCTCTAACATCTTCCTGGGAGAGAAAAGGAGCCAAATATGTGAATGTCATCATCAAAACCATAAATCAAATTTCTTGCCAACTCTGGGCCATCTGGGCAAGAAGTCTCTGAAAGGAAATTTAAACACCAGGACCAACTATAGAAGGCTAAGAAACAAGAACGGCACATAGGTTCTACCAGCCAGTGGCAAGGAAGACAGCAACAGGGTTTTACCTACAATGGCCGTGGGTGATTCAGAGTCTAGGAGGCAGGACCAAATGAATAGAGGCTCCAAATGCACAGGTGACATCCAGAATTCTAGGAGCATTCTTCAGAGGTGTGTGGCATGAAGAGGTCTGCCCTCAGGCACAGCTGTCACACCTGCATCTAACTATATTAGCACCATCACTTCCCATCTCTCTTCCCAGGCTCTTTTAACAGGGAACAGCATTCTGCCCTGGTGGTAGATCCCTTTAGAATACTTCATATGTCCCACAGAATAAGTCTCTGAAGACAGATTTTTTACCACGTAATGTAAAAGAACAGCAACATGCTAATACCTATTGACCCTGCATGTATCCACACAGGCCGCAGAGACAAAGCTTGAACCACAGCTGATCCAAGTCTTGGCTGAACATCCTGGATCCTCCCAAAACATGAGTGCATAGGAGGCTTGCGAAAAACAGCTAGAAGGTCATGTCACTCACTTCCTTAGGAGGCTGAGATAAAGCAACCTCCTCCCAGGCTCTGATGTGGCATGAGGCTCTCTGTCTCATCTCATCAAGGTACAGCTACAGGCTTAAGAGTAGCTTAGCAGGGCGCCTGAGTGGCTCAGCGGGTTAAGCCGCTGCCTTCGGCTCAGGTCATGATCTCAGGGTCCTGGGATGGAGTCCCGCATTGGGCTCTCTGCTCAGCAGGGAGCCTGCTTCCCTCTCTCTCTCTCTGCCTACTTGTGATCTCTCTCTGCCAAATAAATAAATAAAATCTTTAAAAAAAAAAAAAAAGAGTAGCTTAGAATCATAGCAGCGGCTCTGCAGAAGCAGAAAGGACCATTATCCCTGCTGCAATTACCTGGGCCCTTTTGTTTTGGTGTTGCCCTACACAAGACACTAAAGAAAGGAGATTGGTATTGTAAGGGACTTAGAGACTGAAAAAAGGAGAGATTATGCTTCTATGTTCAGAAGAAACTCATAAAATTCCTTACATTTCAATAATAATTTTTCCCTGAGGGTCCTGCTGATATATAATTATATGTCTTTGTTTCTTTAATGGATCAATATTTTTATAAATACCAACATCTCTTTCTCTGTTCTGCTGTCTTATTACCATCCCAACTCCAACTTGCCCAAGAGTTGATAAAATTTCCCACTTTACAAATGTAATTTTTTTTTCAGGCAAACATGTATCTTATCTACCTCTAGGAAAAATAAATCAAATGATAAGATTTATTAAAATTTAATGGAGCAAGTTCTTATTCTAATTATCTAATAGAAACAATATTAACACATCAAATATTAATATAAACATCAAGAGAAACTCAAAGATTTCCAGGAATTTTTTTTCTTTTTTATGCTTTAAATGAACTGAGTCTAAGAAACAAATGTTTTGATAAAGCAATAACTGGAAAAGTTTTTTTTTTAAGTTTAACTATGAGTTCAACAGTTAACTAGTTGGTTAGTTGGAAACATGTCGAAAGCAAAAAAAATTTTTTTAAGATTTTATTTATTTATTTGACACAGAGAGAGAGAGAGATCACAAGTAGGCAGAGAGGCAGTCAGAGAGAGAGAGGGAAGAAAGCTCCCTGCTAAGCAGAGAGCCGATGCGGGGCTCTATCCCAGGACCCTGAGATCATGACCTGAGCTGTAGGCACAGAGGCTTAACCCACCGAGCCACCCAGGCACACCAGCAAAAATTATTTTTTAAGCATTTTAAAATTTTACTATCTGACACATAGTTACATAGGGAAAAGTTTTTTATAATAAGCAAGATGATTCCTTGGATGAGTTAGACTGGTTTAATACTTTTGGCTCAGAAATACCTATCACTTCTTTGATTTTACTAGTATAAAATTATTTAGCATATTTTCTTGGATTTATTTTCCAATAAAAAGGATAATGAATTTGTTTTCTAAATTTCCTCTACTGATTTTAATGGTCAAATAAGCTAATTCATATAAGATTATAAAATATTAAAATTACATGTCAAACTAAATTATAATAGATAATTTTTATAAGAAGGATCCTTACCATACTATAAATCATACAGACTTACTATGCCAGCATAAATTATAACACCCAAATCCTTACTTACAAAACTTTAAACTAATATTAAATTGAGTTAATTATTGAGTTATCTTTGAATACCCAGAAATTTTCCAAGTAAGTGTTAAAACCAAGACAGCAGGCCCAAAATGGAGTCTCTGATGCCAAGCCTCACCTCACCAAACCAAGATTTAATTATAGTTTCAGCTCTCTCCGAAATGAAATCTTAAACCGGTCAGTCAGGAATCATCTGATCAGCACGAGTTAGGTAATCTGCCTCACACACCCCTGCCAAAGACAACCAATCCACTCTCTTGCCTACTACCACTTCCCTGTTCCTGTTCCCTTCTGCCTATAAAAGTTTTTCACCTTGTACAGCTACTCGGCCGGTTCCCTTTCCATCTGCTACACTGGATGCTGCCTGACTCATGAATAGTTGAATAAAGCCAACAAAATCTTTAAAAGATACTTCTTGAATTTTTTTATTTATTTATTTTTTTTTTTCACCATACCCAGTGCTCCATGCAATCCATGTCCTCTATAATACCCACCACCTGGTACCCCAACCTTCCACCCCCCTGCCACTTCAAACCCCTCAGATTGTTTTTTAGAGTCCATGGTCTTTCATGGTTTACCTCTCCATCCAATTCCCCCCAACTCCCTTCTCCTCTCTAACTCCCCATGTCCTCCATGCTATTTGTTATGCTCCACAAATAAGTGAAACCATATGATAATTGACTCTCTCTACTTGACTTATTTCACTCAGCATAATCTCTTCCAGTCCCGAATTTTGTTTTTTAACCTAAAATAAAGCACAACACATTGGTCACTAAACATCACTTTAATTTGCCCTTATTTTTCTTACAAAAACTGTAGTAGGGTCATCAATTAGCAGATTAAAAGATGAAAATGCCTTTAAATGGTAATGAGGTCTATTTTTGCCAAGATAAACTTGATGACAGATAATTAGTACTCATGAACAAGCATAACTAGATAGGTCTTACTTCTCTGCCTTTTAATCTTCTCTCTCTCAGAAGGATACAAAAGTTGGTTGCTATAGATGAAGATTGCGGAAGCCATCTCTTAGAAGCCAGGTCCTAAATAGATCTTTTCCTTCCTTAACAGATATAACCACAAACCCAACTTCTGGCAATTTGTAATGATGCTGAACCTCTTTCACTGTTCATAAACACTTCTGTTCAGATATAGTTACCTGACACCCAAGCATGACATGTGATCAGAGGCTTAAGAATTAACATCTATACTTAATAGCAGATATTGTGTCTTCAAAGTTGTATATGAAGTTGCCATGCTATGAAAATCAAGGACTTTCCCAATTTCTCTGTGAAATCAAATAAAATTGAAGATAATCCACCATCACCAAAAAAAAAAATCTCATTTTTAAGCTTAAAACCAGTGAGGAAAATGCATTATTTTATTCCCACTAGTTTGTACCAAACAGAAAGTAAAGCTTTATGGTCAATAGAAAGGCAATTACCTAATCTGCATTCTGTAAGGAAAAAAAACAAAAACAAAAACCTTAATTATTGTTAGAATCTTGCCTTATTCATAACTTTTATAAACCCCCAAAAAACTGAAGCTGTAAGCAAGAACTGAAACCTACCTAAAGAATCATTTGAACACACACAAATGAATTTCATTTTATTATTCCAAGCTTTGATATATCTCTTAATCATTATTTATAAATAAATGTTGTTGTTGGGACACCTGGGTGGCTCAGACATTCAGCATCTGCCTTCAGCTCAAGTCATGATCCCAGGGTCGTGGGATCAAGTCCTGCATCGGGCTCCCTGCTCAGCGGGAAGCTTGCTTCTCCCTCTCCCACTCCTCCTGCTTGTGTTCCCTCTCTCACTCTGCCTCTCTGTCAAATAAATAAATAAAATCTTTTTTAAAAAATGTTGTGGTTGAATTAAAGTAGTCTCTTGCCAAAAGACTTACATGCTAATACAAAAATTTAGTGGACTTTGTTTTCCTGCCCAGAAATATCTTCAATAATCAATAATGATGAAAACTTACTTTGTAGATAAAATTTTTTAATGTATGCAAAGTACTCATGTTAAACTGAAAAGCTCACATCATTCCCAAAGCTCTAAGAAGAAACTGAATATTCGATGAGAAGAGATGAGATGAGAAATTCATCTCACTGAGTATTAACTTATTTATGTAGTTCATTATATACAGCAGTTGTCAGCCACATATGCAAAAGGGACACAAGCAATACACCTCCACCGAGTAGCTAGTCTAGATGTACTACAGTTTGGATGAACCTTGAGGACATTCTGTTATGTTAAATAAGCTAGTCACAAAAGACAAATACTGTATAATTCCATTTACAGGACGTTCCTAGAGTAGTCAAATTCACACAAGAGAAAGTAGAATTGTGGTTGCAAAACACTAGGAGGAGTGAGAGGATGGAAAGTTAGCATTTAATGGGTATGGAGTTTCAGTATGGAAAGATGCAGTTAGCGTTTAATGGGTATGGAGTTTCAGTATGGAAAGATGGAGTTTCAGTATGGAAAGTTTTGGAGATGGTGAAGACAGTTGCCCAACAATGTGACTGTACTTAATGCCACTGAACTGTACACATAAAACTGGTTAAAATGATAGGTTTCACATTATATATGCCACAGAAAGGAGAAGGGGAGAGAAGAACTTAAGTCTACAGCCTGGCTATACAAACTGGTTAGAGACATTGACCCTGAGGCCAACTAAAAGGCCCCCAAAACAGATCACCAACAAAGGAGACAGCTTCCTGTGAATTCTTTAATTCAAGAATATGTGACTCAAGATGACATCACCCTGCCAAGACCTTCAAATCATGATTCATAATCAGAATATAAGATTCAAGTTTGAGCTTGTGTTCTATTTGTTATCTCAACTCACTTTTTTTCTTCCTTCCTTCCCTTTTTAGCATGGGTACCACGATCAATTTCCAATTGTTGAATTTATTTTCAGCCTTCCCAAGTATTTAAAACAAAGCCTAACATCAAAACTTATCAAAAAGGATCTAAGACTCTAGATTGCACTGTTTTCTACAAAGATTCTACTCTAATGAGAAGTTTCAAATCTGTGATCCATAAATTAGTTCTAATGACGAACCAAATAAAAAACTAGTCCATAAAGGAACACAGAAAATGGTTTATTTAAACTCAGGAAAGCTACTTTCCTTGCCAAACCATGGGTTCCCCATTTCTCTTAATATTTACGGTTGTCCTCATACTTATGTGTCCTTCCCCACTGCCTGATAGCCAGGTGCCAAGATGTTACTCCACAGGCATTCCATTATCCCAAGCTGACATCCATAAGAATGTATGAAGAAGAGACTAACTAACCCCTTCTAGCCAAACCTGCTCCATTTGGAAACTATTTGACTCAAAGTGGGGTTGAGAAATTCCTTTGAGCCAAGTGGTACCACCCTGGCCTAACTAACGGTAGGGCTAACAGAATGACCCAAGCAGACATTACACAGATTGTATGTGTATTATTGTATGTAAACTCCCAAATTCTTCTGGAGAATCCATGAACCAATGAAATTATCAGATACCAATAGTTGGCCTTCTCAAGGACAAAATACACTGACTGACGCATAGACTAGCTGCCAACTAGAAACCTGATGGGAAATCGGAAGGATATTGCAATAATATTAGGGATATAGTGTTATTTGACAATAGTGACAATAGCCTGTTTTGAGTTAAACATACATCAGGGACACTCTAGAGCAACCAATTAAAAAAAAGGGCTAATAAGTCAATAGTAGAGATAAATGCGATCACAAAAATATCAGTTAATCCAAAAGAAGGTAGGAAAAGAAGAAAAAGATATCAAAGAATAGATAGAACAAATAGAAAGCTTATAGGAAGATGGTAGACACAAACCAGGTCAATATTCTGAATTACATCCAATGTAATATGAGAATTCAAATTAAAAGGCAGAAGTTGTCAGACTGAATAAAAACTTAAGATCCAGCTATAAGCTATCTTCAGGAGACTCACTTTAAATATAAGTTAGAAAACAACACAAACAATAATGAGTTCACATTACACCTGTTAAATTAGAAATTTGGGGGAATATTGGTTTTCATGAACTGCCGATTCAAATGTATTCTATCAGCACACTCATTCCAGAGAGCAATCTGGCACTTGCAAATTCAGTCTGTGCGTACCCTATGATCCTTCTATTCCACATCTGAGTATTTATCCAAAAGAAATTTCCACCCATGTCCATAAGGTTGCATGCACAAGGATATTTGTGGAAGCATTGTTTGTTATTAGTTGGGTATAAGAAGTAACCTGGATGCCCATGCCTGAAGAGAGTGAGTAAAATATGGTAAATGAACACCATGGAGTACTATGCAACCAGAAAAAACAACAGGCTAATTATAAACATAACAATATGGATCTTTATAACATAGCGCTAAGTGAGAGAAAAAAATAAATAAACAGAATGAGATCTAAAACACGATACAGTTTATGTAGGGAACATATATCTTAAACAGTATTACCCATTTAGAGCAATGCAAACAAAAGAACATGCATTTAAAATATCAGAATGGTTGCTTATATATGTGAAGGAGTCAGAAGATAAAGAGGGATAAATGACAATACGTAAATGTAAATGTATGTATATTTAAAAAGAAAAAAAAAAGGAAGAAAAGTCCCACCCACTAATAATAATGTGCCCATTGGGGCACTGGGTGGCTCAGTCATCAAGTATCCACCTTCTGCTTGGGTCATGATCCCAAGGTCCTGAGATCAAGCCCCACATTGGGCTCCCTGCTTGGCAGGAAACCTGCTTCTCCCTCTCCAACTCCCCCTGCTTGTGTTCCCTCTCTCACTGTTTCTGTGTCAAATAAATAAATAAATAAAATCTTTTTTTTTAAATGTGCCATAAACTGAAGCATATGATTAACTCAACCCCCTGCACATAAAGTCCAACTTACATATAATATATATAAAATAATATGTTATATATTCAAAATCATTGGTATTTTCCTGTAGATTTTTTTTACCTTATCTTCAAATTATGTAAATCACCTCAATTTTTTAATCAACCTGGTTGATTTATTCTTTGTTTTTGCATTTAGATCTTTATCTCATCTGGAAATACTTTTGTATTTGCTATGCAGTATAGTTATAATTTCTTTTTTTTTTTTTTTCCATGGAAATCCAGTTGTCCCAGTGCCATTTATTCATGGAACCATCACTTCCTCCCTGGTATTAAATGCCTCGTTTATCATATGCTTAACTTCCATATGTACATGAGTCTATTTCTGGGTTCTTTTTTATTCCTCTGATCTATTTGTTTATTTCTCTAGCAAAGCTACCAATTACCGTTGCTTTATAATGTATTTTAGTATGTTAGGTCCTCCCTCACTATTCTTCTTCAGCAATTTCTTGATAATTATTCTGTTTGGGATTGCACGAAATATATATATTACTTATATATGAGAAACATTGGCAGTTTTATTATATGAAATTCTCCCACCCAGAATCATGGTATATCTCTGTGTTCAGCTCTTATTTTATGTCCTTCAGTAAAACTGTGTAGTTTTCCTCAGACAATTGTTTTGCCTTACTTGTTTAATTTATTCCTGAGTAACTTATAGCTCTGTTGCTACTGTAAATTGTTTTCTTAATCTCCATTTCTAACTGGGATACTATTATGAAGAAAGAAAATTCGTTGATTTTTTTACTGCTTTTTATATCTAAAGATCATTCTAAACTATGTTTTCCTACACAATAGTATTTTTCAAATTTTGAATATCTTGAATTTTCAATTATCAGGTGATAGGTAATTGTTTTTCTTTTTTTTTTTTTTCAGAGCAAGCAAGAAAAAAATTCAGAGTCAAACTATACCTATTTTACACACATACAAGTGAGCAGAATATTTACACTATTGCTTAAAAACTGGAAAATTTTAAAGCATTTAGTTTACCACTACATAAAGTAAATTATGAGTAAATGTGTATCCAGAAGTAAATATAAACATAATAAAATGAGATATTCAGGAAAAAGAAATGATCTATATGTAAAATTAAGCAACTTCTAAGAGCCAGGACCAACAGAAAAGATTGAAGGTCATTTTTAAAAAATATTTTATTTATTTGACAGAGAGAGACACAATGAGAGAGGGAACACAAGTAGAGAAAGTGGGAGAGGGAGAAGCAGGATTCTTGCTGAACAGGAAGCCTGATATGGGACTAGATCCCATGACCTGGGATCATGACCTGAGCTGAAGGCAGATGCTCAACAACTGAGCCCCTCAAGTGCCCCAAGGTTGAAGTTTAATGTAGAGAAGCATTGATAATATTAAATTAGTTTCAATAAGATGAGTGCACATAAATTTATACCAATAAACAACATCACATCAACTATAGGCAATCATCCCTGTGCATGTGGGACTTTAGAAAAAAGACCATGCAAGCTGAAACAGCATAGCAATCTTACTAATCAACAGAAAAAATTAAAAGTGACTATGATGTTCACAATTTTTGTCAAAACACTACTCTTGATTATAAATGTATTGCGAAATAGAGGAAGCAAGATGGCAGAGGGTAACTGAAATAGCCTTGGGTCCCAGGAGTTCAGCTAGATAGTTATCAAACCATTCTGAACACCAACAAATTCAACAGGAGATAGAAGAGAAGAAGAACAGCAATTCTAGGAACAAAAAAATCGACCACTTTCAGGAAGCTAGGACAGACAATGAAGTGAATCTGAAGCCACGGGAAGATACACCAAGGGGGAGGGATGGCTCCTGGCAAGTGGTGGAGCAGTGGAGCACAAAAACAGATCTTTTAGAAGTCTGCTCCACTGAGGAACAAAGCTCCAGAGGCTAAGTGGGGGTGGAGCCCTTGTGGGGACAGTATGGTCTCAAGACCTGTGGGGTCACAGACCAAGGGTGTCTGAGTGTGGCAGAGCTTCCAGTTATTGGAGTGGGGAAGCTGGCTACAGAGACAGAGCCGAGCAGTGAGTTCTCAGCTCAGGGTTACCTTAAACCATGATCCAAGGCATAGTTAGACCACTGCTCTTTGAGCAGGAACCCTACAAGTGGCAGATCCGGGAGACTCACCTTCCTCCCCTGAGAGGAGAGGTGCAGGAGCGTGCTGCAAGAATCAGTTGGGTTTGGAGAATCCAAATGGGGTGTGCACCAGAGATAGAAATGCTCAGTCACAGGCCAGGTGAGCATGGAGTGCAGCCAGAGACTAGGGAGACAGGAGAGATTGACTGCTTTTCTCTGAGGTCACACTGAGGAGTGGGGTCCAAGCTCTCAGCTCTTGGGGCTGGAGATGGGGAGGCTGCCATTTTCATTCCTGTCTCCCAAAGCTGTATGGAAAGCATTCAGGAAACAAAAGCTCCAGACACCACCCGCGCAGATTACCTATCCTGGCCCCTGGCAAGTGCGGTGCAATTCTGCCTCGGGCAAAGACATTTGAGAATCAATGCAACAGCCCCCTCCCCCAGAATATCAGCAAGAACATCCAGCCAAAACCAAGTTCATCAAGCAATGACAATGGCAGAACTCCAGAGCTAGGGGAAAGCAACACATAGAATTCATAGCTTTTTTCCCGTGATCCTTTAATTATGCAAAGTTAAATTTTTTTTTAATTTTATTTTTTTCCTATTCTATTTTTTTAACTTTTCCTCTTTCCTCTTTTAATGTTTTTTAACTATTTTATCTTATCCATACCTTTTTAAAAAAATCTTCAAAATTTTCATTGTTATAGTCATATTTTATCCCTTCATTGTTTTAACTTTATTTTTTGTATACATATAGGTTTTTTTCCTTTAAAATTTCGGGATATAATTTATTCTAATAGATCAAAATATACCCTAAATCTAGCTCAAGCCTGATCACATTCTCTCCTCTTTTCTTTTTTCTTTTCCCAACCAACTTATCTTATCAATTCTTTCTTAGAATCTTTTTTAAAATTTGCATCTTTATAGTCATATTCCATCCCTTCATCATGTTTACCTTTATGTGTGTGTGTGTGTGTGTGTGTGTATTCCTTTCTTTAAAATGTTGGGAGGTAGTTTCTTCTAAGAGACCAGAGTACACCCAAAACCAAGTATGTGGCTCTGTTCTATTCACCAATCTAATATATGTATTTTTTTAAATTTTTTCAATTTTCCCCCCTTTTTTCTCCCCCTGGTTTCGAATCTCTTCTGATTTGGTTAGCGTATATTTTTTCTGGGGTCTTTGCCACTTTTTTATTATTTTACTCTCTCATTCATATAGTCTTATCTGGATAAAAAGACAAGACGAAAAAACTCACCACAAAAAGAAGAACAACAGGCAGTACCAATAGCTAGGGACCTAACTGATACAGACATTGGTAATATGCCAGAACTAGAGTTCGGAATTATGATTATCAAGGTGCTAGCTAGGCTCAAAAAAGGCATGGAAGATATTAGAGAATCCCTTTCTGGAGAAATAAAATAACTAAAATCTAACCAAGTTGAAATTTAAAAAGCTATTAATGAGGTGCAATAAAAAATGGAGTTTCTTACTACTAGGATAAATGAGGAAGAAGAGAGAATTAATGAAATAAAAGCCTAAATGACACAGAATAAAGAAGCTGAACAAAAGAGAGACAAACAACTACTGGACCATGAGGGGAGAATTCAAGACATAAATGATACCATAAGACAAAACAATATTAGAATAATTGGGATCCCAGAAGAAGAAGAAGGGAGGGGGAGAAGGTATATTGGAGCAAATCATAATAGAGAATTTCCCTAATACAGCAAAGGGAACAAGCATCAAAATCCAGGAAGCACAGAGAACACCCTCAAAATCATAAAAATAGGTCCACACCTGATCATCTAATAGTAAAACTTACAAGTCTTTTTTTTTTTTTAAGATTTTATTTATTTGACAGACAGAGATCACAAGTAGGCAGAGAGGCAGGCAGAGGGAGAGAGGGGGGAAGCAGGCACGAGAGAGCCTGACACGGGGCCCAATCCCAAGACCCTGAGATCATGACCTCAGCTGAAGGCAGAGGCTTTAACCCACTAAGCCACCCAGGCACCCTGGAAATAAAGGCTTTAAATGACACACTGGATAAGATGGAAATCACAGATATAATCAGAACATTCCATCCGAAAGCAACAGAATACACATTCTTCTCTAGTGCACATGGAACATTCTCCAGAATAGATCACACCCTGGGTCACAAATCGTGTCTCAACTGGTACCAAAAGATTGGGATCATTCCCTGCATATTTTCAGATCAAAATGCTCTGAAGCTAGAACTCAATCACAAGAGGAAAGTTGGAAAGAGCTCAAATACATGGAGGCTAAAGAGCATCCTTCTTAAGAATGAATGAGTCAACCAGGAACCTAAAGAAGAATTGAAAAAATTCATGGAAAAAAATGAAAATGAAAACACGACTGTTCAATTCTTTGGAACACAGCAAAGGTGGTTCTGAGAGGTAAATATATACTGATACAAGCCTTTCTCAAGAAACAAGAAAGGTCTCAAGTACGCAACCTAAGTCTATACCTAAAGGAGCTGGAGAGAGAACAGTGAAGAAAGCCTAAACCCAGTAGGAGATGAGAAATCATAAAGATCAGAGCAGAAACCAATGAAATAGAACCAAAAGAACAATAGAACAAATCAATGAAACTAGGAGCTAGTCCTTTGAAAGAATAAGATTGATAATCCCCTGGCCAGACTTATCAAAAAGAAAAGAGAAAGGACCCAAATTAATTAAATCATGAATGAAAGAGGAGAGATCACAACCAAAACCAAAGAAATACAAAGAATTATAAGAACATACTATGAGCAACTATACACCAGCAAATCTGACAATCTGGAAGAAATGGATGCATTCCTAGAGACATATAAACTATCACAGCTGCACAGGAAGAAATAGAAAACCTGAACAGACCCATAACCAATAAGGAGACTGAAGCGGTCATCAAAAATCTCCCAACAAACAAGAGTCCAGGGCCAGATGGCTTCCCAGGGGAATTCTACCAACATTCAAAAGGCGAAAGATTTATACAATCTGAAGAGAAACCAGAGTATTCTACCAACATTTAAAGAAGAATCAATTCCTATTTCCTGAAACTGTTCCAAAAAAAATAGAAATGGAAAGAAAACTTCCAAATTCATTTTTATGAGGCCAGCATTACCTTGATCCCAACACCAGACAAAGACCCCATCAAAAAAGGAGAATTACAGACCAATATCCTTGATGCACACAGATGTCAAAATTCTCACCAAAACACTAGCCAATAGGATCCAACAGTACATTAAAAGGATTATTCACCACAACCAAGTGGGATTTATTCCTGGGCTGCAAAGTTGGTTCAACATCCACAAATCTATCGATGTGATACAACACATTAATAAAAGAAAGAACAAGAACCATATGATACTCTCAATAGATGCTGAAAAAGCATTTGACAAAGTACAGCATCTTTTCTTCATCAAAACTCTTCAAAGGTTAGGGATAAAGGGTATATACCTCAATACCATCAAAGACATTTCATTCCATGAAAAACCCACAGCAAATATCATTCTCAATGGGGAAAAATTGAGCCTTCCCCAAGGTCAGGAACACAGCAGGGATGTCCAATATCCACTGCTATTCAATATAGTACTGTAAGACCTAGCCTCAGCAATCAGACAACAAAAAGAAACAAGAGCCATCCGAATTGGCAAAGAAGAAGTCAAACTCTTCTTCTTTGCAGATGATATAATACTTTATGTGGAAAACCCAAAATACTCCACTGCAAAACTGCTAGAACTCACACAGGAATTCAGCATAATGTCAGGATATAAAATCAATGCTCAGAAATCTGTTGCATTTCTATACACCAACAATAGTACAGAAGAAAGAGAAATTAAGGATTTGATCCCATTTACAATGGGACCCAAAACCATAAGATACCAAGGAATAAACCTAACCAAAGAGGCAAAGAACCTGTACTCAGAAAACTATAAATTACTCATGAAAGAAATTAAGGAAGACACAAAGAAATGGAAAAAAGTTCCATGCTCATGGATTGGAAGAACAAATATTGTGAAAATGTCTATGATACCTAAAGCAATCTACACATTTAATGCAATCTGTATCAAAACACCATCAATTTTTTTTTCAAAGAAATGGAACATATAATTGTAAAGTTTATATGGAACCAGAAAAGACCCTGAACAGCTAGAAGAATGTTGAAAAAGAAAATCAACATTGGTGGCATCACAATTCCAGCCTTCAAGCTCTATTACAAAGCTGTCATCATCAATACAGTATGGGACTCACATAAAAACACACACATAGATCAATGGAACAGAATAGAGAGCCCAGAAATGGACCCTTAACTCTATAGTCAACGAATCTTCAGCAAAGCAGGAAAGAATATGTATGGTTTCAGCCCAGGTCATGATCGAAGTGTTGTGGGATCAAGACCAAAAACAGGCTCCGTGCTCAGTGGGAAGTCTGCTTGAGATTCTCTCCCTCTCCTCTGCCCCTCCCCCTACCTACTCTCTCTCTCTCAAAAATAAATAAAGAAATGTTTTTAAAAAATAATAATCTAGGCACCAAGGACCATATATTATATAATTCCATTTATATGAAATGGCCCAAATAGGCAAATCTGTAAAAACAGAAAGTAAATTAGTGGTTGTCTAGGGTTAGGAGATGTAGGGAGAAAAGGAGAGTGACTCCTAACAGAGTTTCTTTTGGGGGTGATTAAAATGACTCATACTTCTATCTGGAAAAGAATAGAAGCCAAATTCCCTGAAATTCCCTCAATTGATTTGTCTACTGAGATTGGGTCTAATATCCTCAAAAAAGGTATCCAACTATAGTCCTGATATCATCAATTATAGTGATTTTCAGATTTCTTTTTAGCAGTCTTCTATTTTGGGGGAAAAATTGCATTTGGGAACCCAACATATAAAAGAAATAAAAGCTATTTTTGATTGACATAATGCAGTTTACAACTTCAAATTTATAATATTTATTATAAAGTCAGTTAATTAAAAGTGAGGCTGTTTTGATGAACACCAAAATTTAAAAGCATATTAAATGTCATAGCAATCTCTAGAACAAATTCTTTTTTTAAATTTTATTTATTTGACAGAGAGAGATCACAAGCAGGCAGAGAGGCAACCACAGAGAGAGGAGGAAGCAGGCTCCCTGCTAAGCAGAGAGCCCAATGTGGGGCTCGATCCCAGGACCCTGGGATCATGACCTGAGCCTAAGGCAGAGGCTCTAACCCAATGAGCCACCCAGGCGCCCCAACAAATTTCTTTTTTTTTAGTTGCATAGTACTAAAATTCTTGACACAATGGAGAAATTGTAGTAAAACTAGGAGTTATATTTTCGTTATATTTTAACCATCTTATTTATTATGTTGATAACTGCTTCCTCAGCACTGATAAAAATGACAGCAAAATAACATATACAATTCTGAATGTTCAAATTGTTAATGTGAAATCAGTAATCACTTTAATAGCTCTCACTACTGGAAACAAAGGTAACCTGAAATGTCTATTACAAAGCTGAATCACTAGTAAAATCTAAATCTCTTTGGTGTCTTTATCACAAATATAAATATCAAACATGAAGTCCCCAAAACTTACAGTAAGAGCTGAAATTTTTAGATGATATTATCATTGTATAGTACGCTGTATTATTTCCCTACTATTGCATAACAACCACCTAATGATTGTGAACACTCTCAAGGAATCCCAAGACAAGTGCCCAGAATCTCTACCTTCCACTGTGGAACAATATAAAAATTTATATAGATATTGTATTATAATTGATGCATAATTTATATTTGTATATAAAAATATCATATATAAAATAATAAGTATATAAAATTCTATATTTTTATAACCAAAATTTGGACACAATTCAACATTAAAATAAAGTCAAACAGCTATTCTTTGTCATACAGCAAAAGGACACAAGAGTATTAAATATTCTGGATGCCTGAGAATTGGTGTACTCTAATATTCAGCAACCATTGTACCCAACATTTTGAGTCTGTTGCTATTGCAATATTGTATGACAAAGCAGATCTGGGTAGAAAATTTGCTCTGAAAAGAGGACAAAGATTGATCTTTTTTTTTTTTAATTTTTTGTTTGTTTGTTTGTTTATGTATTTGACAGACATCCATCACAAGTAGGCAGAGAGGCAGGCAAAGAGGGGAGGGGTGAAGCAGGCTTCCTGCTGAGCAGAGAGCCCAACTCGGGGCTCCATCACAGGATCCTGAGATCATGACGTGAGCTGAAGGCAAAGGCTTTAACCCACTGAGCCACCCAGGTGCCCTAAAGATTGATCTTTGAGAACAAAAGTACATATAGCAGTGTTTCCACGTGAGAATGATTTTTTTAAGAGGGCATGGGTTTGTGTTTTCCCCAACTGAACCCCTGCCTTAAATGGTAATTCTGTGGCACCCCAAATTTTCTGTCAATGGGTAAAATAGCACAAACACCAGACCGGTACTGTTTCTCTCAACAACTATGACCATCATAGCTCCATCTCCAATCTAGGACACCACAGACCTGCTTTTTCAGGCAAAGAACACCAGGTGGCATATGGTGGCTGAATCAGAGCCTTGGTAACCATGGCAACCAGCTACCATTCCAGCTCTGCAGCTGCCATCTTTTATCCAAAGCTGTGTTTTGTGCACACTGGGGGTTTTGCTTTGAAATGGTTGTACTATGTGCTTTTCATTCTTCAGAGAGTCAGGGTTTCTACTCCTAGGATGGGAATTCCGGTGTCAGAAATAGATAAAATACCTCGGGTCAGTGGCATTAATTTTATTTTCTGTACATTATTTATTTCCTCTACATAAAACAGTCTATGTAAGTGATATTTGAGAAGACCACGCCTTCCACAGCAGGCTTTCTTTAGGGAGGCTAGACTTCAATGAAAGGAAATGCATAATGGCGTGAGGGGCTCCTCTCTGGACCCAGGTTAAGAACAAATGTAAAAGCCCAGCTCAATGCTTGAAAATGGTTGTAGGTACAGTGACCCTCAGAGGTGTCTGTATCTAAGGGATGGCTGCTATAACTATCACTGATCTGTAGACAGAAGATGTCTGTTGCCAACCTATTGGAAGCATATATTTGACATAAACAGTATCTTTTCACAAAATGTGTTTCATGTCTGCCATGCAATAATAAACCAAATATTTATAAATTGGAAACTATCCCTTTCCTTTTCTATCAGTCAAAAGCAATGAGATTCCCTAAGTTAATCGTCAGACATTGCCTCTGGTGATTGGCAGTATATCACAAGCCCAGCTGCCAAAAGCCATTCTCTTTGTCATTGGGAAGAAAGCTGAAATAAAGAATGCTATCCAAGTATCTTCTGTAAATTCCAAAAAGGCTCTGTACAGAACAGGGACTCATTTATGGACGTATCTATTTTAACATGGTGTTCTTTCTGGCTGTTAGATAGAAGGTCCATATCTCAAATGTGCATTATTTGGATGAAAGATCCTTTTCATAGAATTAAAGTTCTGTTAAAATTTTTTGTTTTATGTCATATGAAAAATGAATTCACATTGTATGTGTAATGTCAAAATATCCATGGAGGAAAGAGGAAAGAGACCTCTGCTTAGAAAATGAAAAGAAATACAATAAATATTAACAGTTATGAGATTTTGAATGGATTTTTTTTTCTATTTTTCACATTTATGCTTTCTTACCTTTTACTTTAATCAGGAGAATTTATTACTAGGTCACAAATTTATAAGAAGCATTAAAATACTGTATTTGAAAATGTATTTTAATTTCATTAAAGTAATCTCACTGTTTTTATTTGACTTGTTACATGAATGTAACATGTTAAATGTAAAGCTTTTAACATTTTGAAAAAAATCATTTGAAAAATCATTTGAACTTCCCCCCAAAAATTTCAATTCATTTTAATTAGATAAATTATACTTTGTTTGCTCTAATAGAAAAAAAAATTTTGCAAGATCTCTGAATTAAAGGATTATTTAAGGGTATCAGGAAAGAGGAGTTATTGTATCTGATTACATGTGAAACTCAGTTTCCTATTATTTTATGAAAATATCTACTGATGAGAAGGGTGATATCTATATTTATTGAGAAAGCTGCTTATAATTAGAGAAAATTCATCATGGAGTTTTCACACATTTCCTAGTTTCATGCTATTGCATGTTTTTTCACCTTCTGCTTAAAAGGGAAAAAGAAAGGTTTTGATGAATCTGAACCATAAGAGGCAGGCAATACTGGATCATGAGACACAGGCGCACCATGCAGACTCAATATTTGTCCAGCATTTATCTAAAGGAGCCAGGGTTTATCACTGGGAGAGAGATGGAGTGTTCAACTTAGTCTCTTCCAGAGCAATGCTGTTGCAGTAGCTACAACTTCTATACCACACACAGCCACACAGCACAGTGGAATTCTGTTGGGCTATTAACAATTATGTTTTAGAAGCATAATTAATAATATGGAAATATATTCAAATTATGTCATTAAGTGAGGAAAAATTATGATATTGAAATAGATGACAGATAGACACGCCCTCTAAGTGATTAAGAACCATCATCTCTGTCATCATTTAATTAGTGCAATTGCAAGTAATTAATTATTTTCTGACTTTTTCTACACATTGAAAATATTTTCTGCCAGATTGTTGCTTCTTAACATATTTCCCAATATCTTGTCAAACCTCAGTGTTTCACTTTTATCTAATTAAATCTCTGTCTTTGGTGTTTTGTGTTTTTTTGTTTTGTTTTGTTTTTTTATTCTGGATTACATTTCAGAAGGCTTCCCTGCCCACAAGATAATGAATACTACTAGTTTCTTCTGTGATTTTTTAAATTGTTTATGTCTATTTCTTCAGTACATGGAGAATGTATTTCTATATATGCTGAGAGGTAGAGTTAATTTTGCAGTAGGAAAAAGTTATTATTATTGATGAAGAGTATAGAACATACCACCCCAAAATGTGCAACTTTGTCAAGTGGATTATTTTGAGCTAAAAGCAATCAAGAACCAGCATGACTCAGAAGAAGCAATTAAACTTCCCCTTAATAGCTTAAAAGAAATTTCCCCATTTGTGGGGGAAATCTACATTAATAAAGAAAACTTCCTTTTTTGCTTTTTAAAAAGTATTTATTCATTCATTTATTTATTTATTTGACAGACAGAGAGAGAGAGAGAGAAAACACAAGTAGGCAGAGCAGCAGGCAGAGGGAGAAGCAGGCTTTCAGGTGAACAGGGAGCCCAATGGAGGGCTTGATCCCAGGACCCGGGATCATGACTTGAGCTGAAGGCATCTGCTTAACTGACTAAGCCACCCAGGCACACCTAAAGGAAACTTCCATTTGAAAGAGAACCTGACCAGAAAAGGAGCTACCATCAGAAATAACTTTTTTTTCACCTGAAAGACTGAAATGCATGAAAGGGTAACTTTTGTTTACCATACATTTCCTCTTCTCACCTTCACATGAATTTCATATGCCCTCCAGCCCTCAACTCTTATACCTTTCCTTAGCTAAGGATGGTGTAAAAGTCTCAATCTTCTGGTCACCTTTAGAGTCTCATATCTTTGTGTGGCTCTTACACATACATATGTTATTAGGCTTGGGTTTTTTTTTCTCCTTTTAATCTGTTTTATATCGATTCTTATACCAGCTACCGAACCCCTCCCCTATACTATCATTACAATAATAATTATTTTCTCAGGATTTTCTCTGGATTTTGTTCTTCCTCTAATTATACCAGATTCTGTGGATCAGATACATACATTTAAATTCTAGTTGGTGCTATAAAGGAATAATATAAGAAGAAATTATCTTTAAAACAAATGCAAATATTGCAGATATTCATCTGGTTACTTGCATACATTTGTGGTCAAACACCATAAATGTTAGAATGAAGGAACTGTGGTGCTGTTTCCAAGTACCTAAGCCAGTTTGGTCATACCCAGTGATCAGTTGGTTTTTGATAGCTATCCATGGCTTCCAGTAATTAGAAGCAGGCGACAAATACAGGGTCCTCACTTCCAGATGGTATATTATAATGAAAGCAGTCTCAACTCTCATTCTGGCACATCTATAAATATTTAATAATCAGGCCCTAAAATAGTCAAATAAATGGTTTAGTGAGTTTGATGAATTCTTGGCTTTTTGGCATTAAGATGCTCTGGTGCACCCTACAGAAAACAGATGTAGGAAGAGCAATGTTGCAACTTTGGGGCAGGTCTGAACTAATTCTCAAATCAGAGTAAAAAATCCTCCCATTATAATCCTAGACACATTATAACATTTCAAATATGGAGAGTTAATCCAAAATGTATAATCTGTTAGTCTGGCTTATTATTATTATTTTTTTTACCATTATATGAGTGCAAAAGTATCCCTAAAAACATTTTTTTTTCTAATCCACATAAATTGAAACTCATTTCACCAAGAAGAAAACTTTTCTAATCTCATTATGCTCATAACAAAGCCCCTGGAATAAATGTAAGATAAAGATGGCTGAAGCCATAACATAACCCTCTGGAATGTGGCTTCTGATTTGAAATTTTCAAATGCTAACCTGACATGCCTGGAATGTGTTTTCCCAACTAGGGATCTTCAAATGTCAAGCAACCATTCCTAAGAAGAGGATAAAGCTGACTGGAACGCATAATACTAGTGTTGGGGAGAAAAAAATTTCCCCTATCCTTCAAGATTCTTCTGGCTAGTTTAAAAAATTAAATTGACATAAGACAGGTTAACAGGGTAAAGCCAAACAAAAGTTTAATTATGTACTATGGGTTATCCACAGAAATATGAGATATTCCAAAGACAGGTAAGCAAAATATATAAAGAGGTGTAGGGGCTTGAGGATACAAAAGGGAGGAAGGCCATTCACAGGAAGAAGAGGAAATGTTTTAAAAAACAAAGTTGCCTGTAAGGGCCTATTTAGCCAGAGCAGCTCCACCTCGGTTGAACAGCTATTTTGTTGTTTATGCAGTAAAACTTAAATTGACCCTGCCCCCCGCCCCCCCACCACCAGGGGAACTTACTTAAAAGCAAGTCCAGGAAACCAGTCCCAGGTAACAAAGCCCAAATACAAGGGTGGGTCAGGTCAGGTGGAGATAACAGCCCATATGCAGGGATGAGTCAGGTCAGGTGGAGACATTCAGTCAGTAGAGCGTGCGTAAGGTCTCCCTAACTACCAAGGATTGTGGGCGCCACCTTTTGGACACCAATTCTGACCAAGGTGATAGGCTAGTTCAAATAGCTACTATGGGGTGAATTGTAATTCAATTGACCACCTGTGTGTGACCTAGCCTGACTGTGCAGCTTTCTCTGTTTTACAATCTCATTGGTCACCTGTGTGTGGCCAGGCCCAACCACATGGCCTTTGCTCTATAAAAATTAGTCTGTAAGGCAGGGGGCGGTCACCCTCTCTGTAAGGTGTGGCCCCGGCCGGTCTGTTTGATGTTCGGTTTGATTTTAGATGCTTGGCTTGAAATAAGGCTTTGCTTGACCTTCTCTTCGTATTAGTCTTGCTCCTTTAGTCATGGACCCATTATTGGGGGACCTTTCATTGACCTGTTATATAGGTTAGTTTCTTAAGTAAAAAGGAACCTCTGGTAACAGCTCTCATCCTAGTATAGACCCTGCTTTCCAATGTAAACTTAGGCTGATAGGGGAGAGGTAAAGAGCTTTCCCTTAAATTGTTGGATTTTTATCATGTTTAATTCAAAATAGCCTTTGCCAAAATGGCATGTTTTGGGGAGACCTGTCCTGAACCCCTTCACCCTTTCTTTAAGTGTAAAGGTACTCTGATCACAAATACTCATTTTTTTCTCTTTCATTTTATATTTCCCAGTCTGACTTAAAACAACACAAGTATTTCAGTCACTACAGAAGATGAGGCTCATTACCTGACATTAAGAAGGCCATCTTTTTAAGGTCTGGGGATCACTAGGGAACCCAAGTCCTTTTTTGTCCTATAAACAACACCCTCGTCAATATAGTCCAAGATTCTCGAGAGGTAGAGGGATTTGGGGGAAGGATGCCCTCCACGTTTGGTTTGTCAGAAATCCTAAAGAATGGGCGCCTGGGTGGCTCAGTGGGTTAAGCCGCTGCCTTCGGCTCAGGTCATGATCTCAGGGTCCTGGGATCGAGGCCCGCATCGGGCTCTCTGCTCAGCAGGGAGCCTGCTTCCCTCTCTGTCTCTCTCCTTGCCTCTCCATCTACTTGTTATTTCTCTCTGTCAAATAAATAAATAAATCTTTAAAAAAAAAAAAAAAAAGAAATCCTAAAGAAAAGATCTCTCCATCCTGGTAACCCTCCCAGGAAGAAAAACTGCTACCATTTTCCCAAGCCCCACCCTTTTAGACTACATTTCCATGGGATTCCTCTCTGCATTCTGTATTTTACCATCCCCTTGACCCTAATAACAAAAGACCTTTGCAGTCTTACCATCACACTGCCTTCAGCCCAGGTTTAGAATCTCCTTAGCTCCTTTGCCCCAGGGCAGGTCTGCCTATTGCATCTAACAAAGAGAGAAAGAGTTGAAAAAAAGAATGTCTAGCCCTAAGCTTTCTTTTGCATCTGTATGCTTGCTGGTGTCTGAATCCCTGAAGCAATGAAAGGTAAATAAGCCTCTGGTCTATTCTTCCTTTGTTCTCTGAACTGGGACTTCACTCCCAAGATTTTCTTCTCAGATTAGACTTGAAGAGGTCTTTTTTTCTCTGCTTAGATGATCTGAACTGATAATTTACATCTACAAAGGGAACTAAGAAATACTGAATGGCTACTAGTCCAATAGAAGACACAGTGGAGGCACTCCTTATGATAATCTCACCTCTACTTTTAAAAAAGAGGAGAGCTCCAAAGTGAATAGAAACTCAAAAGCAAAATTTTCAATGCCAAGTTCTTTCTTATATTGCCTCTGGATGACTCTATGGTCGAACAGGTTTTAAGTTGCCAGCCTAAAAACCAGCACTCCCTCTCTCCCAGATAAAGGATCCAGATAATTTCAACAACAATAAACAAATAAAGGCATAGGATGCAAAACAAATTAATCTAGTATTATAAACAAAAATAACACAGGATTACAAACAATAGAACAGCAAGATAACAAAGGCTCCTGTGAAAATTTCATGCCACTCCACCTCCAATAGAATTCCTTCATAAAGTATAAGATTTCTTAATAAAATATACACAGTTTATTCTCAGTGAGGTAAAGCAAGCGATGCTTTCCTTTATTAAGCCAGAATAGACTTTCATAAGAGAAATAATATGACAAAACACACAAGAGCTGAAATAAAATAGATAAGATAAAGGTGAAAGAAAAGCAGGCAGTTACCAAAGAAATCAGAATAGAGCAGAAGCAAAATCAAATAACACACACACACACACACACACACACACACACACTTTTATCTAAAGCAAACAGATAATGGATTGGAGAGATCACCATGTTATGGGGGAGGGGTTGTGAACAGAGAGCAGTGCTCACACATACCTTGGGAATAGTTTTAAATTCCAAACAAAGGCAGCAGGGACTCAGCCTGCCGCTTTCTACTGAAGAATTTATGAGGTTCTTTCGCCCCTTCCTCTAGCACCTAACAACAGAACCACCTTTACCTGAAAACTCTCCCATTTCCCTCACATACAACCATTATAAAAGGAGAGCTTTAGCCTTCAAGAAACACCAGATAATGACAGAGGTCTGCAGAAATCAGAAAGTATTAGCTTTGATGTTCTTAGGCTGACAATAATGACAGACATAAGTTACAGTTATATTTAATAAGAAGCCTGATGAAACCTGAAATGCTGGGTTGGCGGTACAGTATAAATGAAAAAGAGTTGGCTAAATATTATTTACCTTCTGGTCATAATCATTAAACAGAAGAAGGATGAGGAGGAGGAGATGACTGAGCTTTGGTGAGGCTTCTCTGAGCCCTCTATACTTAACACCGGCTGACCTTAGACTTACTTGTGTGTCTTTGAATTGCCTAATTTTGGCAAGAATCCTGTGAAGTCAGTTGGGCAGAGTCTCCCACCCTTGATATCTAATCACTCTGTATCTGATCAAATTCCTCATTCCCTATCAGCCCCCCCACCCCTCCTTCCCACCCCCACACTGGGGACTATCTTATCACCCTAGCTTGCCTTCCGTAAGGGTCCGAATAGGTCAGTTTTAGGGTGAACTGACTAAATTGACCTCTCCATTGGTAATTTTCCAGCTCCAGACCCCCTCACCCCACCAATTTCTTGGCTATAAATCCCCATTCTTCTGGTTGTGTTCAGAGCTGAGCCCAATCCCTCTCCCTACTGCAAAACCCCATTACTATTGCACCTGTACCTATTATGATAGTCCTGAATAAAATCTGCCTTAGCGTTCATAACAAGTGTTAAATTAGATCAACAAGGAGGCCATTAGACTGAGGTGGTTTTGTCACCAGCTAGACCCAAAGACCTGGACTTCACTGCCCACCTGCTTCTACCCAGTGACCTTTGTTCCA
Source organism: Mustela erminea (assembly GCF_009829155.1). Lineage (NCBI taxonomy): Eukaryota > Metazoa > Chordata > Mammalia > Carnivora > Mustelidae > Mustela > Mustela erminea. Next base: position 15,273,373 of record NC_045624.1, on the reverse strand, counting down.
TTTTCCTTAAACTCTTCCTTCCAGCTTGCGACCTGATAGCCATAGCATCCTGTGGTGAAAACCAAAACTACCTCAAGCATTAACAACTGCCCTGATGAAATGCTCTGACAACCAGACCAGTTTGAGCTCAACTACCAGCTCATACTTAAACAAATGGACGGTGGAGTGGCAGGTAGTTACCTTTACCTCATTATAATACTAAAATCTCTGCCAAGGAGGAATACAATCTTCATTAACATCAACATACATGTACGTATAGGCATGTTTCCTTAAGGTTCATGTACCACCTTATGCCCACCTCTGCACACGATGACAAGGCTCCCTTTTCTAAATATTCATCCTAACCCTAAATTCACCTTTGTTCAGGAAGTCAAGGCTTTGGAAGTTATTCCCTTGACCTCCTTAGTTGCTGCAAAAAAAGTTTTCTTGTGTGACAACTCCACCTCGTATAGTTTCTGTCTGTAACTCATTGATGAGTAAACTTACTTAATTTTGATTTAATGGCTTTGTAGCTTACATAAGTGTTAGAAGGTGGAAGAGGGTCAGTAATTTATCCTTCAAACTGAGAAGGCACTTTAAGACTGAGAGGGGAAGCAAGCTACCCATACCACTCACACCAAGTTTTATTCAGAAACTTACTGACTAGAAGTTTGGACAGGGGATCCAGAGCTACCCAGCTGTTCTCCATCACTGTCCTCCACCCAGTCCAGACCTCAAGCCATAGCTTTTATAGAGGGAGGGGCATTGTGGTGAAGTCATGGATAGTTATCTAAAGTGGCACTACCTGTGTGCCAGTCATCTTTACTAGTTACCTAGAGTGGGGCCTTCTGTGCACCAGTCAACTTCACTAATTATCTAAAGTGAAGCTTTCAGTGCATCACTTTAGGGAAGATCAAAACAAGTCTTTTCAGATTCTGGTCAGGATATACATTAACCACCACAGGGCCTGGAACACATAGCTCTGAGGGAAGTCATTGTGCAAGCATGAGCAAGATGGAGGACCAAAGATGAAGTCAGTGTTGTTAACACGTCTACAATAAGCAAACCAAAACCTAAGTCTAAAATGCCTAAAGGTTAAGAAATCAAAACTAAGGACAACCAGTCACAAACAGCCAGCTAGTCTCTTCCAAATAAAATAAACACTTAAGCTATAACCACTCAGATAATTTCCTTGCTTTGCTTCTACCTCTTCCATATAAAAGTTTTCCACAGGTGCCTGGGTGGCTTGGTTGGTTGATTGGTTGGGCATCTGCCTTCAGCTCAAGATCCCAGGGTCCTGAGATTGAGCTCCACACAGAGCTCCCTACTCATCAGGGAGTGTGTTTCTCCCTCTGCCTCCCTGCCTCCCAGTTTTTGTGCTCTCTCTCTCACCCTCTCTCAAATAAATAAATAAAATCTTTTTTTTTAAAAGGTTTTTCCACAATTCCTGTTGTTGGAGGGCTCCTGACCACTTCTGGTTTTGGCATTGCCTGAATCTAATTGATTTTTGTTCAAATAAACTGTACAGAAAATTCGATGTGCCCCAGTTTATCTTTCAACACACGTGTCATGAATCATTTTTTAATTCTGATACTGGGTAGGGGAAAAACATTCCCAAATGAATATATGTTTGCCTTTGCTTATCCTGAAACTTCATTGAAGATAACAGTAAAGGAGTCCAAGTCATAAACCAAAAAGAGCAGGGGGAATAAGAATGTTGGGAAGTGTTGGGGGGGGATGCAAATGAAGCTTTGGGAGGTGGAATGAAGATATAAATTTGTAACTGGCTTACCAGACCAAAAGGCACTGAAATCAAAGTGCCAGAAAGGAGTATATGTGGGTATACGGAAATGGAGAGGAAGCTAATAAACTGATTCACAATGCTGAAGCCCAGAGAGTCCCAGGAATTTGTGGCAACAAGACCTCATCCCCTTTTAGCTGGGTCTAAAAACAAGAAGCTCAGTTGAAAGTCTGTTTTAAAAGTAGCTAGGAACATCGCCAAAGGCAAGGGAAGCAAGGGCAAAAATGAACTATTGGGATTTCATCAAGATCAAAAGCTTCTGCACAGCAAAGGAAACAGTTAACAAAATCAAGACAACTGACAGAATGGGAGAAGATATTTGCAGACAACATATCAGATAAAGGACTAGTGTACAAAATCTATAAAGAAGTTAGCAAACTCAACACCCAAAGAACAAATAATCCAATCAAGAAATGGGCAGAGGACATGAACAGACATTTCTGCAAAGAAGACATCCAGATGGCCAACAGACACATGAAAAAGTGCTCCATATCACTCGGCATCAGGGAAATACAAATCAAAACCACAATGAGATATCACCTCACACCAGTCAGAATGGCTAAAATCAACAAGTCAGGAAATGACAGATGCTGGCGAGGATGCGGAGAAAGGGGAACCCTCCTACACTGTTGGTGGGAATGCAAGCTGGTGAAACCACTCTGGAAAACAGCATGGAGGTTCCTCAAAATGTTGAAAATAGAACTGCCCTATGACCCAGCAATTGCACTACTGGGTATTTACCCTAAAGATACAAAAGTAGTGATCCGAAGGGGCACGTGCACCCGAATGTTTATAGCAGCATTGTCCACAATAGCCAAACTATGGAAAGAACCTAGATGTCCATCAACAGATGAATGGATAAAGAAGATGTGGTATATATACACAATGGAATACTATGCAGCCATCAAAAGAAATGAAATCTTGCCATTTGTGACAACATGGATGGAACTAGAGCGTATCATGCTTAGCGAAATAAGTCAAGCAGAGAAAGATAACTATCATATGATCTCCCTGATATGAGGAAGTGGTGATGCAACATGGGGGCTTAAGTGGGTAGGAGAAGAATCAATGAAACAAGATGGGATTGGGAGGGAGACAAACCATAAGTGACTTTTAATCTCACAAAACAAACTGAGGGTTGCTGGGGGGAGGGGGTTTGGGAGAAGGGGGTGGGGTTATGGACATTGGGGAGGGTATGTGCTTTGGTGAGTGCTATGAAGTGTGTAAACCTGGTGATTCACAGACCTGGGGATACCCCTGGGGATAAAAATATATGTTTATAAAAAATTAAAAATTAAAAAAAAAAAAGTAGCTGGGGGAAAACAATTTTTTTAATAAATAAATAAATAAATAAATGTGGTTGGGTAAAAGCAAGAGAGCCCAAAGTGAAGTAAAAGCCTCCCTAACAAGCTACCACATGCAGAGTTTCCCTCAGTTATAAGCTGCAATGCAATCATGGCTCAGAGCCACCTAAGAGATATCTACCGTCTGGCAGAGAGCTACCTGAAGTTTGAAAGAACCCTAAACTCCTACTCTGAGCTAGTTAAGAAAGAGTCTTAGAAAACCACCCACAGATACTCTTTGAGACCAAGCTCTGCAAAAGGTGTCCTTGAAAGGAAATTGATAGGAAGATTTTATGAGCAAGAAAATACAAACCTGTCTGGTTTCTGTTCCAATATGTAAAGAGCTTGGAAGTCATCACTCCCATCCTCAAAACAGAAAGTCTGCACAAAATCAATAATTTTTCTTAGAACCATCACAAAATTGAGGTCAGAGAGCAAATTCTCATTCTAAAAATATATAGAGACAGGTGGATCATTGTTTACAAAGAACAGAAGCCACTGGAGATGAGGCCTGTCAGAAAACTTAAAAGATTATTGACTAGTTCCTGGAAATTAAACAAGGACTGGCATGAGAGTTAAAAACTCCTTGGGGCCCTATCCTAGGATGAACCCTGATACTTTCATGAGTTTACTTCCAAGAGCTCCATCAGGTTCTCATGATGAAAATCATAGAAAAACCTCCCCATGCTTAGTGCAGGAGAAAAATAACCACTGTGAAATGTACCCAGAGAGTTCTGTTCTCCATAAAAAATGTCTGCCCTCAGAAAAACTACTTACCAGAGCCCAATCTGACTTAGGGGAAGGACAGTTAGACAAAACAGCCCCCTCTAGCTCTCCTGTTTCACATGAAAGGAGGGAGAAAGGCTAAAATAAAACTTCTGACAGTCACAACCCAGAGACAGTTCCATTTTTAAAAAACTGAAATGCAATTACAAGATTATATAATGCTTCCTTTCTACAATATATTACCATCATATCAACACAATTCCAGTATAACAATAGTGAATTACAAATGACAGAGCTGCAAAAAGCAGCCTCTATTTAAGAAGGAGTCTCTAAGGAAGCCCAAACAACAAGGTAGACATAAACAAGGATTCTAGAGAAAATTGAAGTCTCTGGCACCTACAGCAACGGCAGGCATTAAACATAACCTAACTCCTAGCCAGATAAACATGAAACTTCACACTAAAGACCCATTTATCTCAGTTCTAATTATCATGTTCAGTTTTCAACAAAAAATTGCAAGGTATGGTAAAGGCAAGAAAATACAGTCTCAAGAGACAAAGCAAGCATTGGAACCAGACTCACATATGATAGATATTTTGGAATTAGTAGGCAGAAATTTTAAATTATTATGATTCATATGTTCTAATGGATAAAGTGAACAATATGCATGAAGGATAATGTAAGCAGAGAAATGGAACCTCTAAAAAGGAACAAAAAAGCCATGTTAGAAAATTTTTAAAAATGTAACAGAGGGGCACTGTGGTGGCTCAGTTATTGAGTGTCTGCCTTCCACTCAGGTCTTGATCCCAGGATCCTGGGATCGAGCCCCACATTAGACTTCCTGCCCTCTCCCACTTCCCCCACTTGATTCCCTCTCTTGTGGTCTCTCTTTGTCAAATAAATAAATAAAATCTTTTTTAAAAAATAAAATAAAATGTAACAGAAAGAGACACCTGGGTGGCTCAGTCAGTTAAGCTGCTGCCTTCAGCTCAGGTCATGATCCCAGAGTCCTGGGATCGAGCCCCTCACTGGGCTCCTTGCTCAGCAGGGAGCCTGCTTCTCTCTCCACCTCTGTCTGCCACTCTGCCTGCTTGTGCTCTTCTTCTCTCTCTCTCTCTCTCTCTCACTCTGATAAATAAATAAATAAATAAATAAAATCTTTTTAAAAAATGTAACAGAAAGAGGATTGCCTTTGATGAGCTCACCGAAAGTGAACTTGAAGATGTCAATACAAATTTCCAAAATTAAAAATGCAAAGAGAAAAAAACTGAAGAAAATAGAACAGAAAATTCAAGAAATGTGGAACAATTACAAAAGGTGTAGCATATGCAAAATAGAAATACCAGAAGGAGAAGAGAGAAAGGAGCAAAAGAAAATACTTATAATAATATCTGAAATTTTTCAAAAAATTAATGACAGTTACCAAACCACAGACCCAGAAATCTCAGTGAACACCAAGCAGGATATGTACCAAAAATCTGTACTAGGAAACAAGACAAAGAAAAAAAAAATCTTGAAAGAAATTAGAAAGCAAAATACCTTACCTATAGGGAAATAAGGTTAAGAATTGTATCAGCTTCTCTCTAGAAACCAGTAGAATGAGAATCTAAAGGTTGAAAGAACAAAAAAACTCAAAGGCTTGCAGTTCTGTGTCCAGAAGAATTATCTCTCAAAAGTGAAGGAGAAATAAAGACTTTCTCAGACAAACAAAAACAGAGATTTAGTTACCTGTAGACCCACCTTTAAAAAAAATGTTAAAAGGAATTCTTCAGAGAAAAGGAGTATTATTTATGTCATAGACCCAGATTTACATGAATAAAGGAAGAACAGTAGAGAAGGAATAAATGAGAAAATAAAATCTTCTTTTTCTTATTATTGATCTAATAGTTTGATCTAATAGTTCATTTAAAATAATAATAAATATATAATATTATATAAATATATAAATTAAATTAAAATAATAATAAGAAGAATGTATTATCAAGGTGATCATAGTGTATGCATAAGTGAAAAGAATAACAGCAATATTATGAGAGAAAGGAGTGAGAAAATGGTACATATATCAATTATGTGGTAAAGTGCTATCTGAAAGTGGGCTTAGATTTGTTGTAAATGTATTGTGTAAACTCCAGGTCAACCCCCCCCAATTTTTTTTTTAAGATTTTATTTATTTATTTGACAGACAGAGATCACAAGTAGGCAGAGAGGCAGGCAGAGAGAGAGAGAGAGGAGGAAGCAGACTCCCTGCGAAGCAGAGAGCCCGATGCGGGGCTCGATCCCAGGACCCTGGGATCATGACTTGAGCCCAGGGCAGAGGCTTTAACCCACTGAGCCACTCAGGCATCCCCCCAAAATTTTTTTTAAAAGAAGAAGCATAATTGATTTTCTAAGAAAGGAGGAAAAAAATGGAATCATAAAAAGATAATTTAAAGCCAGAAACAGCAGAAAAACAGGGGAAGACAAAAAGAAACTAAGAAACGGTACAATAAATACAAAAGTTATAAATATGGTAGCTATTAATCCAACTATATCAATAACTCTTTCAAATGTGAATAGTGTAAATATACCAATGAAAAGACAGAAACTGACAGAGTAGATAAAAAATCAGACCCAAACATATGTTGTATAAAAGAAACCCACTTTAAATACAGAGATACAGAGAAACTGAAAGGATAGAAAAGGAAAAGATACACTTTGCTAACACCAATCAAAGTAAAGCTGGAGTAGCTATATTAATTTCAGACAAAGAAGATTTCGGAATAAGAAAAATTATCAGGGTTAAGGAAAGGCGTTACCTAATGATAAAGAGGTCAGTTCTCCAAGAAGACATGGCAATCTTTTATGTGTATGTACCTAACAATAGAACATCACAATATGTGAGATAAAACCTGATAGAGCTACAAGGAGAAATAGACAAATTCACTATTACAGTTCGAGACGTCAACATCCCTTTATCAGGAATTGACAGAAAATCAGTAAGAATATAGTGGAAGTGAAGAGCACCATCAATCAAGTGGATCTAATTGACATTTATAGACTACTTCATCCAACAACAGCAGATGATACATTCTTCTCAAGCTCACATGGAATAGTCACCAATAATGACTAGGCCATTAAATATAATTCAACAAATTTAAAAGAATAGAATTCATACGAAGTATGCTCTCAGATCACAGTGAAATTAAACTAGAAATCAGACACAGAGAAGGAACTGCAAAATCCCATAGTATTTAGACATTAAACAAAACACCTCTAAATAATACATGGGTCAAAGAAGTCTCAAGAAAAATTTTAAATATTTTGAACTAGATGAAAGTGACAAAGTCTTTGGGTCTCTACATGTCCCTCCCTGCTGCCCATACACATAAAGGTAGGACATCATCCCTCCTCTACCCTGGCAGGAGACTGGAAATTTACTCTCTGGGTGTTGCCTTGAACTTTGAACTCAGGACAACAGACATAACTGAGGGTGCTACAGAATAAGGGAAACTAATATTCTACACACCGCTTTTCCCCTCTATTTCCCAAACCCCTTCTCCTACATATTCTACAAAATAATAGTAACCGGAAATAGGCTCCTGAATAGGCAGCAGAAAAATGATCCCCCAAAGATGTCTAGATCTTAATCCACAGAACCTGTGAGTATGTTATGCTACATGGCAAGGGAAAGCTAAGGTTGCTAAAAACCTGGATTATTTGGGTGGGACCAATGTAATGAGAAGTGTCCGAATGAGGGTAGCAGACATATTGGTAGATAAGAGAGGCAGCATGAGAAAGACTCAACTGGCCTTTGTGCCCTTGAAGATTGACGGGGGCCACAGCCAAGGAATGGGAGACAACGTTTAGAAGAAGCTAGAAAAGGGGCACCTGGGTGGTACAGTTAGCTAAGTGACTGACTCTTAGTTTCACCTCAGGTCATGATCCCAGTGTCATGGGATTGAGCCCCAAAGTCGGGCTCAGCACCCAGTGCAGAGTCTGCCTCAAGTTCTTTCTTCTTCTGCCCTTACTGCTCATGCTCTCACTGTCTGTCTGTCTCTCTCTCTCTCTCTCAAATAAATAAATCTTTGAAAAAATAAAAAAAAAGAAGCTACAGGAAGCCAGAAAACAAATTCTTCCCTAGAGCCTCCAGAAAGGAACACAGCCTTGCTGATACCTTGATTTTAGCCCAATGAGACTCTTGTCAGACTTCTGACCTCCAGAATTGTAAGATATAAATATATACAGTTTTTTTTAATTTTTTATTTTTTATAAACATATATTTTTATCCCCGGGGTACAGGTCTGTGAATCACCAGGTTTACACACTTCACAGCACTCAACAAAGCACATACCCTCCCCAATGTCCATAATCCCACCCCCTTCTCCCAAACCCTCTCCCCCCAGCAACCCTCAGTTTGTTTTGTGAGATTAAGAGTCACTTATAGTTTGTCTCCCAATCCCATCTTGTTTCATTGATTCTTCTCCTACCCACTTAAGCCCCCATGTTGCATCACCACTTCCTCATATCAGGGAGATCATATGATAGTTGTCTTTCTCCGCTTGACTTATTTCACTAAGCATGATACGCTCTAGTTCCATCCATGTTGTCGCAAATGGCAAGATTTCATTTCTTTTGATGGCTGCATAGTATTCCATTGTGTATATATACCACATCTTCTTTATCCATTCATCTGTTGATGGACATTGAGGTTCTTTCCATAGTTTGGCTATTGTGGACATTGCTGCTATAAACATTCGGGTGCACGTGCCCCTTTGGATCACTACGTTTGTATCTTTAGGGTAAATACCCAGTAGTGCAATTGCTGGGTCATAGGGCAGTTCTATTTTCAACATTTTGAGGAACCTCCATGCTGTTTTCCAGAGTGGTTGCACCAACTTGCATTCCCACCAACAGTGTAGGAGGGTTCCCCTTTCTCCGCATCCTCGCCAGCATCTGTCATTTCCTGACTTGTTGATTTTAGCCATTCTGACTGGTGTGAGGTGATATCTCATTGTGGTTTTGATTTGTATTTCCCTGATGCCGAGTGATATGGAGCACTTTTTCATGTGTCTGTTGGCCATCTGGATGTCTTCTTTGCAGAAGTGTCTGTTCATGTCCTCTGCCCATTTCTTGATTGGATTATTTGTTCTTTGGGTGTTGAGTTTGCTAAGTTCTTTATAGATTCTGGACACTAGTCCTTTATCTGATATTTCGTTTGCAAATATCTTCTCCCGTTCTGTCAGTTGTCTTTTGATTTTGTTAACTGTTTCCTTTGCTGTGCAAAAGCTTTTGATCTTGATGAAATCCCAATAGTTCATTTTTGCCATTGCTTCCCTTGCCTTTGGCTTTGTTCCTAGGAAGATGTTGCTGCGGCTGAGGTCGAAGAAGTTGCTGCCTGTGTTCTCCTCAAGGATTTTGATGGATTCCTTTCTCACATTGAGGTCCTTCATCCATTTTGAGTCTATTTTTGTGTGTGGTGTAAGGAAATGGTCCAATTTCATTTTTCTGCATGTGGCTGTCCAATTTTCCCAGCACCATTTATTGAAGAGGCTGTCTTTTTGCCATTGGACATTCTTTCCTGCTTTGTCGAAGATTAGTTGACCATAGAGTTGAGGGTCTATTTCTGGGCTCTCTATTCTGTTCCATTGATCTATGTGTCTGTTTTTGTGCCAGTACCATGCTGTCTTGATGATGACAGCTTTGTAATAGAGCTTGAAGTCCGGAATTGTGATGCCACCAATGTTGGCTTTCTTTTTCAATATCCCTTTGGCTATTCGAGGTCTTTTCTGGTTCCATATAAATTTTAGAATTATTTGTTCCGTTTCTTTGAAAAAGATGGATGGTACTTTGATAGGAATTGCATTAAATGTGTAGATTGCTTTAGGTAGCATAGACATTTTCACAATATTTATTCTTCCAATCCAGGAGCATGGAACATTTTTCCATTTCTTTGTGTCTTCCTCAATTTCTTTCATGAGTACTTTATAGTTTTCTGAGTATAGATTCTGTGCCTCTTTGGTTAGGTTTATTCCTAGGTATCTTATGGTTTTGGGTGCTTAATTTCCTTTCTTCTGTCTTGCTGTTGGTGTACAGAAATGCAACTGATTTCTGTGCATTGATTTTATATCCTGACACTTTACTGAATTCCTGTATAAGTTCTAGCAGTTTTAGAGTGGAGTCTTTTGGGTTTTCCACATATAGTATCATATCATCTGTGAAGAGTGATAATTTGACTTCTTCTTTGCCGATTTGGATGCCTTTAATTTCCTTTTGTTGTCTGATTGCTGAGGCTAGGACCTCTAGTACTATGTTGAATAGCAGTGGTGATAATGGACATCCCTGCCATGTTCCTGACCTTAGCGGAAAAGCTTTCAGTTTCTCTCCATTGAGAATGATATTTGCGGTGGGTTTTTCATAGATGGCTTTGATGATATTGAGGTATGTGCCCTCTATCCCTACACTTTGAAGAGTTTTGATCAGGAAGGGATGCTGTACTTTGTCAAATGCTTTTTCAGCATCTATTGAGAGTATCATATGGTTCTTGTTCTTTCTTTTATTGATGTGTTGTATCACATTGACTGATTTGCGGATGTTGAACCAACCTTGCAGCCCTGGAATAAATCCCACTTGGTCGTGGTGAATAATCCTTTTAATGTACTGTTGAATCCTATTGGCTAGTATTTTGTTGAGTATTTTCGCATCTGTGTTCATCAAGGATATTGGTCTATAGCTCTCTTTTTTGATGGGATCCTTGTCTGGTTTTGGGATCAAGGTGATGCTGGCCTTATAAAATGAGTTTGGAAGTTTTCCTTCCATTTCTATTTTTTGGAACAGTTTCAGGAGAATAGGAGTTAGTTCTTCTTTAAATGTTTGGTAGAATTCCCCCGGGAAGCCGTCTGGCCCTGGGCTTTTGTTTGTTTGGGGATTTTTAATGACTGTTTCAATCTCCTTACTGGTTATGGGTCTGTTCAGGCTTTCTATTTCTTCCTGGTTCAGTTGTGGTAGTTTATATGTTTCTAGGAATGCATCCATTTCTTCCAGATTGTCAAATTTATTGGTGTAGAGTTGCTCATAGTATGTTCTTATAATAGTTTGTATTTCTTTGGTGTTAGTTGTGATCTCTCCTCTTTCATTTATGATTTTATTTATTTGGGTCCTTTCTCTTTTCTTTTTGATAAGTCGGGCCAGGGGTTTATCCATTTTATTAATTCTTTCAAAGAACCAGCTCCTAGTTTCGTTGATTTGTTCTATTGTTTTTTTGGTTTCTATTTCATTGATTTCTGCTCTGATCTTTATGATTTCTCTTCTCCTGCTGGGCTTAGGGTTTCTTTCTTGTTCTTTCTCCAGCTCCTTTAGGTGTAGGGTTAGGTTGTGTACCTGAGAACTTTCTTGTTTCTTGAGAAAGGCTTGTACCGCTATATATTTTCCTCTCAGGACTGCCTTTGTTGTGTCCCACAGATTTTGAACTGTTGTATTTTCATTATCATTTGTTTCCATGATTTTTTTCAATTCTTCTTTAATTTCCCGGTTGACGCATTCATTCTTTAGAAGGATGCTGTTTAGTCTCCATGCATTTGGGTTCTTTTCAAACTTCCTTTTGTGGTTGAGTTCTAGCTTTAGAGCATTGTGGTCTGAAAATATGCAGGGAATGATCCCAATCTTTTTATACCAGTTGAGTCCTGATTTAGGACCGAGGATGTGATCTATTCTGGAGAATGTTCCATGTGCACTAGAGAAGAATGTGTATTCTGTCACTTTGGGATGAAATGTTCTGAATATATCTGTGATGTCCATCTGGTCCAGTGTGTCGTTTAAGGCCTTTATTTCCTTGCTGATCTTTTGCTTGGATGATCTGTCCATTTCAGTGAGGGGAGTGTTAAAGTCCCCTACTATTATTGTATTATTGTTGATGTGTTTCTTTGATTTTGTTAGTAATTGGTTTATATAGTTGGCTGCTCCCACGTTGGGGGCATAGATATTTAAAATTGTTAAATCTTCTTGTTGGACAGACCCTTTGAGTATGATATAGTGTCCTTCCTCATCTCTTATTATAGTCTTTGGCTTAAAATCTAATTGATCTGATATAAGGATTGCCACTCCTGCTTTCTTCTGATGTCCATTAGCATGGTAAATTCTTTTCCACCCCCTCACTTTAAATCTGGAGGTGTCTTCGGGCTTAAAATGAGTTTCTTGGAGGCAACATATAGATGGGTTTTGTTTTTTTATCCATTCTGATACCCTGTGTCTTTTGACAGGGGCATTTAGCCCATTAACATTCAGGGTAACTATTGAGAGATATGAATTTAGTGCCATTGTATTGCCTGTAAGGTGACTGTTACTGTATATGGTCTCTGTTCCTTTCTGATCTACCACTTGTAGGCTCTCTCTTTGCTTAGAGGACCCCTTTCAATATTTCCTGTAGAGCTGGTTTGGTGTTTGCAAATTCTTTCAGTTTTTGTTTGTCCTGGAAGCTTTTAATCTCTCCTTCTATTTTCAATGATAGCCTAGCTGGATATAGTATTCTTGGCTGCATGATTTTCTCCTTTAGTGCTCTGAAAATATCATGCCAGCTCTTTCTGGCCTGCCAGGTCTCTGTGGATAAGTCAGCTGCCAATCTAATATTTTTACCATTGTAAAAATGGTAGACTTCTTTTCCCGGGCTGCTTTCAGGATTTTCTCTTTGTCACTGAGACTTGTAAATTTTACTATTAGGTGACGGGGTGTGGGCCTATTCTTATTGATTTTGAGGGGCATTCTCTGAACCTCTTGAATTTTGATGCTCGTTCCCTTTGCCATATTGGGGAAATTCTCCCCAATAATTCTCTCCAGTATATCTTCTGCTCCCCTCTCTCTTTCTTCTTCTTCTGGCATCCCAATTATTCTAATGTTGTTTCGTCTTATGGTGTCACTTATCTCTCGAATTCTCCCCTTGTGGTCCAGTAGCTGTTTGTCCCTCTTTTGCTCAGCTTCTTTATTCTCTGTCATTTGGTCTTCTATATCACTAATTCTTTCTTCTGCCTCATTTATCCTAGCAGTGAGAGCCTCCATTTTTGATTGCACCTCATTAATAGCTTTTTTGATTTCAACTTGGTTAGATTTTAGTTCTTTTATTTCTCCAGAAAGGGCTTTTATATCTCTCGAGAGGGTTTCTCTAATATCTTCCATGCCTTTTTTGAGCCCGGCTAGAACCTTGAGAATTGTCATTCTGAACTCTAGATCTGACATATTACCAATGTCTGTATTGATTAGGTCCCTAGCCTTCGGTACTGCCTCTTGTTCTTTTTTTGTGTGTTGAATTTTTCCGTCTTGTCATTTTGTCCAGATAAGAGTATATGAAGGAGCAAGTAAAATACTAAAAGGGTGGCAACAACCCCAGGAAAATATGCTTTAACCAAATTAGAAGAGATCCCAAATTGTGAGGGGGGAGAAAGGGGATAAAAAGAGGTTCAAAAAGGAAGAAAGAAAACAAAGAGGAAAAAGAAAAAAAAAGAAAAGAAAAGAATTTAAAAAAAGAAAACAAATAAGAAAAATATAAAAAAGAAAAATATATATATTAGAAAAACTAGTTAAAAAACGTTAAAAAAGAAAAAAGTAAAAGTTAAAAAAAATTTTACCAGAAGGCGAGAAAAAAACAAAAAATGAAAAAGAAAAAAATTAAATTAACTGCAAGACTAAAAAAAATCACAGGGAAAAAGCCATGAGTTCCGTGCTTTGCTTTCTCCTCCTCTGGAATTCTGCTGCTCTCCTTGGTATTGAAACTGCACTCCTTGGTAGGTGAACTTGGTCCTGGCTGGATTTCTTGTTGATCTTCTGGGGGAGGGGCCTGGTGTAGTGATTCTCAAGTGTCTTTGCCCCAGGCGGAATTGCACCGCCCTTACCCAGGGGCCGGGATGAGTAATCCGCTTGGGTTTGCTTTCAGGAGCTTTTGTTCCCTGAGTGCTTTCCGTAGAGTTCCGGAGGACGGGAATACAAATGGCGGCCTCCTGGTCTCCGGCCCGGAGGAGCCGAGAGCCCAGGGCCCCACTCCTCAGTGCGCCCTCAGAGAACAGCTGAGAACAGTTACTCCCGTCTGCCTGACCTCTGGCCGCGCTCCGAGCTCACCGAGCCTGCGACCGGTTCAAGGTAACCCCGAGCTGTGAGCTTACTGTCGGCTCTGTCTCTGTAGCCGGCTTTCCCGTTCCAGTACCCGCAAGCTCTGCGATACTCAGACACCCCCGATCCTTCTGTGACCCTGCGGGACCTGAGGCCACACTGACCCCGCGTGGGCTTCGCCCCGGTTTAGCCTCTGGAACAGACTTTTAAAAGTCCTGATTTTGTGCGCCATTGCTCCGCCGCTTGCCGAGAGCCAGCCCCTCCCCCCGGGGTCTATCTTCCCGTCGCTTTGGATTCACTTCTCCGCCAGTCCTACCTTTCAGAAAGTGGTTGTTTTTCTGTTTCCAGAATTGCTGTTCTTCTTCTCTTCAATCTGCCGATGGATTTTCAGGTGTTTGCAATCTTTAGATAAGCTATCTAGCTGATCTCCGGCTAGCTGAAGTAGTCTCAGCCTGCCACTTCTCCACCATCTTGACTCCTCCCCTAATATATACAGTTTTAAGACAGACATTTGAGGTAATTTGTTACAACAGCAATAGAAAATGAATACAGTCCCCTTTCCAGAAAGTGTAGGCTTCTTCTCTTGAAAAACTGTCCAGTCTAAGGGGAAATTTTTATACTTACTGACATCTTGGAGTCTCCAGGAAAATAGCCAAGGGCCTTGCTTGATCATCCTATAGTGAACTGCCCCCCCCTCCTCTTTAAAAAGCCACATTCAGCTAAGCAGTACCTAAATCTGAATATTAATGAAAAAGATAAGGATCATTAGACCCTTGGGAAAAGCTTTTAACATGAAAAAGATTCTTCTAACCAATACACAGGAAGAAGGAATTTGAAGAAGATGGAGACGAATGCAGAGATAAAATTCATTTTATATTTTTTTAAAGATTTTATTTACTTATTTGACAGAGATCCCAAGTAGGCAGAGAAGCAAGCAGAGAGAGAAAGGGGGAAGCAGGCTCCTGGATGAGCAGAGAGGCCTGTGCAGGGCTCAATACCAGGACCCTGAGACCATAATCTGAGCTAAAGGCAGAGGTTTAACCCACAGAGTCACCCAGGGGCCCCTAAAATTCATTTTAAAACAAACATAATTGATATCCTCAAAGAGATAAAATATTGAATCTATGAAATTGGATGCTGAAGTGCCACATATGATCATCTTATCAAAGCAGAGATCTTAAGATCTCAAAAGAATCACAGATTTTAGCCAATATCAAGATTTATTAATGATCTAAAGGATACAGATAATTTGACAAGCAGGCAAAACATGGAAAAGTTTGAAATGGTCAGTGCAGGTCTTTAGATTCTTCTTGTCACTTTAGGACATGCTTTACCCAGATTTAACTTCTAAGTTTCCAAGTTTTATACACAAAGCACTAGTTACCACCCCCCCCAAAAAAAAGCTATTTTATTCACATACACACACACACACACACACACACACACACACACACAATCTCCTTTTTATATGCTGACAATTTCATACCAGACGCTGACATTTTCAAGTAGGCTATGCCCCCATATATCCACATATTCTAGACTTGCTTACCAAAACAACCCTAGCCAGGCCAGGTACATCCTGATAAAAAACATTCCAAAAATGATAATTCTCTGTGCTTGTCAATACCATCCCATTGGCTTGTTCACAAAAAGACTTGACATGGTCATTTTTTTCCCTTTCTTCTGGCATTCCTAAGGAAGGTTGGATAAGTAAGAGACCAGCTGCTAACCCTTTTTCTTCCCAGATGGTATAAAAAGAAACATTCAGAAAATCTTGGAAATAAGGAATATGATAGTGGAAATAATATTTCGACAGAAAGATTGAAATATAATGCCAAAGCAATGTCCCCTAAGATAGAACAAAATATAGAGATGGAAAACAAAACAACAACAAAAATTAAATGATCGACCTACGAGGTTAGCCAAGTAATAGGAATTCCAAAGAAAGAAAACTAAGTTTTAACATGAGGAGGTGATATTGAAATAGCAGCAAGTTTTCTTCCAACAAAGCCAAGTAAGTTTCTAGCTTGAAAGGGACCACCTAGAGACCCACATAATGAATTGGGGAGAGGGATTTTAAAAAGTCACATCCAAGGTCACTGTCATAACATTTCAGAATACCAAGGATAAAAAGAAGATCCTAAAGCTTCCAGAGGAAGGAAAGAAAAAACCTCAAATACAAATACAGGAATCAGGATAGCATAAGACTTCTACAGGAACACTGAAAGCCAGAAAACAGTGAAGCGATGACTTCAGAAATTCTTAGGAGAAATGTTGCAACCCACAGGCACAAGAAATATATAAGTATGAGGGTAGAATAAAAAGTTTTTTTACATGCCAAATCTTGAAGTGACTAGAGAAATCCATCCAAACAGAATACTACTGAAAATACGACTTAGGGCTTCGTAAACAGAGAATCCAGCCCGGAAAAGAGGCAGTGAAAATTCTGAAAATAATGATGATGAGACCTCCTAAAATAACTATGAAACAAGAGAGAAAGTAAGTCACACAGAATAGAGAAGGAGGAAAGAAATGGTGGATTCAGAGGAAACACGTATAGTGTCTCCAACTGGATGCAGGGACGAATGATGGATGGATGGATGGTTGGAGACAGAGCAAGGGCAAGGGAAAGAGAAAGGCTGGTAAGTGAATCAGTATTTATCGAGTTTTATTTTAAAGGATAAGCTTTGTATTCAGATATATATATTGTTATGAATTATAATAGGTAGTACATTCATATGATTCAAGAAAAAGCAGATAAAGTCATCTACCCTGATGACCCCTTCCATATACTAATAACTATTTTTATTAGTTTCTTGCATATCCTTTCAATATTCCTTTATATAATGAGTAATTTTATATACTTCTCACTATGTAAATCTCAAGGATAACTTCTTATCAGTAGGAATTCCAGGTCAGGGAATAAACATTTTTTTTAAAAGATTTTATTTATTTATTTGAGAGAGAGAGAGAGCATAAGAGTAGAGAGGTCTGCAGGAGAAGCAGACTCCCCGCCAAGCAGAGAGCCTGATGTGGGACTTGATCCTGGGACTCCAGGATTATGACCGGAGCTGAAGGCAGCCACACAACAACCTGAGCCACTCAGACACCCCAGGGAATAAACACATTTGTAATGTGGATAGATATTGCCAAACTGTCCTGCATAAAGATTTTAACATTTTGCACTCACACCAACAATGTCTGAGAGTGCCTATTTCCTCATAACTTTACCAACATCATTCATTGTAAAACTTTTAGATTTTTGCTACTCTGAGAAGTGAAAATGGTATATTCAGTTTTAATTTGCATTTATCAAACTATAAATGATATTTACTATCTTTTCATAAATTTCTTCACATTTATATTCTTTTCTGTGAAGTAACTTTTCCTGTCCTTTGCCCTTGTTTCCCTTGAGTCACTTTTTTCTCATTGACTTTTCTGAGTGTGAATGTATTGAGAGATCTATTCTGACAAAGAGTTTGGAAACTAAACAATATTATTTGGGATAGAGGGAAAGAAAATAATGTGGGGCACAAAGGTGGAAGGGTTCCAAGGACTTTTCCACAACAGGAGGTCAATAATTAATACCTAAAAATCCCAAGTTGAGAGATAGCATTATTCTGTTATTATAAACTGTGGGGGAAAAAACATTAAACAATAATTGGATGAGTTGAAAATGCCTTCCTCTTAAGAAAGGAAATTAGAGAGAGAGCAGAAAAAAAGTTGAGAATGACCTTGTTTCTTTAAGAGATTTAAAAGAGGAGTAATAAAAAATCCTTTTTAAAGATTAATATTTGCATGTTCTGTTTCGTTAGATACAAAATCCTCTTCCCATGTTTACTGATAGTTATTGAGAACTGATGTAGGTAGTTTGCAAGATATGTCAGTAAAGAAATGTATCTGAGGGCATGGAGATGGATGAGAGAAGTGGGTGTTGATAGCCAAAGGGTATAAACATTGTTGTAGATGATTACGTTCTGGGGCTCTAATGTAATGTGATGACTGGGGCTCTAATGTAATGTGGTGACTATAGTTATCAATACTGTTTTGTATGCTTGAAATTGCTAAAAGAGTAGGTCTTAAAAGTTCTCAACACACACAAAAGGAATGGTAACTATGTGAGGTGACAGATGTATTAACTAACCTTCCTATGGTGATCATTTTGCAATATATACGTATATCAAATCATGTTGTACACTTTAAACTTACACAATGACTTGTGCAAGTATATCATCTCAATAAAGCTAGGAAAAAGAAAGAAAGAACTGTATGTGACAGATCCAATTACAAATACAGTGCAAAGACTCATTCTTCCAGAGTTGTGAATCATGTCATCCAACCCCTCCTGTGAACTTTTTTTCATTCTGCTCTAACTCTCTGCACTAGTACTACAGTACTAGTACTTACTAGTACTACAAACTGGGTAGCGTGAAAAGTACTTAGTACTAAGTACTAACGTATTTTTAAAGCACTGAGTACTTTTAAGTACTAAAAAGGTACTTAGTACTGAGTACTACAAACTGGGTAGCTTAAAACAATAAAAATGTATTGTCTCACAGACAAAGAGACTGTAAGCCCTACCGAAATCAAGGTGTCAGCAAGGCTCTAGGGGAGGATCTACTAGTTTCTGGCACTCCTTAATGCATCGGTTCAATCTCTGCCTTCATCAGCACATAGTGTTGTGTGTGTGTCTGTGTCTATGTCTAGATTTCCCTCTCATTACAAGGATGCCAGTCACTCAACTGGGCCCACCCTAATTCAGTATGACCTCATTTTATCTTGATTGCATCTTGTAAAGTCTATTTCCAAATAAGATGACGTTCAAAGGTACCAGGCCTAGGACTCAAACATATCTTTTCAATCCACAGTACTGTCCTGGCTAAGCATGTTGTTGATTCTGAAGTGTTTTTCTTTCTCTTTTCCCAAAGACTTCCCCCCAACCCCCAGCTTCTCTGAAGCCAAACTAGGCTCCTCTTAGTAATACAATTGCTTCAACAAACACCTCTTCTGAATTCTCCCCAACCCATCTGCCCCAGGAAACTGTCCACTCCATTGGGCCAACCTAGCTCCTCCAAGTGGGAGGCCCACAGTACTTCGTAGCTGCCTATTGGATTTGATATGCAAAGGATATAAAGATCCCAGCAAAAAATAGAAGAAATAGCATAATTAAAAGCGTACAGGGTGTGGAGTCAGAAAACCTGAACTCCAATTCAAATACAGATATTTAAAAATACGGGAGCAACCCAGACCTAAATTTTAGTAAAATGTTCTTCCCATCATTTCATGGCTAGTCAGTCTTAGATTGTGCTGAATGCAACAATATCACCGAATTGGAAACTTCTGAGGGGAAGAAAGAGGAGGAGAAAGAAGGAAAAGGAACAACAAAAAGAGAAAGAGGAAATAGCAAAATACAGTGTCTACAATATGTGCTTCGAGGATTGTTAAACAAATACACAGAGAAAAATCCCAAAGGCAGTCTGTCTCTAGAGCTTCCCTAAAGATGAATGGAAAGACCTTGGCTGCAACCAGCATGTGTTTCATGCTATTTTGGTTAGAGAGTGAGTCATACATGCTGGGAGCGAATTTCTCAGGCTTTCAAATTTAAATGGGAGTAAATAGTCCAAGGCGTTCATTTTAGCATGGAGTGTTTTCTCCTGAAGTTCACAAAAAGAATCCATTGTGTTATGATTGGGTCATGCTTGATCCACCTTAGAAATGTTTTCAGAGTCACAGGATATTTATTTCTCAGAGACTGCACCAAGGTTCAAGAAGTTTTGGTCAGCATCCTTGCAAAGCCCCTGTGATCCTAATAAGGCTAAGGTAATTCCTCCCCTTCCTTTGTAGGCCCACTATTACGGTTATTGGATCTGCATTGGGTAATGACACCCACCTTTCAATTCTAAACATAGAAGGAAAGAGTAATTATTAGAGCCTAATTGCACTGAAAGAAAAACTTGTTTTTTTAAAATCTTGCTCCAGAATAATTGTGCATCACATGTGTTTCGAACAAAAATTTTAGACTAGAATTTAAGCCTAATATTCATGATAAATTGCCATTTTTTTCTCAACCTATCCTAATTAATAAATGCGTAAGTTTTAGCAAAACTCAAGCATTACATCTAAGATTATTCATGTAAATGAATTATACTTCTGGAAAGAACCACCACGTGTGGTAATACCACAGTTCTTGGATGCCAAAACTTTCAAGGATTTGGTTCCTAAAAATCGGCAAATCTGGGTCAAAATCAGATGCCCTGAACTTGACTCCGTGGTTCTGCAGTCACAGTTTGGATTTACAGCTAACATACAAAAGTTAATTATTTCTTCTTAGATTAGTTGCTTTGAAGGGACATGGGGTGAAAGATTTTGGATGTGACGGAGTGGCAATCAGGTATCTGTTAGGGATTAACTTGAATAAAATGAACTGGTTGTTTTTCCCATTCGAATATCAAACTACGAAAATTGACATCTTTCTTGAAACAGATAATAAAACAACTTTAAGGAAAATTTAGGTTTAATACTAGCAATTCACATTTTCAATGTTTCTGTATTACAGAATTTTTTTTTAGACAAGGAATTTTTTTAGACAAGAAGTGTAATTAACACGACAATTGACCTAAAGAGAAATATATATAGGGTTCCTTTCTTTTCATCTTTCCCTCTTTTAGAGGCAGATTCTTTTGCATATAGCAGCTAAATACCAAAAGAAAGTAATAACATTGTTCTTGGTTTTATAGTAATCAATAAAAAATATTTAGGGGTGCCTGGGAGGCTCAGTTGGCTGAGTGCCCAACTCTTAGTTTCAGCTCAGGTCATGATCTCAGGGTCATGAGATGGAGCCCCAATTGGTCCACACTGAGCAGGCAGTCTGTTTCTCTCCTTCTCCCCTTCCTCCACCATGTCCACATGTGCATGCCCTCTATCTAATAAATAAATCTTTTTAAAAATATATTTAAATTTTGGGCGCCTGGGTGGCTCAGTGGGTTAAGCCTCTGCTTTTGGCTCAAGTCGTGATCTCGGGGTCCTGGGATGGAGTCCTGCATCAGGCTCTCTGCTTGGCGGGGAGCCTGCTTCCTCCTCTCTCTCTCTGTCTGCCTCTCTGCCTACTTGTCATCTTGCTCTGTCAAATAAATAAATAAAATCTTTAAATATATATATATTTAATTATTATAAAATTAAATTAAATATTAATACATTTTCCAACAAACAAAGTTCTTAAGGATTATTGCTAACATTGTTTTGCTAAACAGTGATTACAAAATAATGCTGTGAAATACAAAGGAAAAAGTTAAGTAAGACACCACAAGTGGACAAAGCAGAGTATTTTGGTCAAAGCATAACACTGGGTATTTAGTTAAAAAGAAGTTGGGGGGGAATGGGGGAGGAGACACTGTCTGTGTCCATATACTGGTTTCTCTCTGTATATTAAAGGAACAAGGAGTGGGAGGATGAACAACTAAAGAAAATTAGTCTGGAGTAGTCAGGATGTTGTAGGAGGGTGAGTGGGTGTCTTCTGAGGGAGCACAGTCTGGAGTTATAAGGCCTTCTTTGGAGCACACATCTCCTGCCTGTTGTGGGACACAGCTTCCTAATACCCAGTGTTTTCAATGGGACAAGTGAGTCCTTTACATGGATTGTTCCCATCAGTCTGTCTCAGTGACAGCCTGTGTCATTCTCAATACCTGTTAACTAATTAATGATTCTGTGCTCAATTTTTGCAGTGTGTTCTGTGTGTGTGTGTGTGTGTGTGCATGCGTGTGCTTTGAGGAAAGGTGGTGGGGGAGGTTTCTGTATCACTGAGCAAGTCACTAACACCAGCTGGATGTCCTATAATTCAACTCAATTCTGACACTACATCCCTGGAGTTGGCTTCGGATCCAACAAGACCCCTACAGGACACGGCCCCTCACTTCAGATGCCAACTGCAGGTCCAGGCTGTCACTTGGGTCCCATTAATGTGCTAGAGTGGCTCATGGAACTCAGGAACAGTAAGCCCAGATTACTTACTAGATCACCGGTTTATTATCAACAGATATAACTCAGGGAGAGCCAGATGGAAAATATGCATCGGGCACACAGGGTATGCAGAAAGGGCACAGAGCTCCCATGCCCTCTAAATGCACCAATCTCCCCTAATTTCCATGTGTTCACCAACCCAGAAGCTCTGTGAACCCCATGCTTCTGGGTTGTTGTGGAGGTTCCATTACATAAGCATGATTGATTAAGTTATTGTCTTCTGGTGATTAAACTCAATATCTAGCCTCTCTCCCCTCCCCAGAGGTTAGGTGAGTGGCCTAAATGTTCCAACCCTCTAACTACAAGGCGGGTTCCCCTGGCAACCAGCCCAGGGTGACCCAAGAGCATTCCAAAAGTCACCTCATTAACATAACAAAGATGCCTTTATAGAGCTCATCTAGAAAATCCTAGGGTTTTAGGCTTTTTCTGGCAGCAAAGGGGACAAAGATCGAATACATACTTATTCTAAATCACAATATCATGCTAGCTTACTTCCTGTTCTATGCTTCCTAATTTGGAATGGTACCACAGAACCCACTTCCTCTGTGTTGGTTCACAGCCTGGCCCTGCCTGTGCAAGAGGACAAGGAGAGACTGAAGAGGCAGAGTGGCCCAAGGGAACTTAGGAGGCTTGTCTTGGGCCCTGCCAGAGGAGTAGATCTTCATATCCACTCAGCAGGATCTTAAAACTTTGTATAGAGGCTTTAACAGGGCTCAGTCGACATATTCAGGCCTCAGAATCCTTGCTCTCTCAAGGTGACCTAAGCCCTTGAAAATGGCTCCCATTGTGGGAACAGTGGGCGAAAGCACACTCCAATAACAGGGGATGGTGAAGAGCCTCTGATTCTCCCAGTCCAACTTGCAGGTCACCCAGGGGTCATGTCCTCTCAATGACCTCCTAGAATAGCCTGCCACTTTCAAATTAATATGATCACTGCTCTTTTCTTTCTTTGGGCTTTTCCTGGGCTGTGACCAGTGGCCAGTCCCTACAACCATTTCAAAAAATGGGAACCAGGACCACATTCAAGGAATCCACAAGCTGTACCCATGGTTGTTAGTATTTTAAAATTTTAACGAGAACAATAAATTGTTAACATATGTTAGAATAAAGTTTAAGGAGAGAAAAATTGCTACTAGTTACCTTTCTTTCAGTCACAGGATGTTTAAGTTGAAAGGGAGCTTGGTGATGAGAAAACAGGCACAGAGATGGGGTGGCGTGTCCCAGCTCACACTCGGTGGGTTATGGAGCATCTGTAAGGGCCTATTTAGTCAGAGCGGCTCCACCTTGATTGAGCAGCCATTTTGTTGTTTATGCAGTAAAACTTAAACTGACCCTGCCCCCCCACACAGGGGATCTTACTTAAAACCAAGTCCGGAAAACCAGTCCCAGGTAGCAACGACCAGATACAAGGGCGGGTCAGGCCAGGTGGAGACATCCAACCAGCGGAGCGTGCATACTGTCTCCCTAGCTACCAAGGAGTGTGGGCTCCACCTTTTGGGCGCCAATTCTGACCAAGGTGATAGGCTAACTCAAATAGCTACTTGGGGTGATTTGTAATTCAATTGGCCACCCATGTGTGACCTAGCATGACTGTGCAGCTTTCTCTCTGTGTTACAATCTCATTGGCCACCTGTGTGTGGCCAGGCTCAACCACATGGCTTTTGCTCTATAAAAGTTAGTCTGTAAGGCAGGGAGGGGTTGCCCTCTCTGTAAGAGGGGACCCCAACCGGTCAGTTTGATTCTCAATGCTTGGCACAAACTAAAGCTTTGCTTGACCTTCGCTTTGTATCAGTCTCGCTTCCTTTGATTACGGACCTAACACACCCAGTGAGTACCCAGCCTTCTAGCCTACTTTCCCATTGCTCCCACTACTCTACCCTCTGTCCCATCATTGCCCTGGATCTTAAACCCTTTCCTGTGTCTTCATGGCTTTAAAGGAAGAAAATAATCTTTTTTTTTTTTTAAATTTAATTCAGTTTTAAAAGCCCACCAAAATCATGCTCAGGTCTTCACATTTAACTATTAAAGTAAAAAGATAAAAGAAAAAAAAAATGGAGACCCATGTGGTGACTCAAATCCATTCCTAGACATATATTCCTGAGAAAACTGCTCTCATCAGTACTAGGAAACTTCAGGAATTTTTTATGTCTTTGACAAGAGTCACAAATAACCAGTGTGTCCTTGGCCTCTGCTTCCTCTAGAGGAGACCACAGGAGTGTGCTCAGTCCTGAACCTAGCCACAGGTGGATCCTATAGCCTGTAGTGGCTACCAATCCTGGTTCAGGACACATCAGCTAATTTCAGCTCTTGGTTTTGGTAGAGGCCCTTATTATGTTCATAATTCATGAATTGGGCAACATCCCATCTAGCAAGTAGAAGGGAGCTACTTGCTAAGTACTCCTAAGTGCTACAGAAAGGAAACAGGTTTTAAAGGCAGAATAAGGAAGCCATCAACAAACCCAAAAAAGCATTATTTGGGGTGAGATAACCTTCCCATGAGGACAAAAGGGTCTTACTAGGTAGATTACCTCATCTTGCATTGGGGGATAGAGAGAGCCCAGGTGACATATGATGTTATTGGTGCTGACCAGAAAATTCCTGGCTGACTGGTTAAAACTACATTTCTAAGGGAGGTTGAAACTGTAATTACATTAGGGATTAAGCCCCAGTTTGGTGACTTGGCCTAGCCTAAGTGACTTCATTGGGCTGGTAGTTTTCTTTCTGACAAGGGAGACACGTGATCGTGGTGGCGTATCTGTGGGGATTGATAGTGTTGCAGAAATGCCCCAGAAACCATCTCTGACCTCTCTTGGGCCGGAATCTGGAAAATGTGGGAAACCATGCTTTACTGGCCAGTAATCATAAATGGTCTGTTTGTATTAACTTTCTGAGATCCTTTGTTTTTCCAGTCGTTAAAGTGGCCATAAGATTGAAAATGCCAACACGAGTGAAATCCTTTGTAGGTATTTGATTAACTGTTCCTTCTGCATAGGCTGTCTTGGTGAGTCTCATAATTATTGCTTTATTGACCCCATTTGACAGTTCAGAAACAAAGCCTCAGGGAAATTAAGAGATCCACCCACTGCCACTTGTCCCTTAAATGGGCAGCCCAAAAAGAGAAACAAAGTCTTTTACTTACTTCTGAGTGTCTTTACTTTCTCCCTTCATCACTTATTCTATGTTTTCATGTAGCCAGGGCACCAGGGATGTCCAACCACCTGCCTCCAGGAGGTCCCAAACAGTCCAAGTTCAGCCACTCACCACTGACAAAATCCAAAGGCAGAGAGACAGTGGTGGTGAACCAAAGGGATTTATTTCAGGGAGGTCACCGTTGGGAAGACAGGGGACTAAGATCTCTAAGACTATCTCCAAAATGCCAAAAAATACTTCCAGGTTTACATAAGAAAAATGGGAGACAAAGTTCAGTGGGTACCTGCAGGTGGGCAGTATAGGTCAGGAGGATCATTGTCCTGGGGTGAGTCATACTGGGTCTTGCTGGCTCAGGGCTGTCCTTATTGCTTGAGGAGGTAGCTTTTGTTCCCAACACAAGGTCTTTTTCCAACTTGAGCGGTAAGTTGGGAAGAACTTAATTTGAAAGTGTAGACTGAGGTCAAAATGGAGGTCATTGATGCTCACTTTCATCAACCCCATTACATTTATAGTTTACAAAAGAGGGCTTAGATCTAGTAAAACTTCCCCAGACTCCAGCCTTTCTCTAGACTCCAGCCAACTGCTCAGCAAAACCGTAGGGTCTTTCATCTTCCTCTGGTTCCTGGTGTACATACCAAACATTGTCCAGACAAACTGAAAAGACTCCAACTAGACCAGGATGATTTTTTTTTTTTAAGTGAGGAGGAGGACACAGAGCCCCACCTTCTTTTAACAGTCATTCATTCATTCCTTTGTTCATTCCTTTTCATTCATTCATTGACTCAAATAGTTCACTCAAATAATTGACTCAAATACCTATTTGAAAATTAAATAAGTATAATATTCATTGCCTGTCTTCAAGGAGTTTGCAATCCATCCAGGGAGTTTACATATATACAAGATCTGTTAGCAGTATTGTAAGCAGTGCCCAGAGGTACAAGAGCTCCCTGATCCCCGGGGTCCAAACAGGCCAGGTTCAGCCACTCATCATTGACAGAATCCAAAGGCAGAGAGATGAGTGGTGGTGAAACAAGAAAGGAATTTATTTTAGCATACTAGTATCCCAAAGGCTTTCTCCAAAATGCTGAAAGTAATTCCAGGTTTACATAAGGGGAATGCAGAACAAAGGTTGATGGGTATGTGCAGCTGGGCAATAAAGGTCAGGTTGATCATTATCTTGGGGTCAATCATGCAGGGTCTTGCTAGCTCAGAGCAGACCTTATTGCTTGAGGGGGCAGTTTCATTTCCCATCATGGGATGCTTTGCCTGCAAGGTCTTTTGCCTGAGTTAAGAGATGAGCTGGAAAGAACTTAATTAGTTAGAAAAGTACAGACTGAGGTCAAAATGAAGGTAGTTAAAGTGACAACTGTGTCCTATTTTAATATCTTGTACTTCAGAATGTATAACATGGAATTTTATTGGACATATGGATTATAATTTTTTTTTCTCTTAAAGATTTTATTTATTTATTTGACAGAGAGATCACAAGTAGGCAGAGAGAGGGGGGAAGCAGGCTTCCCACCAAGCAGAGAGCCCAATGAGGGGCTCAATCCCAGGACCCCGAGATCATGACCTGAGCTGAAGGCAGAGGCCCCAACCCACTGAGCCACCCAGGCGCCACTGGATTATAATTTTTTTTTTTTAAGATTTTATTTATTTATTTGACAGAGAGAAATCACAAGTAGATGGAGAGGCAGGCAGAGAGAGAGAGAAGGAAGCAGGCTCCCTGCCGAGCAGAGAGCCCGACGCGGGCCTCGATCCCAGGACCCTGAGATCATGACCCGAGCCGAAGGCAGTGGCTTAACCCACTGAGCCACCCAGGCGCCCTGGATTATAATTTTTTAAAAAGGGTCTTCTCAGGGCACCTGGGTGGCTCAGTTGGTTAAGTGTTGACTCTTGATTTTGGCTCAGGCCATAATCTCAGGGTCATGAGATTAAGTCCGGGTTGGGCTCCCACTCTGGGTGTGGAGGGCTAGAAATTCTCTCTCCCTCTCCCCTTACCCTGCACCATCACCCCCCCCCCATGTGTTTTTATGTGCTCTCTCTCTCTCCAAAAAAGAGTCTTCTCAATGCTATTTACTGAATAATCTTGTGATGCTATCTTAATCTTAAGTTAAATATCCCTCTGTCTATAGTACATTCATTTTCATTAATATATGGCATTTCATTGTTTATAAATATACCTAAGTGTCTATATCTTATTCAGAATGGATATTTGCATTATTTCCAGTTTGGGGTGATTAGGATATAACCCAGTGCTTTCTCTTCCACTGCAGCTCTGATGTTGGGGTACACTCTCCTCATGGCTCTCTCATGCTCACTGAAATATCTGAGTGTGGATATTTTATACTAATTTTGCCAGTATAGTGTCAGCCCCTTAGAAAGAGAACCTATTGAACGGTCTGGCTTTGCAGATGGCACTCCCACATCCACCAGCTGCGCAAGAACGCTGGCTACACTGGAAAGAAGTATGTCACTGGTGAAAAGCTGTAACCCAATGGTCCAGAGTGTAGTTAGTGAGTGTGAGGAAGAGCAAACCATCTGAGCTGTTTTTGCACAAGGAGATAGAAGACCTCTGGCAGTTGTTAGGGAAATCCCTGCCATAAACCTCTCCAAGCTGCTCTTAAGACAGACTACAGATTTTTCCAGTGGCATTAACCTTTAACCTCAGTGCCCAACACTTACCAATAAGCTTTTATGTCTCAGCTGTGCATCCTCAGAAACCATACCTCAGTGTCCCAGCCTAGTCTGTCACCAAACCCAAGTTGCCACACCAAAGAAGTCTCTGGATAATCTAGGGTCGCAGGACTCCTGGAAGATGAATTGAAAGGACCTTTACCTTTGGACTTGATAATTGAAAAACAGCATTAGACCCACTAACTGAAAAACAATAGCCTGAAAGTGATGGCTTAAACTTGCCATAGTGAAATATAATATTTAGGTATAATGATTTATAATTGACTATCAAAGAACATTTCTTTGATCTTTGATTGTTTGCTGTTTGTCACGCAGGCCTACGACAAATTTAAAGTCTAAAACTGTTTGAATTGATTGTTATGAAGCATAGTTTTAATTACTTTCCCAACTAATATGCTGATTGGGAAGTATCATAAAATTCAAAACATAAAATTTAGCTAGAGCACTGGCTAAAGTTTACATTTTACATTGTAGTTCATATCATCAGCTATTTGCTTATTGTACTAGAAAGGCATTTTTCTGTTTTTAATTTAGATCTCGTGAAAAAAAGAAAGGACAACAGATCCCAAATAGAGTCACTTGTGCTAAGGCCCATATCACTTAACCAAGACTTACTACCTAACCTAATTACAGTTTCAGCCCCTCTCAGGAATGTAATCTTAACCAGTCAGTCTGGAATTTCCTGGTCAGCGCTATTGAGATAATCCATCTGATAGATCCCTACTGTCCCCTAAAGGAAGGTGACCTTGCCTGCAATAATCCATTCTTTGCTGGTAAGTTCCATTTCATACCATTTCTTGAAGCTTCTTTCTACCTGCTAAATGAAATGCTGCCTGATTCATAAATCATTGAATAAAGTCAATAAAATCTTTAAATTTATTTAGTTGAATTTTGTTTTTTTAACAATGTCTAAGTTCTTTCATTATGAAATAAATCATTATGTAATAATTAATATTCACTTGCCATGAAAAATTCACAAAGCAGTACTTTATAGACATAAATTTGGGGTCACTAAATGATTATCCATTGTATATTTTATAGGAAGTGTTTATTATGGAAATTCATCATTATAAAAATAACTACTATTAAAATTTAGGGTAATAACATTATTTTGAACTTAGTTTTATTTTTAAATAAGTGGTATTTAAACTATTACGAATGGTTTAAGAATTTTCTGCTCATACTTCACCACCTTTCCCTAATGTTAACATCTTACATAACCATTATAAATGATCAAAACCAGGAAACTAACATTGATACAATACTATTAACTAATCAAAGACCTTATTCAAGTATTTTTAAAAAGACTATTTATTTATTTATTTATTTGAGAGAGACTGAGAGACACAAGCAGGGGGAGCAGCAGAGGGAGAGAGAGAAATAGGCTCCCCACTGAACAAGGAGCCTGGCTCCATCCTAAGACCCTGGGATCATGATCTGAGCCAAAGGCAGATGCTTAACTGACTGAGCCACCCTGGTGCCCCAGACCTTATTTAAACATTACTAGTTGTCCTAAGATGTGTTTTCCTGGTCCAGAAATAAAGATCCAATCCAGGGTCCCACATTGTATTTGGTTATCATGACTCTTGAGTCTCTCAATACAGAACAGTTTTGTTTTGCTTTGTTTTATTGATTTTTTTTTCATGACTTTGACAACTTTTAAAAGCACAGGCCATTTATTTTGTGGAATGTCCCATAATTTGAGGTTGTGTTATAATAAAAATATATATAATTTGGTCTTTGTCCGCTGTTCTTGCCACTGTGCTCTTAAAACCTTTGGATTTCTTGAGTGGTAGCAATGCCTTATTATGTTAAAGTGATTACTTCTAACCTTAGGATGGGGTTAGTTGCCAAAGAAAACAAAAACAAAAACAAAAAGCAACCATGTGATTAGAGGGTTAGAACAGCCTCTGTGGAGGAGAAAAGGTCTAGAGACTGAGATTAATCATCAATAGCCAATGATTTGATTAACCACGCTTACTTAATGAAGACAACAACAACAAAAAAACCCACTTTTGAATAAAAAGGGTCTGGAAGCTTCTGGCTTAGTGAACACATCAGTGTGCTGAGGAAATGGCATACCTAGAGAGGGCCATACCTAGAGCTTGGCACTCCTCTCACCCACCCACCCCTCAATACTTGCCCTATACATCTCTTCCATTTGGCTCTTCTTGAGTTGTATCCTTTATATAAAACTGTAATTGTTAAGTACAGCACTTTCCTGAGTTCCATGAGCCATTCTAACCCAGCCCCTTAAAACCTATGGCGTCTATGTTAACTCCAGATAGTTGGTGTCAGAATTGAATTGAATTGTAAGACATACAGCCGATGTCACAAAATTGGTCTTGGAAAACAACATGCAGGATTATCTGATGTCTCCTCCTGATAAATTTAGGTTATGATTTTCTTTTTGTAAGATTACCAGAGAAGCGATGTTGAGCCCTTTTCAGTACATTATGTCAGGACTTACATGACACTGATATCTCATTACTGAGATGTTAACTTTGATCATTCAGTTGAGATAGTGTCTTCCAGGTTTCTATACTGTAAAGCTATATTTTCCCCAAACCTATTATTTTTAATTGTTGCACATTCTAAGATAAAATATGAAACTATTCATAACTTCTTCCCAGGTGTCAAAAATATTTTTTTTAATTAACAAGGATAAGAAAATAGAAATTCATTAGAGAATATTAAGAAATTTATCTGTATAACTGCATGACTTTTTGGAGAATACAGATGAGATACAGGAGGAGAATAAAAAAAGATCCAGAATTAATAGTTTCAGCAGAATGTAGCATTGAAACATCACTGATTGGACGGAAGCTAAATTTACTTTCTATCCCCATGTCAATCATAAGAGATGAATTGCCACTTCAGCTTGAAGAGAAAAAACCCAAGACTCCACCAAACTTAATGTGCTTTCTGTGAATGCAAGTACACATCCATGTAACTTCAATATTCAGAGGACTAGTTGATAATTATCCACCTCAAACACAGATAACAAGGTTTGAGGGGACGTTACATACAAATTCTTCCAAATGACAAAAAAAACAGTGCTAACACTTTTTACTTCAAAGAAGTTTGTATTTTGTCTCTATGTTAACATCTTTGGGAGTAGAAAAAAAATCAACTGGAGTTTGACAATAGTACAAAGATTGGCAGCATTTATCGCATGCTTTTAGTAAAGATGAAAATTAAATGCATATCAAAAAGAGCGTTAGGCATTTAAAATTGAAAATATGATTTTAAAAATATAGCTATAATTATTAATGCTACAAGATAGAACTATTTGAAAGTAAGGTCAAATAACACATGCAATTGTTAAATGCAATATAAATGATTTTTTTTTTTTAGCCAGCTGAACTCAATGTAGATGATTCCAATTTTGTTGGCAACATCCAAAGAATCATAGTCAGGAGCCAGTCAAACAAACTTATGCCTTCTCTTCCTTGGGCCTGACCAGGGTGTTGACCTGGGCCACATCAATGTCATAGAGCTTCTTCACAGCCTGTTTGAAGTAGTGCTAAATGCTCTCACCTGTTTTAGATACTACTCCTGATATAAGCTATATAGAGATTATAATTATTATCAGATTTTTCGGATTCCAAAAGGATAAGACATGTCTATAGGTGAATATTTGGTGGGAATTTGTTCAGTAATTATGTGAATAGAAAAGAATGTATGTATTTTTTTTTGTTTATTTATTTTAAAGATTTTATTTATTTATTTGGCAGAGAGAGATCACAAGTAGGCAGAAAGGCAGGCAGAGAGAGAGAGAAGGAGGAGGAAGCAGGCTCCTGCCTAGCAGAGAGCCCAATGCGGGACTCAATCCGAGGACCCTGGGATCCTGACCTGAGGCGAAGGCAGAGGCTTTAAACCACTGAGCCACCCAGGCACTCTCTATGTATTTTTAATAGTGTTGACTGCTGATGCCCTACAAAAACTTCCAGAACAACCTGCTGGTCAAGCAAAATCAAATGTTTTAGACTGAAGACAGCAAGGGAGAGTGCCATCTTCACAGTCTTAGTGTCTCAGCAGGGCAATGCTTTCGAGTCTGGACTCAGGTAATTTAAGGCAAGTCCTTCAAGGCCGGGAAATGGTGAAGATTGGCTGAAGGCTGTGATGTAATACTTTAGGATTGGTGAACACAGCAGGTCTTAAAACAAGTCTGGATAAACAAGTTTTTGTCCTGATAAGCAAGCTGTTTGTGCAGGTGAGCACATGGGGTTTTTTTTGATAAGACTAGCTGTTTGCCGCGATGAGGCAACTGTTTGCCTTGAGAAATTGGTTTGCAGGAATTTCTTGAAGCAAATGATGAAGCTAGTTATTTATTAGTTTTCCATCTTATCTTCCTGGGCTAGAATTTCTTGGAGAAAAACAATTACGTTGTATTGACACAGATAATATCAATTCTCAACAGAATGTCTACAAAAACTGACTCTAGACAAAATAATTTGAATGACTAGGAGACAGGACATGCCACAGATATACATGGGAAACAAAAGGGATTGCAACAGCAGATCATGAAGAAAATTTACAAAACATTCTATATTCCTTGTTTTATTTAAACTTGATAGAAAACATGCAACAACTTTTTTGACTTCTGTTAGAGCTAATTGAAAATGATTCTGTTAGATTAAGAGTCACTTATGGCTTGTCTCCCTCCCAATCCCATCTTGTTTCATTGATTCTTCTCCTACCCACTTAAGCCCCCATGTTGCATCACCACTTCCTCATATCAGGGAGATCATACGATAGTTGTCTTTCTCTGCATGACTTATTTCACTAAGCATGATACGCTCTAGTTCCATCCATGTTGTCGCAAATGGCAAGATTTCATTTCTTTTGATGGCTGCTGGGTGAAGGGGGGTTGGGAGAAGGGGGGGTGGGGTTATGGACATTGGGGAGGGTATTTGCTTTGGTGAGTGCTGATTCATAGACCTGTACCCCGGGGATAAAAATACATGTTTATAAAAAATTAAAAAAAATAAAAAAATAAAAAATAAAATGATTCTAAGAAAGAGATTTGAAAAAATGGTGGGATTTTGAAAAAATGGTGAGAAAGTCAAGCTGAAGCTATCATGACACTAAAAACTCACTTAAGGCGGGGGCACCTGGATGGTTCAGTCATTTAAGTGTCCGACTCTTGAGTTCAGTTCAGGTCATGATCTCAGGGTCTTGGGACTGAGCCCCACATCAGGCTCCATGCTTGATGGGGAGTCTGCTTAAGGATTTCACTCCCTTTCCTTCTGCCCCTCGCCCCATCTCTCTCTCTCTCTAAAAAAATAAATCTTGGAAGGAAGGAAGGAAGGAAGGAGAAGAGAGGAAGACAGAAAAAAAGACTCACTTAAGGGAAGAAGGCAATGTTCTGTTAGAAATTATTGTGATGGGGTACCTGGGTGGTTCAGTCAGTTAAGTGTCTGTCTTGGGTTCAAGTCATGACCCGGGGGTTCTGGAATTGAGCCCTGAGACAGGCCTCCTGCTCAATGAGGAGTCTGATTATACCTCTACCTCGGCAGCTCTCTCTCCATATGCTTTTTTCTCACGTGCACTCTCTCTCTCTCTCTCAAATAAATAAGTAAAATCTTTTAAAAAATTTAAAAACTTTAAAAAAGAAATTTTTGTGACATTGTTACATATTTCTGCAACACAAGTAAAAGTTGGTCTTGGAAACAGCCGTTTTACATTTATTTGCTCCGTACTGATTTGGCATAATAGCTTGGGTAAAATTTCATATTAGATGCAAAATGATGCAGGAAAAAAATGCAACGTATGTGATGCATTTGAAAGCATCAAAGGAATTACACATTTTTTGAAGACAAAGCAATAACGTTTATGAAAAATATATTGATACTGAACAAACAGCCGAATCTCTTGACTTTGATGGCAACTCTCCCAGTAGAGGCACTACCAAAAAAGGAGGAAAAAGTGTCAACTTAGAATTTCATCTACAATCCAAAATCAATTCCAAATTTAATTTTCTTTTTTCTAAACTGGCTATAGCAATATCTTCTTCAAAGGAAAGTCTTAAAATGCTGAAAGAATATAATGGCGTCTCAGTGTTACAGATGGCCAGCATAGCTCAAAGAATTCCAGTGAAAAGGAGATATTGACTAATAGTTGAAATTGCCTGGTGATCAAAGTAAGAGAAATGATGCTGATGGGAATTCAACGTACAGAAAACTAAAGTCCTAAGTTGATTTCTAAAATCTACACTTAGCCTACTCTATTTGAACTATCACAATATATTTGCAACAATGATTTACACGACACATTTCCAATAATGTTTTGTAGCTCCCAGGATAAATTTCACCTTGCAGTTGCAATTACCAATGGACAATTTTATAGCTTTGTGAAAATAAAATTTATGAAATGTATACAATGTCATGAGAAAAACTGTTCATTTCTTTAGAAAACAAGACACTAAAGCCAATAGGCACTGAAAGTGCCATAAAGAATTTCATCTCTGTAAAAGCAAGACATAAAACTATTTTATCACTAATGATTAAATCTTACTGGTTTCTTAAGTATTCTAGTGAGTTATTATTATGATTAAAAATTTGTACTTCCTTTATTGTGTGCTCAATAATTTAATTTGTAAAATTTGTATGACCTCAGGCTTGCTGTAAATTTTATCAATAAAGAATAAATAATATACTATCTTCTAAAAATTGTACTCGAGGAAAAGAAACTAACTGTATTTAAGGAAAGGACACTTTTTTTCCTAATCCACACAAAAGGCTGCATATGGGTGCCAAAACATCATCTCAAAATGTTAAAAACATAATTCTTATATAAATGGATAATAAGCCCATATCAACAATTTATTAGACCTATTAATAAGGGAACCAGCAGAATGACAAAAACAGTTCAAAGGAGAATTTAAGAAACCGGAATTTTTACAATAAATGGGGAGAAAATTCATGCTGAAATAAAATTGCTAATTTAGACAAAGGTATACAGTGGTTAAAATCCTACAGGGTAATAAAACCATAACCTTCAGGTTTATCCTTCCTACCAAACAAAAAAGAAAATCATGGTCCCAAATCAGCTTTCAGAATTTTAAAAAATCTCTGGATTCTAATGAATTGTACAAACAAGCTTAAGTTCCCAGAGTCAGATGATCCTTAGGTGGGCTTGTTTGGAAATGTTCTTAGCATGACATTAATCACCCTTTGACTAATTTCCAAGCTGGGGATAATTTTTCTTCACATGGGCTAATGATAGCCCTGCATCTTCACACTGAAGCAGAATTCGGCACTGACAACATCAAAAACCAAACCAAACCAAATAAATTCTAACCCACAAGAGGAGTAAAGAAGACTTTACTGCTGATTTTGCAGTGACTTGGAGGAGAGTGTTACACTGCATATCCCACAATAAGCCATCCCCAGTAAATGCACACACCCCACTCTCCTGTCCAGTCTTCCCTGCCCCTGG
This sequence comes from Mustela erminea, assembly GCF_009829155.1. Lineage (NCBI taxonomy): Eukaryota > Metazoa > Chordata > Mammalia > Carnivora > Mustelidae > Mustela > Mustela erminea. The sequence continues at coordinate 15,238,147 of NC_045624.1, read as the reverse complement.
CCTCCCCACACAATTTCCCTATCCTCTTTTTCCTAATGCGAAGAAATACAGCCTTCTGGAGTATTGCCGGCTCACACCCAGCAGCCTCTAAGCAAAAACAGAGTATTTCCTCCTGATTGAGTTTAAGACACGCCACCCCAAAATGTGGCATTTTGGCCCACTGGAGATCTTAAACTGAAGGAGTCTGAGAAAGCAGCAGAAGCAAGAAGGTCGCTTCAGCCTTTTCCCCTGATAGTAAAAGGTCTCCTTCCTGTACCAGGATGGGGGAAGACATCCTCTAAAGACGTGGAATTAGGGGCTGAGAAATCTGATAGATAAACCTTGTTAAACTGACCCTTAACTTCCCAGTTACTTCTGCACCATGGACCACCCCTAGACCAAGTCTTGCCCATTCCTCACAGATCCATTATTTCTTTGTCCAAAAGATTTAAAGCTCCCTACTCTGGTCACTGCTTTGGGTCTTTACTTTCTTGTGAAAGCTCCCAGGTACATGTAAAAATCCAATGACCCAGCCAAGGATCCAAGAGGGTTGAAGAAAACTTTTTCCTCCCCTACAACACATTAAGATCCAAAATAAATAATGAATTTTAAATAATTTTTTTTTCTTTTTGTCACCATTGGTCAAAACTGACTAGCCTTGCGGCGTCCGGGTGGCTCAGTCTGTTAAGCGTCTGTCTTTGGCTCAGGTCATGATCCCAGAGTCCTGGGATCGAGCCCCCCGCATCGGGCTCCCTGCTAAGCCGGGAGCCTGCTTCTCCCTCTCCTGCTCATTCCCCTGCTTGTGCTCTCTCTCTCTCTCTGACAAATAAATAAATTCTCAAAAACAAACAAACAAAAAAACCTGACTAGCTTTGCCTCGAAAAGTTAAATTAAAATTTAAAATAATAATTTTTTTTAAAATAAGGATAAGCTGACTTGTTTCTGGTCACTCTTTCTGGAACACTGACTCCGTATCCCATGCTTTCACACCCGTGATCTCATTCAGTAGGAGAGTCGATATTACACATAACCATTGAACAAATTAAGCAAATGAGCCTCAAAGAGGCTGACATGCTATAGATAATAATAAATAGCAAGGCTTAGATGGGGATCCCCATCCTCAAATCCCAAGCCCAGAGCTGATTAATTGTTGCTCACCTCAGAAGGTATAATGACCCTTTTGCCCCGCTCATGTAAATCTATGAACTGGTGCTCCATCTACAGTGCTACTTAGAATCTGTTAACTATTTCTTCTACTGCAGGATTTCTTCATCTCAGCACCACTTTTTTTTTTTTTCTTCCCCCAGGAGGCTGTCCTGTGCACTGTCAAGTGTTCAGCAGCATCTCTGGTTTCTACTCACTAGATGCCAGTAGCACTGGCTCCTGGCCTTCCCTACCCCTCAACCCTTCCCCATTCCCTCACCCCCCCATCCCCGCCCCCCTCACCCCCATCCCCCCACCACCAGTCATGACTCAGCTCCTAGTTGAGAACCACTTTTTTGCCCTATGCTAAATTCCTTTGCAATCTGATCCCCCTGTCTGCCTTTCAGTCTGTGAGAACACATGGACTCGCAGACCCGGCGTGCTGATGTGGAAAACCTCCCTGCCTGTACTCTCTACTGGGTCCCTCTGGACTTCTGGTAGGCCCCATGCCTGCAGTAACCGACATCCTCGTTGTGAGCCGTTATCTGTTCTAGGAGGGGGTCCAAAACCTACTCACATCAGCCTGATTCTGTGTGCTAGCTCATCCAATCTACTTGATGCAGTAGCTGTCCAAGACCAGGGGTTAAAATCGAATTGGCTGCCCAGGAATGATTTACTAGAGGCTTCTGGAAATGTCTCCCACAACTGGATTAACTATTTTGATTAATTTGACCCGTCAGTTTGTTGGAAAGGAAAGGCATAGTCATTTTATTTATTTATTCACTTAATTTATTCAACTTAATAATTTACTTAGATTCATTCATTTATTTACTTAACTAATGTTAACACTGAAATAACTTGCTTTGGACTAAATTAAACGGTTAAAATGATCAGATTAGGAGTCTTTTTGGACTCAAGCTGACTGCCACTTCTCTCTCAGTACAAATTGTTTCATATCCTCTAGTCCCCAGAGAATATAGCTCTGTTAATAAATAATTGCAATTTTCAGAGGCTATTTCTAACTGCTCTCTTTTCTTTTTGTTGCAGAGGAAGAGAAATTTTTTCCTCAAATTTCAAAAACAATTTTAAAAAATAAATGTTTGAGAAACACTTGTGCTTGTACGACGATGGTTTCCAGGCAAGAGAGGGTATCATTCCCGGGTATGTACATAGAACTCAGTTCAGTAAATGTGTGTCATTGTACGTCCACAGTGGATTTCCTGTGTGATGGAGGGAAGAACAGGAGGAGACAGACCAGAGGGTTCACGTCACACTAGATTTCTTAGGAAGCTCGTAAAAAGGATTTACTGTATTTTGATTAATCCATCCTTCATCCACCTTGAGTGTCTCCATGGCAACCAGATATTTGTTTCCCAAAGATGGGCTTTCAGACTGTGGAAGGTTCATTCAGCTCTATACAAAACCCCCTGTATTCCTGAGAACCACATCTTTGAAATTCAGCCTGCATAGACAACCACTCCCAAACCCTTGTCTGCTACTAATCCTAATGCTACTATCATCTTCTCAATGACCAGGCATGATCAATTTTTTGAAGCATTTTCTCAGAACCAACAGAGACATCTGTTTCACCTCTATTCCTCAAAAACATCAAGTCTTTTAAGCATGGCCGAAAGGAGGCTAGTTGAGTAGTCGTTATGAGGTTTTTCCTTTAATTGGTTCGTGTATTTCAGAGGACCCAGCAATTGATCAATCCTTTAAATAAAGATCATCTTTCATCAAAAATTAATGATCCCGGGTGCCTGGCTGGCTCAGCCACTGGAGCCTCTGACTCTTGATCCTAGGGTCATGAGTTCAAGCCCCATGGTGGTTTCTCAAAACACAGTTATAAAGCAGGATATATTTGAAGGTAGATTAACACAAAAAGACCATGCATTTTATAATGAGGTTGCACACTAGTTAGAAACCAAGCTGAAATGAGGACATGGAGACCCAAACTTCCAAAGCACTGCTCTGTATACCCCGCAGCAGGTCTGCCTTTCTTTGATCACAGGAGATCCTGAGTCGTGCCCTGTTATGTGAGATGTGTGAGTCTTTCACTCCATGGGAATGGGAACCCCCTCTGTCTTGCCTTCTCCCCAACTCTCTACTTTTCAATATGGAAAGATGCATGAGTAGATGGATGGATGGATGGATGGATGGATGGATGGGCAAAATCTCTATATTGAAGATCTGGAAACATATACCTTTTTGAAAAAAAATTATGTATCTAAAAATGTTATTATCTGGGGAAAATTTTGTTTTATGTACCTTGTATTCTTTTCTTTTTCATTACCATGAGTTACTGAAACACAAAACAATACACAAATCCACAAAATCCACAAAAACAATAAAAACATTTACATTTTGGGGGGGAAAAAAAAACTAAAAAAAATTGTTCTTCAAAGTTGAAGTCTACCCCAAAGGAAATCTATATCTGATGTAAAACAAACAAAAAACCACTTGACCATTTATGCAATTGTGATACAGTTCCTAGGGTTTGCACAATTTCTCTCATTCTTTTGTTTTTTAAAAATCACCACATGGTTTATAATGGCTTTATTAATGAGGAAGGTAATAAAATGGGGTTCTTTTACCCATATAATATGACCAATAATTTAAACTTTTTTTTTTTGCACACAAGTAATATTGAATGAGTCTGACACACAGTTGAGGAATCATAACTTGAATTATTGGAATTCATTTGGGAAACCCAGCCTCACTTAAAATTGCTGCTGTCTGCAGTGTAATAAAGGTGATCGATGGCCTTCTGCAGCGATGCCGTCTAGCTGCTCCTCCACTGCTGGGAGAGCCCTCTTTGTGTGTGTGTGTGTGTGTGTGTGTGTGTGTGTGTGCATGTGCATATTTCTTGAACATTCTGCAACCGTTTCCAACAGGAGCTACTTCTGAGCCTCCTGTTCACAGTTATTTAAGAATAGCCTGTTATTTTCCAATCACCACGGATCAATTTAGATTGCCTGTAGGAAAACGAATCTTGTTGAAGATTGATGACTTGTAAAAGAGTAAAAATACACACAGAGCCCTTATCCGTTCTATCTCACTCGGTTCTCTGTCATTTAGAGCTGGAAGGAAAAACTGGTTTCTGCTGGAAACCAGAACTTTCACGTGATCATCAAATTGGGCAAATTAAAACCAGAAGACTTCAATTAGTTTCAGTGTTGTCTTTTAAGGACTGAATGTTTAAATAAACTTCCAAACAAAGTAAAAGCAGATTTTAGTCAATGTCTCCCTGCCCACCCAAACCTCTCTTCAGCATTTCTGATCCTGGCTCTCCTTTTTTCTTCCATTGTATTTACCACTTCAATGAATAATTTTAGGAACAAAATTCTCTGATAGACCTCTTGTGATTGGTTACAACATACCTGTGTACAGAGATAAAGCAGAGAACTTAAAAATGTACCTTGTGAGACATTTAGCTCATAAATAAAATCATTTCTCTCATTTAGTAAATTTATAGATATAAATAAACATGTGCAAAGAAAAATTGAACTACCCAGGGGATTTGTCAGGCTTTTATCTTAAATGCAATTATAAAACCTTAAGTCATAAACTTTTTAATTTGGAAAATATTTCAGAGACTATTTTGTATTAGGTGAAACTAGTAGGTTGAGGCTGACAAAGCTGTACTGTCAGTAGTAACAAATCAGACCCTTCCTGAAATCTTTCTATCCTACTATTCCGCTTTTCCTCAGCTGGCAGCTGAGGGGGGAGAAAGACACAGATAGGACCTTCCTCATTTAACACATAAATCTTGTGAGGTGTGTATTATTGTCCGGATGGAAGCGATAAGGAAACTGAGACCGAGAAGTTACATAATTTGTCAAAGGTCACACGGCTACTAACAGAAGTGGAATTTGAACCTCAAATTATAACCTGATGAATTCTATGAACAGCTTCTGTCCCTACCCACATGCAAGTTCAGGCTATTGAGGAAAGGCATTGAAGAAAAGAGAATATTTTCCTGAAGACTGGGGAAAATCCACTGAAGAAAATTCACAGCATATATCACAGTAGACAAAAACTTGATAAAATTCCTTCGATATTTCTGTTATTTCCCCACAAAGTTTCTTATCCTCAAAGGCACTGGGTTTCTTTCCTATTTTGTTACAAGGAAAAAAATTACAACCGTTTAAATGATATATACTAAAGGCAAGTATATGCGGAAAGATTGCCTATCACCATAGCTGCATACGTAGAAATGCTGCAAAACTTCTACTTTAAAAAAAAAGAGAGAGAGGGAAAAAACATAGCTAAGCTCAAAGTAAAAACCCAAGGTGCCAAAGACAGTGAAGTTTAAGACTAAGCAGCACAAAGACGCTGAAGCCAAGATGGAGTTCTTGGAGTGAGTGGAACCTTAAACGCTGGACCTAGAGGGAGGACACTTGCTCAGGAAGGAGGGGTAGCCCTCACCCTGTACACAGGGAGCTCAGCAGGGCCAGGTGCATTAAGCTAGGAGACTGGGAGGGCTGCTCCAACTCTGAGATAAACATTTAGAAACACTATCCAATAAATTTGAGAGAAGAGGGGCACCTGGGTGGCTCAGTTGGCTAAAGCCTCTGTCTTCAGCTCAGGTCATGATCTCAGGGTTCTAGGATCGAGCCCGAATCAGGCTCTCTGCTCAGTGGGGATCCTGCTTTCCACCCCCAACCCTCTCTCTCTGCCTGCCTCTCTGCCTACTTGTGATCTCTGTCAAATAAATAAATAAAATCTTAAAAAAAAAAATTAAATTAAAAAAAAAAAAAGCTGAGAGAAGAATATAAGGGAGAATATCTTTGTGACCTGAGGTGGGGAGCAATTTCACAAACAGTTAAAAAATACAAGCCATAGAGAAAACTATTGTTGAACACAATGATATCAAGACCAAGGATTTCTCTTCAATGAGGGACACCAGGAATAAAATTGTAAAGGAGAATATGGGCACATATTTGTGTTGTCTATAGCAAGAAAGTTAAGCTGGAGATCAACAGTTCCATCCTCTCCTTCTATTGGGAGAAAAGCGGGGGGGGGGGGGTGCAGAAAGAAGGCAGATGTCTAGGCCTAATCTCCTTGTGAAAATGCTAGTGAATATCCTAGTGAAAGAGTTCAAAGTATTTGCTAACAGGGAAGGTCTTATCTTTGGAATGCTTTTAACAGAGTGAAACTGGTTGGTTGGATTGTTTATGGTAAATAAACCAGGAATCTATGGATTTATGTGCATAGCCCATGGGAAAATATCATGTAATGGTTATGTACCTCTAAGTATATACTGGAGATGTTTCATGGCCATGATGGCAAAATATTGATTTATTCCATTTCTAATGAACTTAACTTGATCATATAGTCAAGAGGGTGTCTATCAAGTTTCTCCACTATGAAGTTACTATGTCCCCTTCGTAGTTAACATGAACTTATAAGGAGATATACTTTCAGATTATGAAAATGTCCTGTTTGTCATCAAACTCACCCATTCACTTCAGCCTCCCTTGATGAGTCTTTCCTAATATAACTGTTCTACGGTGGCTGCCAAATGACCATTTCTAACTGTTCTACATGAATTAGTTGACATTTTAATGTGAAGATGACCTTTCCCCTCTCTATTTGTTTATTTCATTGTTTACCTAATCAACAGAAACTCATGGATTCTTACTTTATTCCTTAACTTATGATCTATTATTATCATTATTTACTTTGCTATGCAACTTTTCCCAGATTTGGCCAGTGGGTGTCCCTTGTTTTTTGTTTGTTTTTATAATAGATGAGATTACATAAAAGTTCAAAATAGAAAAATAATGATCCTCTTAGCTATATATCTTCAAAATATATAAAGCAAAACCTAACTAGGAGCTCAAATAATACAAAGTCATTGGAATTTTTTTTTTAAACTCTCTGAATCTGATGGATGAAGCAGACCATAAGGACCATTATTAAGGGTGCAGAAGACATGAATAACATAGAGAGGAGGTTCATCTGCTGAATACAAAATACTACACCCAACAGAAAATGCACATTCTTTTTAAGGAAACATAAAACACTTTTTAAATCTTTTTGTTTGGAAATATTTTAAATATACAGAAAGTGAAATACAGAAAAATAGAAATAGCACAAAGGACACCTATATAGCCTCTACTCAACTGACTTATTGTTAACATTTTACCATTTGTTTTATCATTTTCTGTGTGTATGTGTATGTATATGTGTTTTCCTGAATCACTGCAGTGTAACCACACAGTGTGGTCATTAACCCTTAAATACCTCTATGGGTATCTCCTAAAAATAAGAATATTCTCTCACAGTACCACCATACTGTTACAAACTTTATAAATTCTCATATTGATAATTTAATCTACCATCTACATTTAAATTTTGTCAGTTGACCTAATAATATCCTTTATAGCACTCCCTCCCCTCCCCTGCCCTAGCACAGCATCCATTTTAGGGATAGGTATTGCGTTTAGTTGTAATTATCTTTAGCCTACAATGAAATTTTTTTTTAAGATTTAATATTTACTTGAGAGAGAGAGAGAGCACAAAGGGAGAGGGAGAAACAGATTCCCCACTGAGCAGAGAGCCCAACGTGGGGCTCGATCCCAGGACCCTGAGATCATGACCTGAGCCAAAGGCAGATGCCTAACTGACTGAGCCACCATGTGTCCCTACAATGAAATAGCTTTAAAAATTGACTGAATTTGTCCATAGTGTGGTATAATTCAACCTCAAACAAACAAACAAAAAAGATAATTTCATACATATTTTGAAACAAAGAAACAAAACACATAAGACACTGTTAGGTTCCCCAATAATGGGTCCATGATCAAAGGAGCAAGACTGATACAAAGTGAAGGTCAAGCAAAGCTTTATTTCACACCAAGCATTGAGAATCAAACCGACCGGTCAGGGCCGTCTCTTACAAAGAGGCGAACCCTCCCAGCCTCACAGACTAACTTTTATAGAGCAAAGGCCATGTGGTTGAGCCTGGCCACACACACGTGGCTAATGAAATTGCAACACACAGATAAAACTGCACAGTCATGCTAGTTCACACACGGGTGGCCAACTGAATTTATATTTACCCTAGTAGATATTTGAACTAGCCTATCACCTTGGTCAGAATTGGTGCCCAAAAGGCGGGGCCCACACTCCTTGGTAGCTAGGGAGACAGTATGCGCTCCCCCTGATTGGATGTCTCCACCTGGCCTGACCCACCCTTGTATCTGGTCTTTGCTACCTGGGACTGGTTTCCCTGACTTGCTTTTAAGTAAGTTCCTCTGGGAGGGGCAGGGTCAATCTAAGTTTACTGCATAAACAACAAAATGGCTCCCTCTGGCTAAGTAGCCCCTTACAACACGATTTGGAAAGAAAATCAAAGTAAAACTTAGAAATATAGTGAAATTTAAGAAACAAACCAAATTAACTAACTAGCTCAAATAACAGAGAATAAGAGAATACAAAAGAAAGCAAGAAGATTAATTAAATAGGTAACAAGAAGGGAGAGATAAACCAGGCAGCCCAAAGCAGAGTCATTAAAAATATGAATATAAAAGAGAATATTCTAAGGAAGGAGGTATATACGAATAATTGAATTAAATAAATGTCACCTGGGTGGCATAGTCAGTTGGACATTAACCCTGGATTTCATTTCATGTCACTGTTTTCAGAGTTGTGAGGTCAGGCCTGGCCTGGGGCCGGTGTTCAGGGCAGAGTCTTCTTAAGCTTCTCCCTCTCCCTCTGCCCCTCCACCCCCATGTGCACACTCTCTCTTTCTCTCTCTCCAAAATAAATGTCTAAATCTTTAAAACTATGACATTTTTATAGGTACTTTAGAGATATAAAAGAAAATGATAACTTTATTTTTTGTAAGATTTTATTTATTTATTTGACACAGAGAGAGAGAGAAAACAAGCAGAAGGAGCAGCAGGCAGAGGGAGAAGCAGGCTCCCCGCTGGGAGCCAGTTTGCAGGACCCTGAGATCATGCCTGAGCCAAAGGTAGACATTTACTGGCTGAGCTACCCAGGCACTCTGAAAAGAATGACTTTAAAAAAACCTTAATCAATGTATTTTAAACCTTAGATGCAATGGCCAATTTTCTAAAAAACAACAACAAAAATACAAGTTAAAAAATTTGATTGAAAACAAAAGATAAATGAACTAATAAACAGTAAGAAGTTAGGGGTACCTGGATGGCTCAGTGGGTTAAACAGTAAGAAGTTAAAAAATTGTCTGTTTTCCCCTCCCTGTTCCACAAAACAATTTTTCAAGGCAAAATTGTATATTTTATTAAGAAAAATACATAATCCCTATTTCATACATGTTTCAGAAAAAATAGATGGGAAAAAAAATCACCAAATTCAATTTACCTCGATGTCAAAAAGAACATGGACTATATAATTTCACTTATGAACACAGATGCAAAAATCCTAATTTTCAAAAATAGCAAATCAAATTCTGTAGTATACTCAATCCTCATTATTTACAGATTCCATATTTATGAATTCACTTACTTGTCAAAATGTATTTGTAACCCCAAAATCAATACTCAAAGTGTTTTCATAGTCATTCACCGAAATATGCTGAGTTGCAAAAAATTTGAGTTGCATGACTCACATGTTCCCCAGCAAAGGTTAAGCGAGGCAACCTTCTCTCTTCTGTTTTAGTAGTTTTGCAGTAAACAAGTATACTTTTTGTGGTCTATATAGTGTCACATTTTCCATATTTTTGTGTTTTTTTGGGTGATTTTGTCAGTTAAAATAGCCTAGCACTAAAGTACTATCTAGTGTTCTTGGCACAAAAGGTTGTGATGTGCATTACAGAGAAAATACATGTGCTAGATAAGCATTATTTGGGCATAAGTTATATATAATTGGCCATGAGTTCGATGTTAATGAATCAGGAATATACATCAAATAAGGTATCTTTAGATAAAAATACACATAAAATAAAATTATATATTGATCAGTTGACTAAAATGTCTTCAGAGTCCTGGAGGAACCTAACTGTGCATTTCCTCTAGAAACAATGATTCAATATTTACTTATTCAGTGTTTATAACAACTTTATAGACTATAACTGCAATGGGTAATGAGAATTAACTATATGTATAATATAAATATGGTGTGTGTAGGTACAACAATATATCATAATCAGATAAAATTTAATCAACATAAAGATGGTCAACATAAAACTATCAATATAATTTACCATGTTAGATTTAAAAACCAAAAAGTCAATATAATCTTTTCAAAATATTGAGATGAAAACACTCAGTAAAACTCAATATAAAAGTAAAGTAGAAATAGAAGGCAATATCAACGGGTAGGTAAATTCATATGTAAGACTAAGAGTCTAAAATAATCCTGGAAACTAAAAGGTAGAATACCTAAATTTACTAGAGAGTCATATAAATAAAGACAGTATGATATAGTAATCAATTAATATATAAAAGATCTCAGGAACAAGTGCAATCACGTAGGAGACCTTCAAATGTTAGAGAGATGTCAATACAGATGACGAACTAGAAAAATAATGGACAAGTCGACAAAGGGTTTTGAGTCAACTGGATTTCCAAATGGGAAACATTAGAAGATTTTCTTTTCATACCACAGGTAGGATAAAAACTTCAAAAGAATGATGAACTTAGTTGTAAAAATAATTATTTAATAATTTCAGAAGAAAAAAATAGGAGACTATGTTTATAGCCTTGGAGTAATCAAGGATTTCTTAACAGCAAAATAAAGTTTTTAAAAACAAAGATCACAGGGGCCCCTGGGTGGCTGCGTGGGTTAAAGCCTCTGCCTTTGGCTTAGGTCATGGTCTCAGGGTCCTGGGATAGAACACCCGCGCCCCCCCCCCCCCCAAATTGGGTTCTCTGCTCAGCAGGAGGCCTTCTTCCTCCTGTCTCTCTGCCTGCCTCTCTACTTGTGATCTCTCTGTCAAATAAATAAATAAAACCTTTTAAAAAAACCAAAAAAACCCCAAAGATCCTAAAGAAAAAAACGTTTAAATTTTGGTACATCAAGATTGAAACTTCCAAACAAAATCAATGTCATAAGTACTATTACAAAACAAGCCACAAAGGATCAGTATTCAGAATATAAAAAGAACAAATCAATGAAAAGAGACAAAGAGACAGTGAACATTATTAGCTTTTCTTTTTTTAAAGACAAAGAATTGAGCAGGCAGTTCACGATGAAAGATAATCAACAGACATAGAGAAAGATCTTCAAACTTGTCAATAACCACCGAAGTACAAAATGAAACAGAAATATTTTATATCTATCAGAGTGATAAAAATTAAAAAGTGTTTATAATATCAAGTGTTTATAAGGATGCAAGGAAGGGGAAACATAAATTGCTAGGACCTGTTTAAAAAAATTACTGTAGTAATAGCTATTAAATTGAAATTAGCATACTCTAGGACCCCCAAATTTCACTTCTTAGTGTCTCTGGTGCATGTATACAAGGAGACTTAAATATGCTCTTTTATTTTTAACAAGGAAAATGCTATTCAAACAGCTCATTAACTACCAGTTGGCAGATGGATAAATTGTGGCGTATTTATAGAGCAGAACTCTATATGGATTACCATTTCAATGAAACAATCTATGTGCTATCAGTAGATCTCAAAAGATAATGCTGAGCAGGAGAGGCAGGCTGCAGAATCATATGCATACTATGATACCATTATGTAATTTGTAAGTCAGAAAATACAGTATGTATCTACAGAACGTGTAAAAAGATGAATTGACTCTACATCAGATTTATAGTAAGGAGATGAAGGGGAAAATAAAGTAGAATTCAACTATCCCTGTAATAACCTATTTCTTTTATTAAAATTTTAATTAAATGTTAATTAAATTTAATTTAAAAATTAAATTAAAAAATTAAATAAAAAATAAAAATAAATAAATTAAAAATAATAAAAATTAAATTAAATTTTAATTAAAATTATAAGAGGCACCCAGGGGGTACCTGGGTGGCTCAGTTGGTTAAGCAGCTTCCTTCTGCTCTGGTCATGATCCCAGGGTCCTGGGGTCAAGCCCTCTCTGCTGAGCAGAGAGCTACTTCTCTCTCACCCTCTGCCTTCCGCTCTGCCTACTTCTGCTCTCTTCCTCTCTCTGTCAAATAAATAAGTAAAATCTTTAAGAAAATAAAAATAAATAAAATTTTTGGAGAAAAACAAAACATAAGCATTGGTTAATTCTGAGTGATAGATAAAAAGATATTGTTATCTGGTGTATCTGTACTCATGTCTATTTTTAGAAAAATTAATAAAACAATTTAAACTTAAGTCGTAAGTGTTTAACTGAAATTAGACCAAATAATCATGTACCATCATCAAATTCTGTTTACCTACTCCAACTAAGTCCTTAATGGTGTCCAGAAATATCCCTTACTCCTGTTCACTTTGGGCTATAAAAATCTCTTGCCTTGTGCAGCTCTTGGAGCTCCTTTCTACCTGCTAGATTGGATGCGGCCCAATTCATGAAACACTGAATAAAAGCCTACTATATTAGACATTGTCTATGGGGATTTTCCTTCAACACTGAATAACTTGATTTTTTTCAATGGTATATCCACACTATAAACTATAAAGCAGTACTCAAAAACAGTTCAATGAAGTTATTAGTAATATGAAAAATACTAATGATTCATAATATTCGGTAAAAAAAAAAAGCAAAAATTAAAAATGAGTATTTAGTAAGTTCTAATTTAATAAAAATACAATCGTAAAGACAAGAAATTGGAAAGAAATACAGTTCAACCAAGGTGATTTATCTCTGGACGATGTGATTCTGAAACAGATTTTTTTAATTTCTGATTCCTGTTTTCCAGTTTTTTATAGAGAAGGTATCTCAGAATCAGAGAACACATTATCTGTGTTAAAACAGTTTTTCATAAAAGCTTCCAAAATAAAGGTCTTTTTCAAGTTTGTCTTCTATTTTCTTTCATGACTAATATTGAAATAGCATTTTGTCTTTACTATTCCATGTAAGTGATTTAAAAATTGAGGCCAAGTTCTATATTCTGGATCAGTCTTCACCTGGGATTTGGAAAATTGAAAGCTTTCGAAATAGAAATCTACTCCAGAAGGAATGACAGAACATCAGCCATTGTAAATATCTGTCTAATCTTGGGACATTGAACCTGTTTGCTGGTTTACAGAGTGGTAGGGAGAGCCGGAGCCCAACAGGAATCCTACCATTCACTTGCTCTGAGTAACGGCCATCTGCTGGGGACTGGGAGGACCCAGCTCAGTCAATTAGACCGCCTCGGTTTGCATGATAAAGGAAGGTCACAGAAAGTCAATACGATTGAGAGCAACTCCCCAGGTGGCAGAAAGATCTGCAAGCAACTGGCAGAAATGGCTTGCATTTTAGGACTGCTGCTCTCTCTTTAGGGACGTTGCACTTCTCCAAAAGGATGCTACTTACAAAATAAAAGCGGTGTTCAAAAACAACACTGCGTTAGATGGGCTTGGATTTTTTATTTTTTTCCCTTCTATCATTGCGTGGAGGAGCGGTGTAAAAGAAATATGTAGAATTTCTTTTTTTTTTTCTTTTTGGATCTCAGATACAAAGTTTACCGTATTCTTCAGTTCATAGTACATTATCACCCTAGATCCATGAGTAGCTTTCTTCTATTTAATGACAAAAATATTTTCTCCTTTTGGTCCATTCGACTCCCTTAACCCTTTTTCTTCCTATTCTAATGTGTTGGCTGTATGTTCTTAATTAAAAGTGTTTTATCAATGAATAGTGAACCAAGCCCTTCACTTTCTATGTTATGCTCCTATAACAATTTTCTGGAATTTTTATAAATTAACGATATTCTGGTGGTTGGAAAGGTCACCTACCCATTTAAATTTGTCCAAATAACGGTATTACGGAGACCCTGAGAAGTAAGTCGGAGGGCGGAAGCTCTGCTTACTCTGAGAAACAGCTGGCTTTCTGTAGAGCCTGCCAACAGAATGGTCAGTCAGAAGCAAAACCAAGCCCATCATTCATTCATTCAACAAATATTTATTGAGTGCTCCCTTTGTCTGACTGAGACAGGGCCTGGCGACGGATTACAAATCACGGTTACCATTCATGCTCTGCCACTACTAAGATGCATGAATTTGTGCAGATCACCTAAATCCTCTATAGTTGAAGTCTCTTTATTTGTAAAGGGTAAGAAATAAACCCCAACTTCCTTCCTTCCTGAGACTTTCAGGATAAAATAGAAGAGTGCCAGAGCACGCCACCCCAAAATACGTGTCTTTGTCATAAGGATCATTTTGAAATATTATTTTGAAGAAGGCAGACAAGGGAGAAGCTCTGAAAACAGAGTAAAAGTTACCCTTTGTAGGGGAAATTTATATTTGTAAAGGAACTCTCCATTTACAAAGGAAATCTCCAGTGTAACAGTGTCTCTCCATGGGAACCAGGAAGGGAGCTACTAGCAGAAATAACTTTTTCTCCTCGGAGACTGACCTACAGGATAGGGCATACTTTGTTGACCATACTTTTTCTCCACTCACTTTCCTGTGAATTGCCTCACCCCACCTAAAAGCCCCAAACATCTATCTCTTTTCTTAGATCAGGATGGTACGTATATAAGTCTCCATTATCTGGTCACCTTTGGCAGTGGTTTATATCTTTGTGGTGCCCTAGTGTGTACACACATAATTAAAATGGGGGGGGGGGGGTTCTCCTGTTTAATCTGTCTTATGTCAATTTAATTATTTTAGCAACTACAAAACTGAAAGAAGAATTCAACTGCCTTTATTTTGACCTCAGACTTTCCAGCTGGGTTCTTCTTTCCAGCTTGTCTCTTAGCTCAGGCAGAAGACCCTGAGGGCAAAACATCCCCTGATAGGAACTGAAACTACCCCCTCAAGCATACAGACTTCCAGCAAGGCCCTGCCCACGACTGGCTCCAAGACAAAGATCAATTTGACTTCCACTGACCACCTGAGTGTACCCACTCAACTTTACTTCACATTTTTTTTTTTTTTAATATATATAAACCTTGAAGTGCTTTCGGCATTTTGGAGATAGTCTTTGAGACACTAGTCTTCTCTCTTCCCCTTGTTGGCCTTGCTGAAAAAAATTCCTTTTCTTGTTTCACCACCACGTGTTTCTCTACCTTTGGATTTTGTTAGCCAGTGGTCAAGTCTGGTCTGTTGTGGACTCCCAAATCCAGGTTCTCTTACACCCCTCCGACCTGGGTACAGAACCTGAAAGAGTAGAAGGAAATATTTTTCCTCCCTGACTTCACAGGAAATCACATTGAAAATGTAAAATACTGGGGTGCCTGGTGGCACAGTCCATTACGTATCCAACTTTTGGTTTCAGTTCAGGTCCTGATACCAGGGTGGTGAGATTGAGCCCCTCGTTGGGCTCCGCACTCAGCGCATAGAGACCCTCCCTCTCCTTTTGACCCTTTTCACTCTCTCTCTGTCTTAATAAATCTTTTTTTAAAAAAGACTAAATGTATATATATGTTTTAAAACTTTCTAAAGCCAAGTGAAGGGTAGCAGAATATGTCACCCCAAAATATGTTTCTATGGCATATGGATTATTTTGAGCTGATTATTTCTGAGAAAAGGCAGACAGAGGAGACTCTCTAAAAACATAAAAGTTATGCTTTTGTAAGGAAACTTTACAAAGGAAATTTCCTTTTGTATATGTCTCTCTCTCTCTTTGTACGAGGAAGAGAAGGAGGATTCTAAATCACAGGAGAATCTTGTCAATGGAGGAGGCATCCACTTAAATCTGCACAAGTAACCTTACCCTTTTCCATTGTGCTTTCCTGGAAATTTCCCATAATTAGACTGTCCCCTTCCCCAACATCTTATTTTGTCTTCAGCTGAAGATGGCATTTAAGATGGCAGCATGGGGGGGGGCGCCTGGGTGGTTCAGTGGGTTAAAGCCTCTGCCTTTGGCTCAGGTCATGATCCCAGGGTCCTGGGATCGAGCCCCACATCAGGCTCTCTGCTCCATGGGAAGTCTGCTTCCTCCTCTCTCTCTCTGCCTTGCCTCTCTGCCTACTTGTGATCTCTGTCTGTCAAATAAATAAATAAAATCTTTAAAAAAAAAATTCCCTTCTCAGATTTGGAGAGAAGGAACAAGATATTAATGAGTAATGTCATCTGTTCCATCAGCCTATGGTCAAGAACTCTTGTACTCTGGTTAGTGTTAGCAAACATCCACAGGAGCAGGGAAAAATTGTGGAGCGGGAGGTGGGGGGTAGAATAAAGCCCATGAAGAAGGAATATACCATAAATGTGTGAGCCAAAAAACAATTGATTTTTCTCCAAAGGAAGGAGAAAAAAAATAAAACTAATTGGGTCTATAATCATTTACTCCTTGTAATGAAAGATATTCCAAGCAAAATGAAACTGGAAAACATTTTTTCTCTGATTTATTTGTAAATGGATAGTAGACCAAACATTTCCCCCTGTATTTAAAAAAAAAAAAGAGTGAAAATGAAAATAAAAAGCCTCACTGCAACCTTGAAAACATTATGCTGATTTAAATAAGCTAGACAGCGAAAGACCAATATTGTATGATTCCACTTGTGTGAAATCGCTAGAACAGGCAAATTCACAAAGACAGAAAGTAGATTAGAGTTTACCAGGGGCTGAAGGGAAGGAGAGTGGGGAGTTATTGCTTAATGGGTACAGAGTTTCTGTTTGGGGTGATGAAAGTTTTGGAAATAGTTGGTGGGATGGTGGTGATGGTGGTTACACAACATTGAGAATGTAATTAATACCACTAAATTGTACACTTAAAATGGGTAAAAAGGCAAATTTTATGTTACATATATTTTCCCATGATAAAAAGAAAGGGAAGGATAGCCTCATTGCACTAACTTATTTTGAAGTGGATTTAGACAAAATAGCAGATGGTAAAAGTGTTTAGAATCCCAGAATTACAGCTACGGGTGACATCTTTAAAGGGTATTGGTATCAAACTGACACAGCCTGAAGAACTGTCTTTCTCTACTTTAGAGACATTTCTGGCTGAAGGACCAGGAGGAAAGTATGAAAAGCTTGAGGAAGAGAACCTTGTCTTATGGATCTTTTATCTTTTTGATAACAGAATAGAATCTGTCATCCAATTGACAGTTAAATATCTCTTGAAGGGGTTATCTGGAATCAAAGCTCTCTCATACATTTATTTAAAAATATTGATTGTGCTTCTTATCTCTTGCAGGGGACTAGGTTCTATAGTTCCAAGACAAACAAGACTCTCTGCCCTCCAAGCTCTCAGTCCACAGGGAGTACTGGGTATTAAAACAGGGGTACTGAGGGGTACTGAGGTGTACTCAGGTGCAGAGGGTCTGAGGCGCTATATAGGGAAGTCTTAGCTGGGAGAGGGACAGTGGAGAACTGGAGGGGTCTGGAAAGAGAGTAGACTTGGAGAAGTAATGAAGAGAAAGAGCTCTGTGTAGAGGGTGTGAAATTTATCCAAAGAAAAGTGAAAAGATACTAAAGGGCTTCAATTCAAGAGTAAAGCAAGTAGATTTGTATTCTGAGAACCCTTCTTGTATTTGTGAAAATACTAGTAAGATGTACTAGTAAATGGTTACCCAGGGGATTTCACTCAACTTTTACTTTAAAAAAAAGAAAAAAGTGGTGCCTGGGTGGCTCAGTGGGTAAAGCCTCTGCCTTCGGCTCGGGTCATGGTCTCAGGGTCCTGGGATCAAGCTCCATGTCGGTCTCCCTGCTCAGCGGGGGGCCTGCTTTCCCCTCTCTCTCTGCCCACAGCTCTGCCTACTTGTGATCTCTCTCTGTCAAATAAATAAATAAAATCTTTAACCAAAAAAAAAAAAAAGAAAGAGAAAAATTGTCCATTCTGCTTGCATTTTTAGAAGCAGAATAAGCATACAGCATTTTTAGAAGCAGAACAATCAGCCAAGTTCTTTTCATTAAGAAGAAATAGGAGGAAGAGAATGGAGAGGACATGGTGGAGGAAGAGAAAGAAAGCCCGGAAAGACCACTGGCTGCAGCATGAGGAGATTCAGGAAGCCTTTTAACACCTCTATCAGACTGTACTATTTTTAGGTCTAAGAGGAAGTCTGAGTAAGAGGAAGTTTGGGTCAAAGGAAGTGGGAAATTGGTAAATTCTGGTTTGAGCGCTTTGAGTTTAAGGTGCTTGACACATTTTAAGGAAACAGGACAGTCCTAGGAAGGCGTTCAGAATGAGCTACCCCCAAATGTGTTATTTAAGCATGTGGATAACTTTGAGTTGAAGTCAATCAAGACCCAAAAGTCTCAGAAAGAGCTTTTATCTCCCCTTTAACTGTTTAATAGAATTTAGATAGATGGCCTGGTCCAGGAAGAGAACTATCACCAAGATAACTACAAAGAGTATGGGGTTAGCATGGTAAGCTGAGGGGAAGCTCAGCAGGTCTGCAGACCAAATTCTTTTGTGTCCCATTGTCTGTGTATGGCATGGTGAACATTTGTTTACCAAATATTTCCTCTTCCCGTCTTCCCGTGAACTGTCTTCATTAGTCATACCTGATGTGACTCACCTTTGGAACCACAACCTCACTCGCCTGATTGCCTGTAGATCTCATATTCTTATGTGGCTTGCATACATAGGTAAACAAATTTGTTTTTCTCCTATTAATCTATTTTATGTCAACTTAATTAATAGACCAGCCAAAAGAACCAGAACCTTAAAGAACAGAGGAAAAATTGTCCTCCCCAACATCTGCCAATAAACAGCTCTCTGTATTGTTGAACAACGTAATTCTACTGGCTTTTCAACATTCGCTATTGGCTATTCAACATTCATGAATTGGGGAGCATTCAACCTAGCAGATAGGAAGGGGTTCTGAAGAGCTATACAAGGCAAGAGATTTTTATAGACCAAAGTGAACAGGATCAAGGAAGTTGCATTGGGCATTTCCTAACTGACGCAGAGTTACTCCCTTCATATAAAGTAAAGGGAAGGCTTAGAGCCAGGTCATCTACCTTGTGTCAAGCAGGCAAATGCTGATTGATCAATCTGGGCCTTCCTTTTCTGGGAGAGCCAGCATAGAAACTTAGTTAAGTTTTGGTTTGCTGACATGGGGCTTAATGTGAGTGACTCCAACTTGGGCCCAATCTGTTTACTTCAACAGTACCAAAATAGAAGAAACAGAGAGATAATTGATTATTAAGTATGATTAGATTTACACATGGAAGGTAACATGAAAATGACTACAAAGTCTGGTTCAAATATCACACAATTTTACATAGCACAGTAGAAGAAAGACCAATGAAAAAATCTCTTACTGGGGCAACTGGGTGGCTCAGGTGGTTAAGCATCAGCCTTCAAGTCAGGTCATGATTTCCAGATCCTGGGATCAAGCCCCAAGCCTGGCTCCCAGCTCAGTGGGGAGTCTGTTTCTCCCTCTGCCTCTCCCCACTGCACATGCTCTCTCTCTGTCTCTTCCTCTCTCTCAAAATGAATAAATTGAAATCTTAAAAAAGAAAGTCTCTTATCTCCTTAGGAGATAAATGGATGTGCCCATGAGTGTCTCCACTTCCCTCCTAAAAGATTTCTGAATCGATTTCAGAGGCAGGTTTTTACAGCAGACTGGAAGAAGTACTGAAGGGAAAGAGAATCACAAGGATCACAAGGCCCTGATCTTGCTTTATAAAACCCAAAGATAAGGGCCTCATACGGAGCTTATTATGTTTTCATGGAAACACTCCAAGGAGGGGAGAGCAAGGTGGCTTCCCTCTCAAGAAAAAAAAGAAAAGAAAAAGAAAATTTAATCCTTATAATGAATACAAGTTGTTAGATATGTGGGACTGGAACTCCAGAAATGAAGTTGGGATATATCCTTATTTGATGTTATTCAAATGTTGGAAACATACCAGTAGAATCTCCCCCTCCACATTTCTATTTTTAACATGACTTAACAGTCACAAAAAAACCCCAAAAAACAAAAAACAAACAAACAAAAAAAACCTTTATTACACTTCCCCCTGTTTGAGTTTTCAAGATTGCAATTATTATTGTTCCCTTGTTTTTGAGCATGCAAAATATTCACTTTGCTCTTTTGTTTTCTTTACTAGAATCATTCAGGACTATTCTCCAGGATGGATTATACACATTGGTAGAATATTCTCTGCCCTTAAGGAAAAAGTAAGTCTATTCTCCATGGTAAAGATTTAGGCTCTTCCTGAGAGCTATTAAGAAAGCAAATAAGTGCAAGGAGCTTTTTTCTTGAGAACAAAGAAAGAATGGGAAGCACCTTACAGGACAGAGGTAATGAGGGGGATAGAGAGAAGTAGATGAAGGACAAGGCAAAAGAGAACTAGTGGAGTGATTGCAGAGCATGTCAAGATAAAGATTACTATAAGGACACAGGTTCTTACCAGCTTCACCCAATAATAGAGTTGAATCTTCCATGGGAGAAGAAAATTCTTGCCTCAATATCTATACCCCAAGAACTAGTCACCAACTAGAGCAACTCCACCTGGACAGACGGGCTTTGCCCCACTGCCTCTTGTACTCTTAGAGACATTCTAGGTTCTCATAAGCCCAAAGGGAGTCCTTGTCTGACATTAGAATGTTGTGGGGGTACTCCTACTTGGAGGCATGGGCTTACCTACAGATGGGTTTAACTAAATCCTTAAGATCTGTGGTGAACTGAATAATGCAACCCCCCCCAAAAGATGTCCATATACTAATCCCCAGAACCTATGAACAAAATCTTACATCAAAAAAGGGACTTAGCAGACGTGATTGTGTTCAGGATCTTGAGTTGGGAAGATTATTCTGAATTATCAGTGTGGGTCCAATGTAATCACAATTATCCTTTTGGGAGGGAGGCAGAGTCAGAAAGTGAAATAATGGTGGAAACACAGATTGCAATGATAAGGAAGGGGCCACAAGCCAAGGAACGTAGGTGATCACTAGAAGCTGATAAAGGCAAGGAAAATGATTCTCCCCTCAGAGGCTTTAAGAGTTCCACCAGCACCTTGACTTTTTAGGCCAGGGAAACCAATTTTGAATCTCTGACTTCCAGAACTGTAAGAAAATAAGTTCTGCTGTTTTTTTAATATTTTTTAAGATTTTATTTATTTATTTGTCAGACAGAGATCACAAGTAGGCAGAGTGGCAGGCAGAGAGAGTGGAGGAGGCAGGCTCCCCATTGAGCAGAGAGCTGGTTGTGGGGCTCAATTCCAGGACCCTGGGATCATGACCTAAGCTGAAGGCAGAGCCTTTAGCCCACTGAGCCACATAGGCACCCCAAGTTCTGCTGTTTTAAGCTACTAAGTTAGTGATAATTTATTACAACAGCAACAAGGAAACTAATATCAGATCCTTCTGCCCTCTTTGAGACTGTAGCTATGGAATTTCTTTCATAGCTTACTCATTATTTATGTACAATTTATATTGAAAGCTTCTTCATATTAGTCTCAAAGTGTAATGCTTAAAATGTGATAACTACACCATAGAAACTTTGGGGAGGTTGACAAATACATTCATTATCTGGTGATAGTTTCATAGGTATATATATGTGTCAAAACTTAGCAAATTGTACACTTTAAACCTATGCAAGTTTGTGTATGTATAATGAAACCTCAATAAAGCTACTAGATACATAAAGTTAATGTATATAGAGAAAAGCCCAAAAATGAAAGAAGAAGACATAAATTCGATGGTAATGAAGTAAGTATTTTCCTTGGAGAAATAGAATGACTACAATTCCACACTGTCCTGCAAAGCAATAATATAATGTTTTATAGAATCCAAGAAAAGATCTTGTAGATAAAGCTATATTATACATAATTACTAAAATATTTGAAGAAAAATGACTGATCACATGCAAAACCAAATAATGCAAGCAGCAAAACTTGCGAAATTGCAGTATTCAGGAAATGACTGAATACGGGAGCATAATTTTAAGAAATGTTGCCATCACCACTACCTATGGGAAAAAAGAAACACTGATAACTCTGAGTTAGGAAGTAAGTGTCTTAGAATAGTTGGCCTGTGACTATAAAGAGGATTTAGAAATTCCTCAACTAATTGCTTTCACTTATATTTCCCTTTCATGATATATAATAAAAAGCTATGCCTAAAGAAATCTAAGAGAGCTCTTTGAATAAATATGAAATTAAAATAATGCATTAGGAAAAATACTATAAACATACCTTCATACAAATAGTAAGCCCATGTCAATGTTTTGATCAATTCAGTAATGAGGGAATAAGCTGGGTGACAACGCAGGTTCTGGGAGGCTATGAGAAAGCAGACTAATAAGTGCAAGAAGGAATTCTTTTTTTTTTTTTTTTAAAGACTTTATTTATTTATTTGACAGAGAGAGATCACAAGTAGGCAGAGAGAGAGAGAGGAGGAAGCAGGCTCCCTGCTGAGCAGAGAGCCCGACTCAGCCCTCGATCCTGGGACCACGAGATCATGACCTGAGCCGAAGGCAGTGGCTCAACCCACTGAGCCACCCAGGTGCCCCAAGAAGGAATTCTAAACATAAGACTGACAAATTGGATACAAAATTGATGAATGAACTACAAGGCAATAAATCCAAACCTTCAGGGTAATCTTTTCTGTAAACACAAAGAATAACACCTCCCTCATCATTTTTTAAATAAGTTAATCCTTAACTTGACAGAATTGTAGAAAGAGGTTCCAAGTCAACCTGCATTACATTCTCAGAGACTGAAGACCCTACAGTGGGCTTGTTCCTTAAAATGTCATACAAGCAGTTTTCTGCTCAATTTCCAAGTTTTAGATACTCCTGAACATCGGAGAGGCATTGCAACCATATAAGTCACATGTTAACAAAATATTTTCTTCCAACAGTTGGTTGACTTCTTGGAAGCTGTTGACAGAGGTTTGTGTAATGAGGTACTTGGTAAGATGGAATTTTTTTCTGGCTAAAGAATGGTTATTTATTTAATATATTTTTTTGGACTAGTTTATTTCACTTAGCATAATGTCTTCAAAGTTTATCATTGCTGTAGCATATGTCATATTTCAAAATTTCCCTACTTTTTAAGGCTGGATAATATTTTGTTCTGTCTGTAAGAGCACATTTTGTTTACTTATTCATCTGCCAATGGTACTTGGTTGCTTCTATCTTTTGGCTATTTTGAATTATAGTGCTATGAACATGGATGTACAAATATTTGAATCTTTACTTTCAAATCTTTTAGGTATGTACCCCAAAATAGAATTTCCAGGTCAAAGAATGGCGTCTTAAAGATTAGATTTTACTAAGAAAGAAGGAAAGCCATTCCCAGAAGGGTTTTGAGCAAGGCAATGACATGATCTAGATGTGTTTTATAAGAACTGCTCTGGCTTTTTATGGAGACAAGACTCTGGGGACCAAAAAGGAAGTCACCAGACCCATCCCAGAAGTCCATGTTGGAAAATCGAAGCTCCCCAGAATGGGAGTGCAAGAGAGGTAAGAAATGTTGAATTTTGATTTACCACTGAGGTGAAGCCAAATAGATTTGCTGATGCATTTCCTATTGTTATACAAATGTAAGGCATAGATCCTTACATTTTGTTCTTTGGTTAGAGATGTTAAATGTTTAATAATGTATAAGGCTATTTCCTTGGAGTGCACATGTTCCTGAGGCTTACAGAAAAGAGGATAAAGATTCCAAGGAAGTATAACCACAAGCACAAGCTAGGAGCTAAGGAATCATCTAGCCTACAGGTGACAACCTATAATAGTCTTAGCCAACTGAATTCTTAACTTCCTACTTTGCTCATAACTCTTGGCTTGGGGTTGGTCCTTTCTTTCCCTGACTAGTTCTCAGTACTCATAGGGCCTTCTTGTCCTGACATCCCACACTGTCCATGCAGGCAATAGTCACGTAATGGAGAAGTCTCCATAAAGGTCCCAATCCAGAAAACAGGAGTCTATATTCTCTATTTACAGGGGCTGAACTTTAGAGGGCTGTAGCCACATCTCATGTGAAGCCTAGAAACACTCTAACGTGTAACATATTAGTAGTTTAAATTGTATGACTTGGTAACAAATATTACACAGCACTACCATGTCATTTATATGTTAAATAAAGTTACTGTGATACCCGGAAGAGATTCCACACATACTCAGGAAGCAAATATCAAAGTGCTAGTAATTCCAGTCCCTAAAAAGTGACCTAACACTAGTTGTAATTCTTTCCATAATTTTTCCAGTTATAAGTGCATTTGCCATAAGCATATTCACATTCAGGTATTGAAAAGTCTAATGTGGTCTAAATTACATATTCAATCATGTGTCACATTCAAAGCCTCTCTCCACTTCCTAACTCTAGCTCTTTCCTAACACTATCTCTCCCTTCTGTGATTCTCACCTCCTGGAATTCACACACTTATACAATCCCTCCCACATAAAATACATCTGACTTGTAAAAGGGTGTTGCAGAAATGATGGCATATGACTTTCAAGGCCAAGTTGTAGAATATATTTTGGCTTCTAACATGCTCTCTTGATTGGCTTACTCTGGGGACACCAGCAGTCAAGTCTTACACTCAAGCAGCGCTATGGAGAGTTCCATGTGGTGAAAAACTATGGTTTCCTGCCAACAGCCAGCACCAATTCACCAGGCGCGTGAATGAGTCACCTAGGAAGCAGATTCTCCAGCCCCAGTCAACCCTTCAGATATCTGCAGTCCCAACCAACATCTAGACTGAAACATCATGAGAGACCCTGAGCCATGTATGAGTGGCTTCTTTAGGTATTAATGGCTTTCTTTAGTGGCTTCTTTAGGCTTCTGGCTTCTTTAAGGTCAAGTTAGATGAGAAAGAATCAGAAAAGATGGGACTAATTACTTACCTAATTGGTACTAGTGTAATTTGGCTGGCAGTGCATCCCAAATACTGGCTTTCTTGTTAGGATGCAGGTTATGAGTTTTTTAAGAGGCTCTGCTTAGACCCTGACACAGGCAACATACTGTCTGCCTATGCTCTTGTCATGCTGTTCCCCCTCAACAGTTGCCCATGGTGGTGGGACTCATGGTCTCCTTTGGCTGAGGTCCCCTCACCCTAGCAGGCTTCTCTCTGGGACAGGCTACTTATAAGATCACCATGAACCCAGTTATCACACTTCGATGTCCATTTCCTGAGGGGAACACTTATAAACTTGCAGTGCAAGGTAGTAGCTATGTAGGCAGCCACCCATTGCCTTCTGGTCTCTAGTAGAGAAGGAAGCACCAGCTTCTAGGCTCATGGATGACCCCAGACTCAAGGGCACATGTATCAAGCTCTCCCAAGAAACTTCTCACCAATCTATAAACCAGGCTTCAACAGGCTAAGTCCATTAGTCATCAGGCAGGGGAGGGAAATGTCCTTTTCCCCTTCTTGTAGAGACCCCTAATCTTTCCAAATAATCTTGCTAAAGCCCCCTTCTGTTAGCCTGAAGCAGAGCTAGTAATCCTTCCTTCTTCTGGCTTGATGTGTAGGAAAAGATCCTCAGAGACTATCTTTGCTGGAAGTTTGCATAACAGAACTTAGAACCATAGTTGGTTTGTCTTCAGAAAAGGGTTTGTACTCCTACAAGAATGCCTATAACTTACTGCTCTTGGTCACTGGTTGGTATGTGAATTCAAATGTAAAGGGAATCAAGGGAAACACTCATTGAACCTGGAATGTTTTGGGCGATTTGTAGATATCACTCTTATTGTTTTGTGTGAGGACAAAGACTGCATAATGGATTCCTTTTACAAAAAGTATTAAATCAATTTCAAAATATAATATAATAAAATACAAAACTAAAATTTTGTCTTATAATCATGCTACCTTTATATGACAACTAGATTCTTTGTGTTCTTGTTTTGTTTTGTTTTGTTTTTCTTGTTTGTCCTTTCCAACTTTGGAAAAGTACTCTTGGGAAAGGAAAATACGTAAGATTTTAAGTCAGACAAATCTGGATTCAAAATCTGTTCTCCCACTTGCTTATTAAATTAACCTCAGTTCTCTAAGCCTCTTATTTATTATTTGGAGACAATAATGTCTATTTTGAAAGATTTTTATAAGGATAAAAGATCAGGTAAGGTGCTTAGAATGGCATCTGGGAAAGAAAACACTCAACAAAGTGTAGCTAATACTAATTATTGTCACTAGGAATGTGTACAAAGATTTTATATAGTTGAATTATAATGCAGGTTAATTTTGAGTTCTTTTTTATTTATCTAAACTTGTTTCAAAAGTGTTTTCCATGTGTTCCATGACAACCATGTTTTTTATATTAATGACAAAAATATTCCAACATATTGATATTTTATAATTTATATGCATTCCTCTGTTCCTTAAAATTTAGGGTATTTATAGTTTAACACTTTTTCATTTTTGGCAGTTTCAAATTATGTGCTATCAACATCTTCATACATATACCTCTTTTTTCTTATTTTAAATAATTTCCCTTAGACAAAACTCCAGTTGTGGAATTACCAAAGTGGGTCAGAGTGCATGAATATATTTATGGCTCTAGATATGTAATCCCTGCTGGAATATAGGGCACTGTTGAAATTATTTGTCATTCCCAGGAGACCCTTCTGTTGGCAAAGCATTCTCTGGCTCATTGTTTATTTGGCAGGAATAGCTGCCAAGGACAGAAAGCGCCACCATGCCATAATAAGTTCCATCTGTATCTGAGGACAGGTTGTCCTTCAAGTGTAATTGGCGGTGTTCAATGCCATCGCTGTGAATGGAGCTCCTTCAGGGGAAGATCTAAATTGAATTGATGCAGATACAACATCTTCTTGGTCAGGGTTCTAGCATGTGCCTTGAATTGCTCCTGTGTACTTACGGGGAAGTAGTGGTGGGGGAGAGGTAAGAGATAAGATTGGAGACGCAAACAGGAACAAGAACATACAAGGCTCCCAGGCTTCTAGGCTTGGTTTTATTCTGCACATGCTGTGGACTAAATTGTGTCCCCCTCCAAATTCACATTGAAGCTCTAATTCTCAGTGTGACAAGAGATAGAGTCATTAAGAGGTAAGCAAGGGTGAATGAGGTCTAAGGGTGGGTCCCTAATCCAATAGGACTGCTCGCGTTCTGAGAATGGAAAGAGATCTCTCCCTTTCCAGCTCCCTCTCCACACTTTAGAGGAAAGGCCATGTGAGGATTTGGCAAGAAGGCAGCCATCTGCCAAGAGAGCTCTGACCAGGAAGTGGATCAGCTGCCACCTTGATCTGGGAATTCTAGCCTCTAAAACTGTGAGAAATAAAATTTCTGTGGTTTAAACCACCCTGTCTATGGTGCTTTGTTATGGCAGCCCAGGCTGACCCAGGCTGTGTCATAATAAGTTCTCGAAAGCTACAAGCAAGCAAATGGTGGGACTGATGTTCAGCCAGGAAGTTGCTACCACTGACGCAAGGCAGCAGATGAAATCAGAAAGGTGAAGGAGTTCTAAATTTATGTAAGACCATGTGGGACCACCATAAGGAGGGTTTTGAGTAGAGAAATAATGGGACATGACTCAATGGTTGAATAAATTAGCTGGGGGACCAGGCAAGAGGAGAAGCTGAAAGAACACAGTTAAGCAAGATATGGTATGTTCTGGACCAGAGAAATAGCAGATTTGGCACACCTACCCCATCCTCAGGGCTCAAATCCATCACCAGCTTTTTCTGCTGCATGACAACTCCCACACCTGTACAAAATGAAAAGCAAGTTCCAATAGTACACTCTTAATGCTCTGTTCACCACTGTATACCCACTGCCTGCTTCCTAATGTATACAAAGCATTCAATAAATATTTGTTGAATGACTAAACTGAGGAAAAACGACAGGGAGCTAAATAAATAGCCAGAAAATCACCACTGAGGAAAAGACTGTGTCTAACCAGTTATCTGACCTTGATAAATTCTATTGGCAACATCTCTATTGTTGACTTTAGATTCCTATAATATGCTCCTGGCTTCTCCTTATAACCAGCATGCCCTAGTGGCTAGTGGTTTGGCACAGACATCTTGATTTCTAACCCGATGCCCAGACTTTGTATGTGCATTCTGCAGTCTCCTCCAGGCCTTTCAGTCCCAGCTAGCCAACAGAATTAAAGCAGGTCCCTAAAAGGCCCATGATTCTTCTTACATCACTGACATCACAAGCTCTCTCTTTCCCTGAAACTTCTTCCCTACCAAGCCATCTTTGTCAATCTATACTGGCTCTATTTTTTTTTTTTAATATTTTATTTATTTGACAGACAGAGATCACAAGTAGGCAGAGAGGGAGGCAGAGTGAGAGAGAGGGGAAAGCAGGAGCCCCACTGAACAGAGAGCCTGATGCGGGGCTTGATCCCACGACTCTGGGATCATGACCTGAGCTGAAGACAGAGGCTTTAACCCACTGAGCCACCCAGGTGCCCCTACACTGACTCTTTAATCCATTTATCTCTTACAGGAAGGCTTTCTTAATCTCCCTGATAACATTAGTTGTTCCTTCCTGTGTTCCCTTAGGGTCTCGCTTGTGGGGTTAATTTTCACATGGCCATTTATCAACTCTTATACCTTTCCCTATGACTCAAGAATTCCCATGAGGAAAGTACTATAATTTATTTGTTTCTATATCCTAGAGTCTAGCGTAGTACCTGGAACAGAGAGGATACTAAAGGAAAGATTATTGGAATGAATGAATGAATTTTAACTACTAATGCAGACCATTATGTAAACTAAGCAGCTCGCAAACTGGAGTCTATTTAAACCAAAAATTTGTTGCAATCATGAGGACCAGCCAAAACACTATTTAAAGAAGTGGGAATAGGACCATTCTGAGCTGTGTTCAGCCAGATGGTGGCATCAACCCTATATATGCTGAAATGCTTGGCCAGGGGGTTTACAGATCAAGAAACACTGAGCAGGAATTGGATTTCAGAGAAACCCAGGAGCCCACTTGGGTGAACTGACTGATGGCTTTCACTTACCCTTTTCCCTAGGAGCACAGGGAATGCTAAAATCTGGCTTCCCAGTTGTTCCCTGGAAAGGGTTCTCAAGATTTTCAGCATCAGGGGCGCCTGGGTGGCTCAGTGGGTTAAAGCCTCTGCCTTCGGCTCAGGTCATGATCCCAGGGTTCTGGGATCGAGCCCCGCATCGGGCTCTCTGCTCAGCGGAGAGCCTGCTTCCCTCTCTCTCTCTCTCTGTCTGCCTCTCTGCCTACTTGTGATCTCTCTGTCAAATAATTAAGTAAAATCTTATTTAAAAAAAAAGATTTTCAGCATCAGAAGTTTGTTTTATTTTTATTTTTTTGAAGATTTTATTTTATTTCTTTGAGAGAAAACAAGAGAGAAAGTACATGAGTAGGGGGAGAGGCATAGGGACAAGCAGACTCTTGGCTGAGTGCAGCAACCCACTCAGGGCTTGACTCCAGGACCCAGAGATCATGACCTGAGCAGAAATCAAATGTTTAACAGACTGAGCCACCCAGGGGCCCTCAGAAGTCATCTCTTTTAAAGAACTTTACCTCTCACCCTGAAGCTAGCGAACTCCTTTTGCCATCTCTTTAAAAAAAAAAAGAAAAAAGAAGAAAAAGAAGAAATAAATGTGATACATGAATCATGGATGGAAAAGGGCACAAAATATAAATGTATATGGTATAAAGAATAGTTAGAAGGCGAAGTTCCAGGTAACTAACAACTCAGGTCAAGACAGACAACATTGCCAGCACCCCCCATCTTCCAAGAGCCCTTTCCTGTTCATACCACCTTTCAAACCCCTCTCAGAGGTGACCTCTATCATGATTTAGAGCAACCATTTCCTTATCTTTATGTACAATTTTTACCACTCATATACTTGCATTTGTTTGCTGTTGCTAGTGTAACAAGTTACTACAAACTCAGGAGCTTGAAACAATACAAATTTATTGCTTTAGGGTACTGTAATTTACAAATTCAACACCAGTCTCACAAGGCTAACATCAAGGTGTCCCCAAATTTGTGTTTCTTTCTGGAGACACTAGGGGAGAATCCATTTCCTTGTTTTTTTCCAACTTCTAGAAGCTGCCCAAAGTCCTTGGCTACAGCTCCCTCCCTCCATCTTCAAAATGAGTAATGTAACATCTCTCTGACCCTCCTTCCATTGTCACATCTTCTCTGATTCTTAATTCTTGATGCAGAGGATGCTTGTGATTATATCAAGTCCACCAGGATAACTCAGGATAATCTCTTCCATCTCAAGGTCTATAACCTTAATAACTTCTACATAGTCCCTTTCCTGTCTAAAGTAACCTATTCACAAATTCTGAGATTAGATTGTGAACATCTTTGGGGGAAGGGGACATTATTATGCTTATCACAGTAACCATCCCAAAATCCATAGTTTAGTGTTAACTGATTTTGTACTTTACATAAATGTACAAAAGAGACTGTTTCAGTCTCTTTGTATTCAATTGCGTCTTGCTTCTTTTGTTCAGCATTGTGTTTATAAGATTCACCCATATTTCCTGTGGCTATAATTCATTTTCATTGTATGAATATACAACGAATAAGCATTTGGATTGTCTCCAGTTTGGGGGCCATTATGAACTCCACCATGAATACTGATATTTATGTATACTTTACACATGTGCATACATTTCTCCGGGGTACATATGCAAAAATGAAATTGCTGAGTCAGTGGATATGGGCACCTTAAATTTGACTAGGTAATGTAAAAATGGTTTTCCAAAGTGGTTATCCAAAACTGTATTCCCATCAAAAGAGTATCAAGGTTCTACTTGTTCCACCTTCTTGGTCAACATATTATTGCCAGATTTTCTGTCTTTGATCTAATGTGTATATTAGAGTATCTCTTTGTAGTTTTACCTTGTGTTTTTCTAACATTGAGGCAGCATCTTTTTGTGTGTTCATTGGTCATTTGCATTTCTTTCTCCTAAAGGAATTGTCCAAATATTGAACCCGTTTTTAACTAAGTTGTTTTTTTTCCTTATTAATTTGTAGGAGGCCAAAATAACTTCAAAGTACAATTCTTCTGTTGGTTATAAGTTTTCAAATATTTTATCTGTCTTTTTTTTTCTTTTACTATCTTTATTGTGTTTTTGATTATCAGAATGTCTTCATTTTAGTGTAGCTTAATTTATCAATTTTAACATTAATGGTTAGTGTTTCCTGTTTAGGAAAACTTTCCCAATGCTGATGTCATGAAGATTTGTTTTTATATAACCTTCTAAAAGCTTTCCAGTATTGCTTGTCATGTTTGGGTCAATAATCCTCCTACAATTAAATTTTGGTGTGGTGCCATGTATGGATTCAATTTTATTTCTTTCTTTTTTTCTTTTTTTTTTTTTATAGATAGCCAATTGTTTCAGTCCTATTTATTTAACAGGCCAATTCTGTAGTGCCAAGTTTCTCATAAATCAAGAGTTTGTATATACAGGAATCTGTTTCTGGGTTTTTAGTTCTATCTCATTGTTTAAGTTTTCTGCCTCTGTAGTAACACCACATTATCACAATGACTGTAGTTTTATAATAAGTAATGATATCTAATGACAGAATTTTGTTCCAATTTTGTTCTTATTCAAAACAGCATTAGCGGGGCGCCTGAGTGGCTCAGTGGGTTAGGCCTCTGCCTTCAGCTCAGGTCATGATCCCAGGGTCCCGGGATTGAGCTCCACATTGGGCTCTCTGTTCAGCGGGGAGCCTGCTTCCTCCCCTCTCTCTGCCTGCCTCTTTGCCTACTTGTGATCTCTCTCCCTCTGTCAAATAAATAAATAAAATCTTAACAAAAAAAAAGCAAAAAAACAGCATTAGCTGTTCTTATCCTTTCCCCATTTTCACAAAATTTTTGAATCAGATTATCAACATATATAAACATTGCTTTGAATCTGTAGATCAATTTAGGAAAAATTGAACTTTTATGATTTTAAGTATTTTATTTTTATTTCTAAATTTATTTTAAAGTAATCTCTATATTCAATGTGGGGCTCAAATACAGAATGCTGATATCAAGTCACTTGCTCTACTGACTGAGCCAGCCAGGTACCACCAATATCTAATATTTTAAATCATGAACATGACACATCTCTTCATTCAAATAGGTTTAATTCCCTCAGTAAAGTTTTACCATCATCCCCATGGGGTTCTTGCACGTCTTTTATTAGATTTATTCCCAGGCTCATGTTGTATTGTGATGCTTTTACAGTACAGGGTATCCTTGTCAAATTTTGTTTCCTGATTTTTGTTATGACACAGAAATACATTTAATTTTTATGTACTGATTTTGTTTTCAGCAGTATTGATAAGCTGTTACTAGTCCTAATATTTTCTTTGTAGATTTAAAAACTTTTCCATATATACAATTAGATTACCTCAAAGTAATAATATTCTATCTTATTCTCTTATCCCTCTGCCTCCTACTTCTTTTTCTTGACCATTTCACTGACTAGAATTGTTAGTATTTAATAAAAGTACTAATAGTATACTTCATTTTTTTCTGATTTCAAAGGGAAAATTTTCAATATTTAACTATTAAATATGATTATTATTTTTTCTTTAATAGCTTTTTCTTCAGAATAAGGAAGTTCTAGTTAAATAAGTATTTTTACAATGAAATATTGTTACATTTTACCAAATTTGCCTATATTGATGAGATCATGAGTTTTTTCTTTCCATTTATTAATATGTGAAATACAACAACTGATTTTCTAATATTAAACAGTACAACATTCTTGGGATTATACCCAACATATAGTTTATATTTATATTTATAATTGCTGGATTTGAGCTAATATTTTGTTTAAAATACTTTCACATTTTTAAAAATTAGACTTGTGTTTCTGGTTCCAGAACAAGATGGTATAGATTCACTTTTTAAATACAACTCTTTAAATACAACTAATTACCTGGAAAACATACGATGATGAAAACATTGAAAGCTTTGTAGAAGGTATACTGAATGAGGACCTCAGGACTTGAGAAATGACAACATAGTAAATTCATTGTGCTGTTGTCTTAATCTCACATACACCCCAGACTAAGCATCAGAGAGACCTAAAACCCACAAGCACAAAGGCATTGCCCCTAAAAAGCTCCAAAGGACCAGCAAAGGCAAAGCCCAATAAAGACCTAGTGGAGGGCCCCATCCTCTGCTCCAGCACCAGGATACTGGTGGGTGGTCCACTCAGCCCAGACCAATAGAAGCAAAGCCCCAACCACAAATAGGCATCAGAAGGAAGTCCAATCTGTTTACAGAAACAGCAGCAAAGCCCCATGGGCAACACATTCCTTCTTCAAAACCAGAACACCACAGAGAATCAAATTAGCCTGCAGTAACAACCATACCAAAGTACCAGGCTGTTCCAGCCCCCTGTCCACAACTGGCACACAGGCAGGCAGACTAATATGCTCAAATTAGCAGCAGGGAAGCCCAGACATGCTGACTGTACACCTGTTCCATACCTGTGAAAACAACAGGCAGGCCAGTCCACTGTTAGAAAGTAGCAGAGGGTCAGTAAAGCAACCTCCAGACAGAGAAGACACTTCAAGACCAAAAGACAAAGCAACCCATTCCTTACTGTTTACACAGTTTTGTACAGGGTAACTTACTGACAGGAGGTATTTAGCAGACAGATGATCCTGGTGCCACGTGGCACTCTCCATCCCCCATTCTTCACAGCTATTCTCCATCAAAGCTGGAGAGCAAGCCACAGCTTTTATAGAGCAATAGGCATGGTGGTGAGGTCCTGGGGTAGTTATCTAAAGTGGGACCTTCTGTGCACTGGTCATCTCTGTAGTTATCTAAAGTCGAGGTTTCTGTGTGCCACTTTAGGGAAGATGAGAACAAGCCTTCCTTCATTCCAATTAGGAATATATATTAACCTCCACCGGGCCTGGAACACATAACCCTCAGGGAGGTCACGAGCAAGATGGAGAGCCAAGGATGAAGTCTGTGTTGTCAGCACTCCTACATTCACCTGTAGGGCCATATCAGGTAAACACTATGCCCAAAAGCCCCCACAAGCCCCCACAAGCTCTCCATTCGGTGGCATAGAGAGATCTAGGGCCAGCCACTTGGTATCATCAACCAAGTAGTTGATAATGTCATTATCTATTTATCCAAGTATTGATTTTGAAAGGAAATC
This sequence comes from Mustela erminea, assembly GCF_009829155.1. NCBI lineage: Eukaryota > Metazoa > Chordata > Mammalia > Carnivora > Mustelidae > Mustela > Mustela erminea. The sequence continues at coordinate 15,203,989 of NC_045624.1, read as the reverse complement.
CCAATTATAAGGCCAGGGAAAGAACTTGGCTTCATGCTAATAAAAATCTCCAGGTTGATATCCACTACTAATCAGTAAATTCTGGGTATGGTTGATTAACCAATTACTAAACTGACTAAATGTATCAGTGTTGAAATATTACTGTAAGTTTTTCACAAAAAGGAATTCTTTGCTGAAATCAAGGTGAAGTCCATAAGCAAAATCTCCATTTCTCTACAACCATGCCTACAAATTGGTCAGAGTAAAGCATTAGATGAAGCTGATACATGTTTTGGGGCATCTCATTTGATTTCAATGACTAGTACTTTCTTGCTTAATTATTGTTTTTTTTTAAAGATTTTATTTATTTGACAGAGATCACAAGTAGGCAGAGAGGCAAGCAGAGAGAGAGAGGAAGGGAAGCAGGCTCCCTGCTGAGCAGAGAGCCCGATGCGGGGCTCAATCCCAGGACCCTGGGACATGACCTGAGCTGAAGGCAGAGGCTTTAGCCCACTGAGCCACCCAGGCACCCCAATAATTTTTTTAAAAATAAACTGTTCTCAAATATTGTTTGGGGTTAATTAAAATGCTGCTAAGTAATACACAACACATAGTACATCTCCTCTTACTATGAACATTTAAACATTTCCCATCTTAGATCTTCTCATCGATTTAATTACAAGTTTTTTAAGCATTCAAAATAGTTGAGTAAGGTTTTAATATTCATTCTAGATCAGCAAGATTCTCTCAAAATCTTTACCCATTTTCAATTTTACTTTTCTCCTACCATTTTCCTAAAAACATTCATCACAGAAAACAGAACTAAAACAGGATTTGAATTCAAATTTCTTTTTGTCATCTTCCAATTTGATGCTATTGACCTTCAAACAACAAGACTTTTTTCTTTTATCTTTTTTTTTTTAATCAATTTATTTATTTGACAGGGAGAGAGAGAGACACACACACACAGCAAGAGAGGGAACATAAGTAGGGTCAGTGGGAGAGGGAGAAGCAGGCCTCCCACGCAGCAGGGAGCCTGATGTGGGGCTCGAACCCAGGACCCTGGGATCATGACCTGAGCCAAAGGCAGGCGCTTAATGACCAAGACACCTAGGCACCCCATTTTTTTTTCTTAATAGTGAAATTTTTCCTCAACATTTCGGACAAACCTTCAGATATCCCCTTAAACTTTCTAAGAAGAAACAATTTGATTTTTCAGGCAAGGAAGTGAGGTCTACATGGGTAGACTTGATAATGGAGCAGGAAAAGAGACAAACAATAGATTGAAAGAACAGATAAAAAAGCTAAAGTCGACTGAATGTGTTACTGGACCCATGCCATCTGGTTTCCTTCTGCATTTGGCCAGTGTGAGACACTGGCAGGAAACTGGAGGTCAGAAAATGGGGGAATGGATGGGAAGGGTGGGGAAGCTTGAGTGTATCTCCTGCCTTTTGCAGGGTACCAGAATATGCAGCCCCAAAATGTGTCTCTTTGGCATATGAGTTATGTAGAGCCGAAGGCCACTGGAAATCAATAGGTACAATAAAAGCTCTTAAAAACAAGGCACAAGTTTTTCTTTTGTAAAGGAAACTTATATTTTTAATGTGATTTTCCATTTGTAAGGCTGCCTCTTCTTCCACATCAGGAAGAAAAGAACTCACAAGTCTTACCAATGAAGAAGGCATGGACTTAAATCTGCATAACAAATTTTACTAAACAATTCTTGTTACCAAACTTTTCCTGGTCACTTCCCATAACTTGTCTCTCCTGCCCAGAATCCCAAATCTCTTTCTCTTTTATTGATACTTAAACCCAAGTTCTAGCCACCCTGTTGAGTTACTCATCTCTGGGTACTCCCGTGTGAAAGCACCACACACATGCTAATAAACTTTTGTTTTTTTTTCATTCATCTGTCTTTGGCCAGTCTAACTTAAAGGGCCCCAGCTGGGGGTGCCTCGTTGTTCAGCCTATAGAACATATGACTCTTGATCTCAGAGTTGCACACTTGAGTTCTATGTTGGGTGTAGAAATTACTTAAAAACAAAATCTTTAAAGGAAGACTGGGTGGCTCAGTCAGTTAATCATCTGCTTTTAGCTCAGGTCAAAATCTCAGGGTCCTGGGATTAAGCCCCAGCCTCCACCTCTATCAGGCTCCCTGCTCAGCAGGGAGTCTGCTTCTCTCTGACTCTCCCTCTACCCCTACCCCACCCCCACTCGTGCATACACATTCTGTCTCTCTCAAATAAAACAATAAAACAATAAAATAATAATAATAATAAATAATAAAATAATAAATAAATAAATAATAATAAAAATATTTATTTTAAAAATAAATAATAAAAAAATAAAATTATAAACAAATTTTAAAAATAAAAACTTAAAAAACAAAACAAAAATGGGGCGGGGGGGAGCCCAGCTGGAAGGCCTAAGATGTGTAGAAGAAATACTTTTCTCCCCTCTCCTACAGCTCTCTCTACCCACTGCAGCAGCTCTGGCAGTGGCTTCATTTCTGTGTCTCCAAACATGGCTGCTACAGTTTCCACTCTTACAGGATGACCACAGAACAAAAGAAAAATTATACACCAAACACTTGTTTAAAATAACAGGGCACATTTTATTCAAGCTACTGCAGTAGGGGAGAGAGACTTCAGTATAGAACTGAGCTCAATTCCGAGTTCAGCAAAGATAGCTAGGGATATATAGCCAACAAGCAGACCGAAGGGGTGAATGAATGGAAAAATACTGAAAGGAACTTGATTAGAATCAAGAGGAGGGGGAATTCTTGCTCAACAGGCTTAACAGGATTTTTGCTAGAGTCAGACCAAGGATTTAGATATCAAGGGTAAAGAATGAGGAATTTGATCAGATATCAAGTGTTGGGGGGAGGGTTTCGCCAAACTGACTTGACAGGATTCTTGATAAAATTGGGCTCACCTGGCCAGATATGGGAGAGTAGGGGTGGGGGGCAAGGAGAGCTCAAAGGAGTCTGACTGGAGTTGATAACTGGACGCCAATAATATCACTTTCGTCCCTTCAGTCTTGGAAAGATAGTTGCCTTATGTTGTTGTTGATACCTGAGTTACCAACCTTTGTTTAGTTTTTAACTCCTCTCACCTATGTAATCAATTTGCTGCATTAAATTCATTCTATTTTATTGTTGTTATACTTGATAATGAAGTATAACACCCATACAGAAAAGTACAAAATCCTAAGCCTGATGAATTTTCAAGTGTACACACTCCCATAAAATTATCGCCCAATCAAGAATCGCAATATGAGTGACAACCTAGGAGCCCCTAGCTTGTCCCCTTATAGTCATTATTCTGTAAAGGTTATCTTTCTAAGGTTGTAAATTGGTTTTCCTGTTTTGTATTTTATATACGTAGAAAAATAAAGTTTGTACTTTTTAATGTGGGACTTCCTTGGCCCAACCTTATACCTGTAAGATTTGTCATTGTTGTGTCTATTTTTGTAACTTGTTCATTCTAGTTGCTGTAGAGTATAGTGTTGGGGAAATATGTCATGTACCCATTCCAATGGGTCATGAACATTTGAGTAGTTTCCAGACTTGGTCTTGAACAGTGTTACTATAAACATTCTTGTATGTTTCACCTGGTGAACAGAATATGCATTTCTTTTGGGTATATGTATCCAGGACTGCCACTGCTGAATCACAGATGTGCTTATGTGAATATTGGTATATGCTGCTACTTTTATCAAAGTGGCTTTACTAGTTTACATTCCCAACAACAGTGATGAAATCTCTAATCACTCTACATCTTCACCAATATTAGGTCTTGCCTCCCTTTTTCATTTTAAACATTCTCATGGATATAAAGCCATATTACATAATTATTTAAATTTGCATTTCTTACATAACTAATGAGGTTGACCACCAATTTATATTATCTCATTGCAAATACTTATCTCATCCCTTTAGTTTTAAGTACACATCATAGTTGTTTTTTCTTGTTTGATGATTATACTAAAATAAGGAATAATGACTTTCCTATTGTTTTTTTCTTTTGTCTTTCTCATCCCTTCTCTACTGCTGATACTAGTCAGTGTTAACTTTTTAGCATATCTGCTATTTAAAATGCTTATAATTTCATTATTTGATTTGTCACTCTTAAATTATATGTGTCAACTTCTAGTGAACATAGATAAGGTAATCACTGAACTTACTCTACTTCAGAATTTATTCTATCTCTTCCCTTCCCCTCCAAATTTGTTATAGCTATATTATTTCCAGAGTGTATACTGTTTACATTCTTACCTACAATTCTAACCTCCATATTTTGTTTAACCTCCATATTTCTTTTAGTTTCAGTTCTAGAATTGAATAGATTCAATGTTTCTTGTCAATTCATTTGTAATAGTTCTTTCAATCACATTTTGGATGGTTAAAATTTATCCTCTGGAAGTCTCTTTAAGAAACTTTTCACAACCATAATATTTCTTGAATTATTGAATGTTAAATCATCCTCTGCTTTTAGGCTTGAAAGACAACATGATTGGATTTAAAATCTGGTTTACATGCTTTCTTGTCATGTTTCTTTGAAGATGCCAGCCCAATAACTTCCTGGGTTGAATACTGATAACCCAATTCACTCTTCCACTGTAACCTCAGAGACACACAGCTCCATGTAAAAATGGTGACTACTGATTCTTTCTGTTTTCTCAACTACTCTGCTCCCTAATCAGCCTTGTCCCACCACGTCTTCTACCACCTATTCATCCCTGCTGCTTCACTCACTGCCAAAGATGACGGGTACATTATTTGACTTCAGGGTGGGCCTCTCCACATCAGGATGGGTGTTATTGCTGGTGTATTCTAAGATCTGCCCCCACTGGGCTCTTTTGAAATTCATTACTCTTCTTCATTTTTTTCCTGATGGTACTGCCAAACTCAATTGATTTTGAAGGCTTTACATGTATTTTGGAATATGCAGATTTTTTGTGTCTCATATTGTCGCTGAAAATTGGATTTGCAGGGTTGGTTTTATTCTATTGATTTGTATTATTTTTAGGATTAAAAGGGCACATATGTGATTTAAATCACCGTGTTCATACCAAAAGCCCAGGAATAGAGATTTTGAAGGAAACTGAAGTTCAGGTTTCAAAATAAAAAGTGAGAAAAAGAATCTTAACTTCATCTTCCTAACAACATGTTAGGGAACCTATCAATGTGTTCTATGTAAAGACAAGATTAATATCTCTGATAAAAACTCAATGTGAATTTTTTGGTGTCCTCAAAGGTAACTTTTTGTAAAAAGATTATTCCAGGGACCATTTTGGCTTTCAATACAGTATTTATTTTATTGACTTTGCAAATTCAAAACTTAGTTCTTTCTGAGGCTTAAATTTTTAAGTCTTATACTATTTATAAATCCAAAAATTTCAGGGGCGCCTGGGTGGCTCAGTGGGTTAAGCCGCTGCCTTCGGCTCAGGTCATGATCTCAGGGTCCTGGGATCGAGTCCCACATCGGGCTCTCTGCTCAGCAGGGAGCCTGCTTCCTCCTCTCTCTCTGCCTGCCTCTCTGCCTACTTGTGATCTCTCTCTGTCAAATAAATAAATAAAATCTTTAAAAAATAAAAAAAATTTAAAAAATCCAAAAATTTCAGCAATTAAGAATTTTTTAAGTACTTAATATTGTAATCATTTCAACTTTCTTCTCATATTCAGTATATTCCATTTTCATCTTAAGTATTTTATTATTTTTTAAATTTAAATTCTATTAGCCAACATCATTAGTTTCAGGTGTAGTGTTTTATAATTCATCAGTTGTATATAACACCCAGTGCTCATCACATCACATGTCCTCCTTAATGCCCATTGCCCAGTTACCCCATCCCCCTCTCACCTCTCCTCCAGCAACCTTGTTTGTTTTCTATAGTTAAGAGTCTCTGATGGTTTTTCTCCTTCTCTGATGACTTCTAATTCAGTTTTCCCTCCTTTCCCCTATGATCCTCTGCACTGTTTCTTACATTCCAAATATGAATTAAGCCATATGATAATTGTCTTTCTCTGATTGACTTATTCTGCTCAGCATAATACCCTCTAGTTTCAACCACATGAATGGAAATGGTGAGTATGCATCCTTTCTGATGGTTGAGTAATATTCCATTATATATATATATATATATATATATATATATATATATATATATATATATATATATATATAAATCACATCTTCTTTTTCCATTCATCTTTTGATGGACATCTGGGCTCTTTCCATAGTTTAGCTATTGTGGACATTGCTGCTATAAATATCAGGGTGCAGGTGCCCCTTCAGATCACTACGTTTGGGGTAAATGCCCAGTAGTGCAATTGCTGGGTCATAGGGTAGCTCTCTTTTCAACTTTTTAAGGAACCTCCATACCATTTTCCAGAGTGGCTGCAACATCTTGCACTCCTGTCAGCAGTGTAAGAGGGTCTCTTTTCTCCACATCCTCATCAACATCTGTCATTTCCTGACTTGTTAATTTTAGCCATTCTGACTGGTGTAAGGTGGTATCTCATTGTGGTTTTGATTTGTATTTCCCTGATGCCAAAGAATGTTGGGCATTTTTTCACATGTCTGTTGGCAATTTGGATGTCTTCTTTAGAGAAATATCTGTTCATGTTTTCTGCCCATTTCTTGGCTGGATTATTTGTTTTGGGGGTATCAAGTGTGATTAAGTTCTTTATAGATCATGGATACTAGCTTATTATCTGATATGTCACTTGCAAATAACTTCTCCCATTGCATAGGTTGACTTTTGTTTTTGTTGACTGTTTCCTTTGCTGTGAAGAAGTTTTCATTCTGATGAAGTCCCAGTAGTTCATTTTTGCTTTTGTTTCCCTTGCCTTTGGAGACATGTCTAGCAAGAAGTTGCTGTGGCTGAGGTCACAGAGATTTCTGCCTGTGTTCTCCTCTAGGATTTTGATGAATTCCTGTCTCACATTTAGGTCTTTCATTCATTTTGAGTTTATCTTTATGTACTGTGTAAGAGAATGGCCCAGTTTCTTTTTTCTATATGTGGCTGTCCAATTTTCCCAGCATCATTTATTTAAGAGGCTGTCCTTTTTCTACTAGGTATTCTTTCTTGCTTTGTCAAAGATTAGTTGACCATAGAATTGCGGGTCCATTTCTGGGTTCTCTATTCTGTTCCATTGATCTATGTATCTGTTTTTGTGCTAGTACCATACTGTCTTGATGATTACAGTTTTGTAATATAACTTGAAGTCCAGAATTATGATGCCTACAGCTTTGGTTTTATTTTTTTAAGATTCCTGTAACTATTCAATATTTTTTATGGTTCCATATAAATTTTAGGATTATTTGATCCAGCGCTGTAAGAAAAGTTGATTGTATTTTGATAGGGATTGCATTAAATGTGTAGATTGCTCTGGACAGCACAGATATTTTAACAATATTTATTATTCAAATCCATGAGCATGGAATGTTTTTCCACTTCTCTATGCCTTCCTCAATTTCTTTCATATGTATTCTGTAGTTTCTAGAGTACAGATCCCTTTATATCTTTGGTTAGGTTTATTTTTGGTATCTTGTGGTTTTTGGTGCAATTGTAAATGGGATTGTATTCCTTAATTTCTCTTTCTTCTGTCTTGCTGTTGGTATGTAGAAATGCAACTGATTTCTGTCCATTGATTTTATACCCTGTCACTTTGCTGAATTACATATAAGTTCTAGCAATTTTGGGGTGGGATCTTTTGGGTTTTCCACATCAAGTGCCATTTCTTCTGCCAAGTGAGACTTTGACTTCTTTGTCAATTTGAATGTCATTTATTTTGTTGTCTGATTGCTAAGGCTAGGACTCCTAGTACTATGTTGAACAAAAGTGGTGAGAGTGGGCATCACTGTTGTGTTCCTGGCCTCAAGGGAAAATCTCCGTTTTTCCCCATTGACAATGATATTTGCTGTGGGCTTTTCATACATGGCTTTTATGATATTGAAGTAGGTTCTCTCTATCCCTACACTGTTGAGAGTTTTAATCAAGAAAGGATGCTGTATTTTGTCAAATGCTTTTTCTGCATCAATTGAGAGGATCATATGGTTCTTGTCCTTACTTTTATTAATGTGATATATCACGGTGATTGATTTATGAATGTTGAAACACCTTTGCAGCCCAGGAATAAATCATACTTGGTCGTGGTTAATAATCCTTTTAATGTACTGTTGGATCCTATTGGCCAGTATCTTGGTGAGAATTTTTGCACTCATGTTCATCAGGGATATTGATCTATAATTCTCCTTTTTGGTGACGTCTTTGCCTTGTTTGGGGATCAACCTAATGTTGGTTCATCGAACAAATTTGGAAGTTTTCCTTCTGTTTCTATTTTTTGAAACAGCTTCAGAAGAATAAGGATTAGTTCTTCTTTAAATGTTTGGTAAAATAACCCTGGGAAGCCATTTGGCCCTGGATTCTTGTTTCTTGGGAGATTTTTGGTTACTGACAATTTCCCTGTGGATTATGGGGCTGTTTAGGTTTTCTATTTCTTCTTGTTTCAGTTTTGGTAGTTCATATGTTTCCAAGAATGTGTCCATTTCTTCCAGTTTGTCTAATTTGTTGGCATATAGTTGTTCATAATATGTTCTTAAAATTGTTTATATTTCTTTTTTAAAATAAATTTTATTTATTTATCCTACAGAGAGAGAGAGAGATCCAAGTAGGCAGAGAGAGAGGGGGAAGCAGGCTTCCCGCTAAGCAGAGAGCCTGATGTGGGGCTTGATCCCAGGACCCTGAGATCATGACCTGAGCCAAGGGCAGAAGCTTAATCCACTGAGCCACCCAGGCTCCCTGTTTATATTTCTTTGGAGCACTCCTCTTTCATAATTTTATTAATTGGGTTCTTTCTCTTTTATTGCTGATAAATCTGGCTAAGGGTTTATCAATCTTATTATTTCTTTCAAAGAACCCAACTTCTAGTTTCATTGATCTGTTCTACTGTTCTTTTGTTTTCTATATCATACTGGGTTTTTGTTTGTTTGTTTGTTTGTGTTTCATCTCTGCTCTAATTTTTATTTTTCTTCTCCTGCTTGGTTTAGGCTTTATTTGCTGCTCTTTCTCCTCTTCCTTTGGGTGTAAGGTTAACTTGTGTATTTGAGACTTTTAAAATTTTTTTAGAAAGGATTGCATTGCTTTGCACTTCCTCTTAGGACCACCTTTGCTGTATCCCAAAGGTTTTGAACAGTTGTGTTTTCATTTTCATTTGCTTCCATGAATTTTAAAAATTTTCTTTAATTTCCTGATTGACCCATAGTTCTTTAGTAGGCTGCTCTTTAACCTCCAAGTGTTTGAGTTCCTTCCAAATTTCCTCTTGTGATTGAGTTCAAGTTTCAAAGCATTGTGGTCTGAAAATATGCAGGGAATGATCCCAATCTTTTGGAACAGGTTGAGTCTTGATTTGTGTCCCAGTATGTGATGTATTCTGGAGAATGTTCCATGTGCACTAGAGAAGAATTCCCTCCAGAAGAATTCCCTCTATATATATATATCTGTGAAGTCCATCTGGTCCAGTATGTTAGTCAAAGCTCTCGTTTCCTTGTTGATCTTCTGTTAGATGATCTGTCTTTGTTGTGAGTAGGATGTTGAAGTCCTCTACTCTTATGGTATTATTATAAATGTGTTTCCTTAATTTGGTAAGTAATTGGTTGATAAAGTAATTGCTCCCAAATTAGGATCATAGAGATTTTTAACTGTTAGGTCTTCTTGTTCGATAGACCCTTTATGTATGATGTAGTGTCTGTCTTCATCCCTTACTACAGTCTTTCGTTTAAAGTCTAATTTTTCTGATACAAGGATTGTTATCCTGGCTTTCTTTTGATGTCCACTGGCATGATAAATTTTTCTCCAAACCCTCACTTTCAATCTGGAGGTGACTTTAGGTGTAAAATGAGTCTCTTATAGACAGCATTTGAATGGGTTTTGCTTTTTTTTAAATCCAATCTGATACCTCATGTCTTTTGATTGGAGCATTTGGCCCATTTATATCCAGAGTAACTATTGAAAGATATTAATTTAGTGTCATTGTATATCCTATATAGTCCCTGTTTCTGTAGCCTGTCTCTTTCTGGTCTGTGTTATATTTGGTCTCTCTATTCACTTACAGGAACCCTTTTGATATTTCTTGCAAAGCTGATTTGGTGAAAACAGATTCTTTTAGTTTCTGTTTGTCCTGGAAACTCTTTATCTCTCCTTCCATTCTGAATGATAGTCTTGCTGGATGAGGTATTCTTGGCTGCATATTTTTCTCATTTAGTACCCTGAATATATCATGCCAGCCCTTTTCAGCCTGCCAGGTCTCTGTGGATAGGTCTTCTGCCAGTCTAATGTTTCTCCCATTGTAGGTTATAGAGCTCTTGCCTCAAGTGGCTTTCAGAATTTTCTCTTTATTTCTGAAATTTGCAAGCTTCACTATTATATCTCATTCTTTTCTTTTTCTTTTTTTTTAAGATTTTATTTATTTATTTGACAGAGAGAGATCACAAGTAGGTAGAGAGGCAGGCAGAGAGAGAGAGAGGAGGAAACAGGCTCCCTGCTGAGCAGAGAGCCCGATGCAGGACTCGATCCCAGGACCCTGAGATCATGACCTGAGCCGAAGGCAGCGGCTTAACCCACTGAGCCACCCAGGCGCCCTCTCATTCTTTTCTTATTGATTTTGAGGGGCATTCTCTCTACCTCTTGAACTTGATTGCTTGTTTTCTTCCCCAGATTAGGGTAGTTCTCAGCTATGATTTGCTCAAATACACCTACTCACTCTCTCTCTCTTTCTTCTTTCTCTGAGACCCCAATAATTCTAATATTGTTTTGCTTTATGGTATTGCTGATTTCTGGAAGGCACCCTCCATGGTCCATTAGTTATTTTTCTCTCTTTTCTTCAGTTTCCTTCCTTTTCACCATCTTGTCTTCTATGTCCCTGACTCTCTTCTGCCTCATTTATTCTAGCTGTTAGAGCATCCAATTTAGACTGCATCTCAGTTAAAGGATTTTTTATTTTGACTTGATTAGATTTTATTTCTACACTAAGAGATTCTCTAGTGTTTTTACGCCTTTTAAGGCCCAGCTAGCACCTTTATAATCATTATCCTGAATTCCAGCTCTAACTGGAATTAACTTTATTTATGTCCATATCAATTAGATCTGTTGCAGAGTATTACCTCTGGTTCTTTCCTTTGCTTTGAATTTCTCCTTCTAGTCAGTTTGCCTAGAGAAGAATGGATGAATGAGAGAAGAAAATAAAATATCAACCACAACCCAAGCAAAATATACATTAGACATATCTGAAGATAATATCTGAACACTTTGGATATGTTCAGATATTCTTGGTAATGCTTGAGAGTTAACCAATTATTCTGGCAAGCACTGCAAACTATCCCAGTTCCCTGAGCAAAAGAGTGACCATACACACAATCTCACAGATGTAAATTTTGTCAGAGTGTCAGGGAAAAGGGATCTACTTCCTCTGCAAAGACTTCACTCTCTCTTTCTGCCTCAAACAGTCATTTACCTGGACACTGAGTTCTCTTCTGGGGACTAGAGCTCTTGGGGAGAGGTACAGGTGGGCCAGACTCCCAGTGGTTGCAGATGACTTAAGGTTGTTCCATAGCTTATTTTATTGTATACGTTATAAGTCATATCTGGATAAACCTGACTTCCTTGTTTTAGCAATTCATCCAGTAAATAACTTTAGCACATACACAATAGGGCTTTGTGTACTTTTCTGACATATCTTTTTCGAGTGATAGTGTAACATGAACTAACTGTGCAGTTTTCTTCCACAGCTTCTCTAAATCACCTCTCACAATCTCCATTGTTGCCTACTGGGATGCACTGAAAAACAATTCTTTTAGGAATAGAGATGAAAAAAAAATTGTCCTTGCCCTTGAGAAGCTCCTATTTTGTGTAGTGGGTGAGAACAGACCAGAATAGCTAATACTATAAGGTACATGCTACAATAGAGGTATCATAAGAGTACTATAAGGAAATAGAAGAAGTTGTGATTAATTGCATACAGGTAGGGGATGATGATTATCAAGATATTATTGTGGAAGAGATTATATTCGAATAGGATTTAAAAGGTTGTCAGGATTTCTATTGCATGAACAAATAACAGACTCCATGAAAGGACAAACATATTTGAGGGTATGTTTCCTAAATCCGCAAGCTTTAAATTTTTATTTACTCACAACATCAAACTATCAAACTGTACATATCTATCCTGTTCACTTTCATCATTTCCCTTTCATTGCATATAGAGACAATAAAAGATTAATTGCAAGAAAACTATGCAAGCATCTTCAGATTTAGTAAGAGAGGCAATGACAGGTCTAAATTTCAGGACAAACTTTTCATGCTCTGACCAGATTCTGAAACACTGTCTCTTGCATATCTTGTACAATCATGTATCAAATGACCTAAAGTCTGTGAGAATCTCAGGAAAGACAAAAAGGATCTGATGCTTGAAAAGCAAGAGGGTTGGGTATATTAAATAAGTCTGGTGCCATTCTCCAGATTTCATTTATGTATTCTTTCATGAAATCCAGAATTCTTGAAAGCAGTGCTTCAGATGTTGGGTAGAGTCTGAAAAAGAAGGATGGGATTTGTGAGGCCTTGGAATCTTCCCAGAGATTTGACTTTCTCCTGCAGGCACAGAATGGTCATCCATGCCTTTTTAATAGGAAAGTTATCAAATATGTATTTTAGAAAAATATCTGTGGCAGCAAAGCTAAGGATGAAATGGTAACCACAGGCAGAAAGGATAGTTTACCCTACTTTTCTCTTGGAGTCTTTGCAACTATATTTTTTAATGCATTGCCCTGTGATAAATATTTCATCCTGTTGTTCCATTCTGAAAGATACTGAAGTGTAGTGAATAAGCATAGAAACAGAAATGAAGAGAATTCTGCTTCTAGAACTGCCTTTGCTATCATGATGGATAGAACACAATTCCCATTTCCACAATAAAGAGTTTGAGCATCATCAATTGAAAACCCATTAAAATGCATTTTTATTTCAGTGAAACTATTCTGATATTAACAGATTTAATTTTCCCTGTGCTGTACAACTTCATGCAACACAAAGTTCCTATTACTGGAATCAAAGAGTAAAAAGAAGTCCAAGAATGTTATGAAATGACCTATTAGTCATTTTATCAGTGAGGGAAAGTAGAGTAGAACAAGAATATGCAAGGTATATACGTTAACTAACTAGAATTCAAATAAAAATTTGGAAGAAAAAAGAAATTAGATGAAAAATTTATATCTTAAAAGAAAAAAATAGGGGCACTTGGGTGGCTCAGTGGGTTAAAGCCTCTGCCTTCAGTTCAGGTCATGATCCCAGGGTCCTGGAATTGAGCCCCGCATCGGGTTCTCTGCTCAGTGGGGAGCCTGCTTCCTCCTCTCTCTCTGCCTGGCTCTCTGCTTACTTGTGATCTCTGTCAAATAAATAAATAAAATCTTTAAAAAAAAATTAATTCCTAGGTGACCTCAAGTAAGTTTATCTTGAACCAATTTTTATAGACAATTAAAAGAATTCAAATGAAATATTGCTATAATTTTATTGTGAAAAATACATGCATGTTAAAGTGAATTAAACAACTGGGTTTTAGAAAATAAACATTATAAATGGGAAGCATGCATTTAGGAAATTGACAAGGTTACTGGTCTATGAAGAAACCACTCAGATGAAACTATGGGGTTTTTTTCCTATCAGGTATATTTGTACAAAAAATATATCTGAGGACCCCTGGGTGGCTGTGCTGGTTAAGCAGCTGCCTTCAGCTCAGGTCATGATCCCATGGTTCTGGGATCTAGTTTCAGGTCATGCTCCCTCCTCAGCAGGGAGTCTGCTTCTCCCTCTGGCTCTCCCACTCATGCTCAATTGCTCTCTCTGTCTCACTCAAATAAATACAATTTTTTTTTAAATTCCTGAAAAGTTGTGATAGCTCATAGAAACCACTTTCCAGAATTATAAGGGAGAAGCACCCATATGTGGCCATTTGCATTAGGAATAGCAATGCATGCACATCATAAAGGAGGCAGGCGTTTAGCAGTCCCATAGACATCTGTGGTTACCTCCCTCCAGAGCCCATCTCCAGAGGAGGCATGTATATTATTGAGGATACAATAAACTCCCCTACAGGACTGGCTTCCAAATCCTCAGCTTCCATGTGTACTACTTCCTAAAACTGACCCATACCTGAGAAACCACCCACAGACATGATCAGTCTACTTTCCTTTTCACCATCTTCCTTCTCCAACTTTCCAAAAGAAAGGCTGACCTAAATCTGACTCTGGTGTAATATGCTGCAGTGTAGAAATCTATAGAACACCTGGCAAAGGCACAGTTTGTAATACTGGCATTGGTAAAGGCTGCTTAAGTAAAGGCATGATGAATCCATAATAGGGCATCTTGTCTTTTCTGGTCTTATAAATGTATGGTAAAGCAGAAAAATGGTGTTAGAAATGGGGTATTTGGACCGATGTTGGGATGCTTTTGAAGAAAACCAGAATATGTCACCCAAAAATACACCTCCTTGACTTAAGAATTATTTTGAGCTAACTGCAATTAAGAAGTAGAGAATGTGGGCTCCTGGGTGGCTCAGTGGGTTAAGCGTCTGCCTTCGGCTCAGGTCATGATCTCAGGTTCCTGGAATCGAGCCCCACATCGGGCTCTCTGCTCAGTAGGGAGCCTGCATCTCCCTCTCTCTCTGCCTGCCTCTCTGTCTACTTGTTATCTCTCTCTCTGTCAAATAAATAAATAGAATCTTTAAAAAAAAAAAAAAAAAAGAAGTAGAGAATGTAAGAAAAGCTCTCCACCTTCCCCCATCTGAATAAATGCAGGACATAAATTTACAAAGGTGTCCCTCCACCCCTGTCTAGCAGGAAACATGTTAATCCCAAGAGACAACTTTAGACCCTTCTTGGTCTGGAGGTGGCACCAGAGGAATCTACGTAACAAATCTGACCAACTAGTCTCCCCTCCATTTGCCTTCACAGTTTGTCCTCAGAGACTCAAGGCTCCTTTCCTTGGTCTCCTCACTTCTCTAGAAATTGATCAGTCCTTTGCTGAGAAACAATATAAACTCAAGTTTTAACCAAACCTTTGAGTTCCTCATCTCCAGGGACTCCTTACGTACGTGACACACGTTTGTAAACTTCTGTTTGTTTTTCTCTTCTCAGTCAGTCCAATATACAGGGCAGCTATAAGACCCACAATGGATAAAGGAAGAGATTTTTCCTCCCTCATGCTCTGAAATCAGATACATTGCAAAACAGAATGTTAGGAATAACTTTGATATTTGTTTAATGACCTTGCCTTTTCCTTCCTCCAACTATGATTTTGTCAAATGTGTCACTTCCCAGGGAGAGGACATTGAGAACAAAGACAATGAAATATGGAATAGTGAATGCAAAGGTGCATTGTTTCATCCAGGCATCAACTCATGGCATGACCCTGTACACTATCTATTATATATTAAGAAGTTTTTGTTAGTTTTTAGGTGTGGTGATGTTATTGTGTTTATGTAGGAAATTTTTTTTTCTAGAGATATTAATAAAATAAATAGAGAAGAAATTATTTGATGTCTCCATTTTTATCATAAAATACTTGAAAATATTAAGCAAAGATGGCCAAAAATTAATTATTAAATCCATGATGGACACATAAATGTTTATTACAGGTAGTAATACAGTGTTCAGATGTCCCGCAGTAGTATCATTTTGTAGAATGAGACCATTTTAGACAACCAAAAAATTATTAATTTGACCTAAATTTATTAACAGCCTATGAGGAAAAAAAAAAATCCTGAAATGCATATTTTTCAGTTATGGCTTATTATAACCCTAGTTTCCTTTCCTTTTAGCTCAGCAAAGCAAGGCACCTCTAAGTTACTAACAGTAAGTACATTATGTAGTCTCTGATAACTCTCAGGAAGGTTTTTTTGGTATGCTTTCTAGTAATTGCATAAATGAATGCTTTCAATAAGTAGATCAATCTTTTTTGCAAGTCAGATGATTTCCAATTATTCCCTAACAAAATTGGGATTTAATTGAGTTGCCAGCTGATAGCTTATCAAAAATAATTTTCAAGGAAGATAACTATATAATTTTTCAAAAACAACTCAGAAGGCATCCAAAGAGTTGATTGGCATTGCTATAACAAAACTCCTTCCATTTTCATCTACATATTTATGTAATCACGTTTTCTTAGTATTTATTTCTAGAAAGATGAAGAAATAGAAATAGGATGCATGCTGAACCCTCTCTCATTCTAGTAATAAGTAGCAATTTATAAATGAAGTAATTGGGGGAGGAGCACCATCTATCTTATTTAATAGATGCCTTCCCATTAATGTTTTATTTTTTATATTTCATTATTATTCATCAAAATATAAAATATTTATGTTGCTTTGATTAATTATGAATTTATGGTTGTTGTAATAATCTAATCAAGAAGAAGTCTTTTAACATTTAGAGCCAAATTGTTAGGAAGTTTTAAAAAATACGTATGTATGTATATATGTATAATGATGAGATCAATAAAAGGCTTTACAGGTAAAATAGATTACATTAGTACAAATTCTATGGATAATCTTGTTTCCATGAAGACATAGAATGACAACAGGAGTACACGGAGAAAAAGGGAGTGATTTAATATGTCTGAATGTTACAGAAATGTCTGGCCTTATATTTTTTAAATGAATGATTTGGTACATTGAATTGCAAAAGATGTTTATGTTTTATTGGATATGCAGTTTTTTAAAAGGTAATATAAATGTTCTATTTCAAAATACTAATATATAAAGCATGCTGAGTTTTTTTTTCTTTTCTTTTCTTTCTTTCTTTTTTTTTTTTTTTTTTGGCGGGAAGCGGGGGAAGGGGGCACAGGACAGCTGAGTGTTCTTGTAGCTGTTTTGCACCAGCTGTTGACTAAGGTACAGTGAAGTTACCAGAAAAGGCACTGCATCACACGCTCAGTTTGACACCCTGCCCTTCACCCCTTTCCCTGAGTGCCTCACACCCCCAAAGATGGAGGAGAAGGAACTAAAACAGGAAGGAGAGAAAGAGTGAAAGAGAAGATCCCACTGTCTCCATTCTCCAGATCCCTCACTCTAAAGCTAGGCTGAAAAAGACACTAATTTAAATGAAAGATGAGATTGAAGTTTCTACCTGTACTAGACTTGATTTAATAACTGAAATTGGAAAGAAAATTATATGGTCTTTCACAGTATTATTAAGGGACAGGAAAAAAGGCCTTAACATACTTTGGGCAGGATTTTGACTCCACCAGATCCATACTGCTGAATAAATTGGTTCCCTAAATATTTCCATATATAGAAAAACAATAATACACTGAGAAATTAATAATAATCTCTATATAATAATAATTTTCTTCACTGGGCATATATATATATAAATATATATTTTACATATATACAGATTTATGGTTTTTTTGAGAAAGAGAGAGAGCAGGCACACATTGAGCGGGGAAGGGGTAGAGGGAAAGAATCTCAAGAGACTCCCCGCTGAGTGTAGAGCCTGACCCAGGGCTCGATCTAAAGACACGAGATCGTGACCTGAGCCAAGATCTCAACTTGGAAGTTTAACTGACTGAGCCACCCAGACACACCTAATTTTTTTTATTTTGTTAACAAATGTACTACTTTTCCAGAGAGAAAGAAAAATATTTCTATATATTTATTCCTAAGAAACATTAATCTTAATTTTAATATCTATATCCATGAATCTAGGGCAAATTTTTTTATATTTATAAAAGTATTACACATAAGTAACTCAGAAATTCAAATCATACTAACAGGTTTATATATAACCCAGCATTTCCTTATTCCCCTCTGCCTTTCTCCCTTTATCCCACTTCATAGAACAAAATACTTTGGATGCAATTAACTATTTCTTCTGGTATCTATGTCCATATTTCTAAATAAAAGACACATATCTACTTGTGTTATCCATTTTAAACAATATCCATGACCTCGTATTATAATAAAGATTTAATTCATTCCTAATTTCCTTTTCCTCTCCCTCCTCTTCCTTTTATAATTTTTATCCCCATGTTCATGTTTTCCCTCTTATGACTATGACTATGTACATATTGCTCCATGAGGTCAGAAGTATATCAAAAGTATATTTTTGTGGAGCCTAAGTGGCACAGTCGATTAAGAGTCCAAGCTTCAGGTCATGATCTCAGGGTTGTGAGATGGAGCCCCATATCGAGCTCTGTATTCAGTGGGGAGTACACTTGATATTCTCTTTGTCCCTCTCGCTGTGTCCTTCCCCCTACCCCTGAGCAAATTAATAAATTATTTATTTATTTATATTTAAACAAATAAATAAATCTTTTTTTAAAAAGTATTCTTTCTTCTACAATTTTCTATTTCATCTGGAATTAATTTCCTAATTTTCTTTGTATGTCTAAATCTTCTTACGATTTCTAATAGTTCTGTAGAATACTTTCAATACATTTTTTTGTGTGGTTAACCAGCCCCTCTTTTGTTAAAGCCCAGATCTGGTGCTCAAATCTAGACTGGTTGTCCTTTAGGTATGAAGTACAGCTGACATCCGCTTGCCTCTTTTTCACTGACTCCCGTGTTTCTTGAATCTTGTTTTTTTCTTGGTTTTTATAGAGAATCTTTTAGTATTTTCTTGGAAAAGTTTACAAAGGAGATACTTTTTTTTTTTTCAGATTTTTCTACTTTGAAAATGTTTTTATTCTACCTTCATTCTACCTTCCTACACAACTGATAGTTTGGAGGGTGTGTAAAATTTAAGTTAAAAATTAATTTCACTCAGAATATTGTGGCTACTGTATTATCTTTAAGCTTTCACTGGTGGTGCTGAAAAGTCTGATGACATTCTAATTCCCATTTCTTGGTAAGTGATTTAGTTTTCTTTTCTCTCTGAAGTTTCTACTCCTTGTTCTCCTTATTGTTTGGGTGATTTTCTAGTTGAACAATTCTGACTATAACAGGATGTGTGCAGCCCATACCTTCTCGAATTTCTTTTCATCCTCAGCCCAGGGACTCATGCCAGAGGTCAGAGGACAGCTGTTTCCCCTAAAATCTTTGAATAGCAGTGAGAGTGCAGAGAATCAGCTCATTTGCCTGGGTAAAAAATGGATGGCATAAATAGAGGCAAGAGAATCTTCTCCCTGTGCCAATCGTCTTCTGCTGTGTAACTTCTGTTGATAGAATGTTTTTGTCCCCTCTCTCCCAAATACACATGTTGAAATTCTAACCTCCAAGGTGATGGTATTAAGAAGCAGGGCCTTTGAGAGGTATTTAAGTAATGAAGGTTTAGAGCCTTCATGCATGGAACTAATGCCTTTATACAAGAGGCCAGAGAAAGCTCCCTTGGCCTCTTCCACTGTGTGAGGTTACAGTGAAAAGATGCTGTAAGAGCCAGGAAATGCACTCTTACCAGACACTGAATCTGCTTGCACTATGATCTTGGACTTCCCAGTCTCTAGAACTATAAGGAATAAATTTCTCTTGTTCAGAATCCACCCAACCACCTACTTTATGGCATTTTGTTAGAGCAGGCTGAGTGGACTAAGATAGAAATAAACCACCCAAAACTCAGTGGTGTACAACAACCACCATTTCATCATACTCATGATTTTGTACATTAGGAATTGAACAGAACAAGTGGGAATAGCTTGCCTCTGCTCCACCATAACTGAATCTACGGGTGGCTCAAATGACCAGGGAGAGTTGGGATGGGGTCACTTGTCTGGGGCTTCAGTTCTGACTGTCAGTTGATTCCGCAGTCCCTCTCCATGTTATAGCTGCTGGAGCTGAATGGCCAAAACGGCTTCTTCGTTCATGGTCAGTGAGTGGGCTGGTATGGATGGAACATACTAAATATATATTGGACTGTGGAATACAGCTTCTACATGAACAATGAGCCAGAAGAATCTAAGTTTTGAATTAAGAAGCACCAAAAGGGAATATCACCACAGCAGGTAGAAAGCAAGGAAAGAAGATACGAAATGGAGGATACCAGATTAGAACTGAGAGAATATGTCTCTGAGGACCCATTGCAGGAAATGGCGCCTTAGAAGACTGCACTGAACAGTACATACTAGGCACTCCCTGGAGAACTCCTGAACATGTGTAGAGAATTTGAAATAGTTCTTAGTATTCTGCAAATAAGGAAGGACTCAGAGAAACAATACCCTTTTATTATCATCATGACCTCATTTCACACATGTGCGTGCACACGCACACGCGCACACACACACACACACACACACACACAGAGGAATGGCCAAAGGAAACATCTATTACAACAATAAGACATCTGCAGTGACTGTGTAACTTCTTGACTGTAGAATGATGTTCATGTCATGAACCATTCAGTCCCCCCTATAAAGAACACATCATCTGGAATTGGTGCAGCCCATACTTTGCAATCAATGGATATTAAATATACTAAGGAAATTACAAATCGATGTTTGTTTTAACATCATTCATACACTGGAGGAGGAATATGCCAATAGCTCTTGTTGATACAGTAAGTAGTTCAGAATATAGCAACTGAAGTCATGCATCTAAATGCCATAATAGACAAAAGGAGAGATTTGGAAGACAATAAATATTCAGAGACTGCAGGAAGCACACAAGGTCAAGAAGAATTAATGCATTACCTGTACCACTAAAAAATAAATCTTTAATCTCTCCTTAAATGGATAAAAATGATTCCTTTTTTTAAAAAAATCCTATCTTATGAGAGCTATCTATTGCTTGCACCCCAGCCTCTTCTCACTTTGTCATTTGGATAAAAACCCCTTTGGATGAACTAAGTTCTCCCACAACTGTCCCATCTCCCTCTCTCAATTTCATCCCCAAAGAACATTTCAGAAGCTGCTATTATACCATAGACTATTCAACTCTGATGAACCAGTCCCATTCAATCATGTTGCTATCACCCAAGTAGCATATGGCAATGCATGACTTAATGTATGCTGTTACATTTTTCCAGATTAGAATTCCTTTTCCGGAATGTGACAAGATGAGGTTCTAAATGAAAAGATCTTACCCTCCTGAGCCATAAGAGTTTCTTCCTTAAAGGTCCTAGGTTTTTAGACTGTCAGTTCATTTATTTCTAAATCTTTAGTTAGCCATTTTGCAAACAATATGACACACTACTTTTTGTTTCGTTTTGAGTATGGTTTGAGAAATACTATTTTAGAAATAGCTGAATAAATAAAAATGGAAAAATTCCTAGGGCAATTTATCCATAACATAACTCACCAGAACCTACTAATGTTGTGAATGATTACTTCATAGAACATAGATCAAATCTATGGAAAATGTGATGTTTTCTAACTAAAGATCAGTGTTGTTTGATGGCTACTCTTTCTTTACTCTCGTAATCTAAACAAGTATCTGAGGTCTTCAAAGAAAGTGACCACTTCAACTTCATCCCTACTCTAAGTTTAATTTTAGCTACTAAACAATTGTAAATGGCAAAAGGGGCTCTATAAACTTATAAATAGTCTTTCAATCTCCTAAAGAACTTTGGATGCTTCATTTTCAAGTAGCTCTAAATGAGTTTTCCCCATAATTCCTAATGGCAGAGTACTTACAGGCTGCTTCTGACTATTTCACATTAAGGCAAATATGTCAACCTTCTAGTTCTTTATTTTAGAAAGAAATACTCAGAAGCAAATGAAAGAAGGAGGAAAAGGGATAAGAGAAAGAAAAGGAAGAAAAAAGGAAGAGGAGGAAAGTAGTGTGTCAGATTGTTTACAAAATGACTATCTACATAATGTTTCACAAAAGAACCACAATAAGTCCTCAGATCCCTGTCCCCACTCTTTGCAATATGACTTTGGGGGTCCTCCCATTAAGAGGTGGAGGCTATATTTCTATTCCTGAACATAGGTTTGTCTATATCATTTGTTTTAGTCAGTGGGCCATCACGAATGTGATGCAAGCAGAGATTTGAAAAGTTCTTGTGCTTTGGGACTTGCCTTCTCTTGCAGCTCTGGAATCCTGATCCTACCATGTGAAGAAGCCCAGACTAGACTTTTGGTAAGTGGACCCCATGTGGAGCAGACAGGAGCCAAATTTCTTTATTTTCTTTATAATTTATTGGTTATAATTTATAATTTATTATAATTTATAATAATATTATTAAAATGTATTGATTTCCTGCAATAGTAGATGAAGATTAACCTCTATCCAATCCATATGTCCCAGTGAACTTGAAGAGATTCAAAGAATGTGAAACTGAGACTTCAAAGATGGGACATGAGCATTCAACGTAGAAGCAACAAAGATGTGGAAGACCCTAAAGCTGGAATGTGTTGGAGTGCAGTGAGTAGAGTGTGGTGGAATGGAAGAGCATAAGGTGCAATGGAAAAGGTAGACACGGGCATGCAAGACCATTAGAACAGGCAAAACTTTGCAACCCAGCAAGAACTAGATTTTATTTTGTGTACCTTTTTTTTCTATCAGATTCAAAGAGGGTTTGCTGTTGTTGTTGTTGTTTAAAGTAGTATGCAGTACTGATGATACATGGGGGAAATCAGTGGGAGAGACTCCAAATAACCCAAGCATTTTAGAAGGCAATTTGGCTATACAAATCAAAGGACTTTTTGCATGCCCTTTAGCCCAGAAATTCCACATTATTTTAAGAAAACATAATGACTCTGCAAAAACATTTTTAAAAATATGTTCATCTCACTGTTTTTGATAATAGTGAGAAACTGGACATAACCCAAATGCCTAATGTAAATTGATTAATGAAATAAATTGCAGTATCTCATAATGGATTACTATCGAGCCATTAAAAATTATCATAGAAGTCTGTATATATGGACTTGGAAAACATGGAAAAGGGCAGGTTACAAAGTAGTATATTTTATATGATCCTAATTACCTAGAAAGAAAATTGCAGGGAAATATATGACGGAAAAAAATAGAGAGTCCAATGTTATATTGGTTATATTTGTATATAGAGTTGAGCGTCGCAGTAGAAAATTATTTGGGGAAAAATTTTTTAATCCCCAAAGGTCTCAAATCTTGTATTCTCTACATTCAAACATGACTGCATGTCTGGGTCAGAAATACTGTACAAAAAGCCTTTTTGTAAATTTGGGGTATTGGGTGTTAAAATCAAAAAAGAAAACTGCGTCAGTCAAAATATAGAGATTACATACAGTATAAATTTAGCTCTGTAACAGACTACACGAAAACGATTAGGAAAAAAAATATATATATATGCTTGCCAAAAATTTAAACCTGAGTCTAGAACTAAGAAAGTACTGTAAGAGAAAACTACTTGCAGTGCCAAATTAAAAGTCAAATACATTGAGTCCAGACTATGGCACAGGCAGAAGGAGATGGGCAAAGACCGTTCTTCCACCTATGTGAGGATCCAACAGCCACCCGATAGCCTAGGCTTCTGCCTGTCACATCAGGCGCAAATCAAACCCAGTTAAGAGGAAAAAAAAAAAATTTAAGCACCTCAACATTTTGGTCCCTATAAAGTGGAGCTCCTTCACAAACTACCTTTTTCTCTTCAGGATTCCATGAGAACACCCAGCCAGGTATGCTCATCTCCTCAGAAGTCTCCAGACTTAGACTTGGGATTTACCTCCCTTTGGGAAAATATCTTTATCTTCTTTTGTTGATATTCTCTGGGTAATTAAAGGGGAGAGAGGATGTGGATTTTTAAAATCTTAAATAAGAAGCAAAACAAACAAAAAAACCTTTACTTTTGCATATTATTGTCTTTCCCTAAGTAGCCTTACAAGGGGGAAGAAAAATGTATCTGTCTTTAAGAAATTGCTGTGATTCTTGGGCGCCTGGGTGGCTCAGTGGGTTAAGCCGCTGCCTTCAGCTCAGGTCACGATCTCAGGGTCCTGGGATCGAGTCCCGTATTGGGTTCTCTGCTCCGCGGGGAGCCTGCTTCCTCCTCTCTCTCTCTCTCTGCCTGCCTCTCTGCCTACTTGTGATCTCTCTGTGTCAAATGAATAAATAAAATCTTTAAAAAAAAAGAAATTGCTGTGATTCTTAATCAAAGTTTTTTGAAGTTCAAGCTCAACATTGCTGGTTTTATTTTCTTCTTTTTACCTTGTCTCTATTTTCTCAACTTTCTTCAGTGAATATGCAATTATTTTCAAAGACAGAAAAATTAATATTATTAATTTCTTTTATCTCACTACCAATTTTCTTGCTTTATTTTTAAAAAGAAAAAAAAAAAGTCTCAGGATGCTGAAGTCCCTGGGTTTGAATGCTAGAACTAATAATAAAGGTAGTTTGGCAGTTGCTGTCACCCAGAATATGAATTGGGTAAAAAAATTCTCACACAGATTTCTAACAGTGTTCCTAAGGCTTATTTCTCCTAACTTTATAGGCCCTGGACAAATGCCTGCAATTTTGTAAACTCTCACAAATAAAGGAAAGAATCTAAAGTTCCCATAGAAAGTGTTGGGACAAATAAGGATTTCCATTTGTGGATAGAAAAGACTGTAGCATATTAAATCAGAACGCTTGGAAAGTGGATAATTGTAGCAAATTGCATTTCCCCAAAATTGCCACAGCATTATCTCCCACTCCTCAGGCTCATCTGCAATGTGACCTTGACATTCTTCCCACCATGAAATGGGTCTGCTTTTCCTCCCCCTTACTCTGGGTAGATGTGTGACTCACTGGGGACATTTGTAACATTCTATTTAGAATTCAATGGAAAGGAAGCCACTTGACTTTCAAGGCTAGATCAGAAAAGGCACTGTGACTTCTGCCCTGCTCACTGGAATACTTGTCCTTGAAGCCTGCAGTTGCCATGTAAGAAGTCCAACTGTTCTGGGGCCCAGACCAGCCCCAGTGAGAGATTGGAGTCAGACCCCAAGACAACAGGAAGAGGAAGAGTTGCCCAGCCAGCCGCCAGCTGCCCTAACGTTCTGCTGTCCCAGCTCCAGTCACTATGTGATGGTGACCTCATGATGGACCCCAAGCCGGTGAGACCCTCCTGTATTCCTTACCCACAAAAACCATATGTGTGCCCAAAGAAAAGTACTAAAGGATGTCAAGGAATATGATTAGGCCATCTAACTCTGCTAACTGGCCCTATCCTTCACAGTGATTACATTAAAAAGAAAGAAAGAAAGAAAGAAAGAAAGAAAGAAAGAAAGAAAGAAAGAAAGAAAGAGTCTCCCAATCCTTGAGAAAGAAATTGCTGGGTTGTAGAGGATACATATACATCACAAAGAGACAGAGAAAAGATTTATAATAGCAAGTTTTCTACAGCAGGTTCTCGAAGGAGAGGAAAAAACTGGTTCCTATCATAAGGTTTTGGCTGGAAGAAACAGTTCATTCTTTTGGCAGCCTTGAAATTTTTCCAAGCTGGAACTTTAAGGGGGCTGTGTTGTCCCAAGGACAAGCTTTAGTCTGCTGGAGGCCATGTAGAGCTTGGTCAAGTCTGTGAGTGGGGATTCTGAAAGATGAAAAAGAGAAGGCAAAGTGCCTAGCGACCTCAGGATTGGAAGAACAACAAGGCAATGATTTCCCTGGGTTTTCTATTTGTTTCCCAGATACCTCCAAATGAGCATTGGCGAGAACTACAGGCTGGAACTGCCAAGAGTCATTGATCAAAAAGAAGTCCCAAGAACAGCTTTCTCCTGATGCAGGTAGACCAGGTTCACGGAACTGGAGGAGGTCCCACAGGACGAGTTGAGGGGGTCTTTGGCTTCATGCAGGATGGAAAGCAAATGTGGAAAGGGGAAAGCAGAAGGGGAAAGCAGAATTATATTGAGGATATATAGAGAGAGATACAAATGGAACATGCAGAAGACTCAGAAAGGAAAGGAGGGAGGCTCGCCCTTGCTGATGGTGGTCTTGGATTTTTATTGGTGATTGTGGTCTGGTGATTGTGTCCTCTCAGGCATCCAAGAACTGGTCAAACAAGGATGAGGGCTCAGGTGTCCTCTATAAGCCACTTATGTTCTAGAGCCAGTGGTCTTGGCATCAAAGTTTTTGGACTCAGTCATCTTGAAAAACATTCACAGCAACTTCACCCACACACTCCTTAAATATTATCTATTGTGCTAGGAGACTCCAAAGAAATCATTAACTCCTTGACCTTTATAACAGGGACATACATTAAGACATGTGTAAGGCTAGGGGTTCAGGTCCTAATAAGACTAGAGGCAGGAGAAGGAGCAAAGAAAAAAAAGTTTTCTTCATGGAATCCCTTCCGTTTCCCTGTCTCACTCCCTCTGGCACAAGGACCTGAAAAGGGGCAGGCCAGCACACACCTGGCAGGAACCTTGCCCATTGCTACAAACCAACAAGCAGCAGGCCAACACCTTCCTGGTCCCCCAGTTTGGGCAGAAGGTAACCCAAAGGAGCCATTTCACAACCTCTTTTCCCCTGAAGGAAACCACAATATGGCACCCCAAGATAAGCCTTTTTGACATAAAAATTATTTTGACCTGAAGGCTATTAAAAAGCAGTAAAGACAGTGAAAGCTCCCTCACTTTTGCCTAAAGATGTAATTCATTCACTGAAGACAGACTCCTCTCAGCCCAGAGACAAACCAGAAGAATGTGCAAACAGATCTCTTCTATTGGTTTCCTCCCATATATTTACCTTCCACGGTTTGCCACCCTTAGAAAATTAAAACTGTTCCTCTTTGTCCTTTCTCTACAAATGCATTCTTTATTTATAAGCTGAAATTCTAAACTGCCATTTTAACTTATTTCTATTAAGTTTATCACACCATGATATGCAGTGCACATATTAATAAACAATTTGTCTCTTGTTAATCTTTTTATTAAAGAGTCCCAGTTAAAGCTAAGATGGGTAGAATTGGGTTTGCCTCCGCTGTATCATTGTAGCACAAGGTAAATCAGGTAGGCTCTTCCCTGCATGAGGCACCAAAGGAGATCAGGTGAAGCCCACAGATAACTGGCAGCCCAGAGGGCAGAAGTAGGAAAACACTCTCCCTCCCATGGGGGCCCAGCATCCTCCACCCCCTGTCTAGAAGTAATGGTAGGCCCAAGGAAGCACCGTTACCCCCATCCATGGCCCAACAGAGATTGAGTGGAATCCTGCCAGCACCAGCCAATCCAGGGACTGCTCTCTCCCTGGGGGCCAGTGGGTTCCTCTCCTGCCTACCTAGAAGCACCAGAACCAGAGAATGGTATTGGGCCTCAGCAGGAAGCCCCAGCAGGGACAACAGGAGCTCCAGCAGCCTCAGGTGAACTAAGCAGACAAGAATAGCACTCTAAGAGCTCTAAAAATTAAATTGTCATTGGAACCACAACCCACAAAAGTAAGCCAACACCTACATCTTAATTGCCTGCTAAAATATAAGATTTAAATAGGATTCAGAGTCTCCTAACAACATCCCAAATGCCTAGGATACAATAGACAACACTCATCATACCAAGAATCAGGAAAACCCCAAATTGGATGAGAAAAGACAATCAACTGCCAATACAGAGATGAATCAAATGTTGGAAAGATCTGACAAAGATTTTAAAGCAGCTATCATTAAAAAAAAAAAAAAAAAAAAAAAAAAAAAAAAGCTCTTAGAAGCATTTACAAGTTTTCATGGAACAAATAAAACATAGAAAATATCAACAAAGAGGGGCACCTGGGTGGCTCAGTCATTAAGTATCTGCCTTCAGCTCAGGTCATGAGCCCAGGGTCCTGGGATAGAGCCCCACATCAGATTCCCTTCTCAGCATGAAGCCTGCTTCTCCCTCTCCCACTCTCCCAGCTTGTATTCCCTCTCTCTTTGTCTTTCTCTGTCAAATAAATAAAACCCTAAAAAAAAAAAAAAAAGGAAATATCAACAAAGAAATATTAAGTTTAAAAATGGAAATTATAGGGGCACCTGGGTGGCTCAGTGGGTTAAAGCCTCTGCCTTCGTCGGCTCGGGTCATGATCCCAGGGTCCTGAGATCGAGCCCTGCATCGGGCTCTCTGCTCAGTGGGGAGCCTGCTTCCTCCTCTCTCTCTGCCTGCCTCTCTGCCTACTTGTGATCTGTCTGTCAAATAAATAAATAAAAATCTTTTTTTTTTTTAAAAAAAGCAATTTTATTTTTTTAAAAATGGAAATTATAGGAGTGCCTGGGTGACTCAGTCAGTTAAGCATCTGAGTCTTGATTTCAGCTCAGGTCATGATCTCAGGG
Organism: Mustela erminea; assembly: GCF_009829155.1. NCBI lineage: Eukaryota > Metazoa > Chordata > Mammalia > Carnivora > Mustelidae > Mustela > Mustela erminea. The sequence goes on along the minus strand of NC_045624.1, from coordinate 15,175,832 downwards.
TCATGAGACTGAGCCCCATGTTGGGCTCCACAGTGGGCATGGAGTTTGCTTGAGATTTTCTTCCTCTGGCCACCACCTCCCACCCTGCCCCTGCTCACATCCTCTCTCCCACTCTCCTCCCTGCCCCCCCCCAAAAAAAGGAAATTACAAAACTAAAAACTATAATGACTGAAATAAAAACTTACTGGGTGGACTCAGTAGTAGGAGGCAAATGACAGAAGACAGAATGAGAACACCAGCTACTAGAATTTACTTACTGAGCAACAGAGAGACAAAAGACCTGGTTTGGGGTTGGTGGGGAGGGGAGGTTCTAAACAGAGCTTGAGGGACTCATGGGACAATAACAAAAGATATAACTGCTGGATCCCCAGAAAAAGATAAGTAATGGGGGGGGGGGCTGAGGAAACGGTCAAAGAAATAGTGGCAAAAACTTGCCAAGTTTGAGAAAAGACATAAATCTACAGATTAAAGAATTTGGGTAAATCCCAAGTGAAAGAAATCCACACCTAGGTACATGACAATAAATTCTGAAAACTGAAGTTAAAGGTACTATGGCTAACACGGTATCATATAGGCATGGAAATCTGTAATTACATTGTGACACACAATGAAAATCCAGAAACAGACTCATGTATATGATAATCGAGTATATAAATGAGTAGATTATATCCATGCATATATAAATACTCACATATGTAATCACTGAGTGATGAATGGTGGCAGCTCAAATAAAGGAAAGGAGAAAAGATCAATCAATCGATCTACAGTTGAGGACAATGTCTTTCTATTAGAAAAACAAAGTCTGACCCCTCTCTCTCACATCATAAAGTATGATCAAAAATTAATTCTGGCCAGATTAAAATGTTAAACATAAAATGTACACAATATAACTAAAAAATTTAAAAAATCCAGGCAAATGTTTGTCATAATCTTGGGATGAAGAGCTTTTTAAACTTGAAACCAGTTCAAAAAAACACTCAAAGAAATTTTGTTTCATTCTCCATCTGACAGAAAGTGAGTGGCAAGAATAGAGCATTTCTTGAGATTGCTTTTTAGCTCTGTGAATTTTCTTAACACTTTTCCTCAGATAATTTAAAGAGAATTTATCACCTATATCATGTAACTAGGGTCTTCATATTAAAGTCTCTGTGAAAGAGGAGTTCAGCCGCCTCCATTTTGACCTCAGACTTTCCATTTGGGTTCTTCTTTCAAGCTGGTCTCAACTCTGGCAAAAGACCCTGCAGCATCCCTTGATGGAACCTGAAACTATCCTTCAAGCAGTAAGCACTGCCCTGAGCCAACAAGACTGTGCCCATGATTGATCCCAAGGCAATAAGGATCGACTTGATCTTCACTGCCCACCTGCACTGACTCACCAACCTTTGTCCCACATCTTCTTTATATAAACCTGGAAGTATTTTTGGCACTTTGGAGACAGTCTTAGAGATGCTAGTCTACCCTCTTTTGGGTGGTGGCCTCACTGAAATACATTTCTTTCTTGTTTCACCACCACTCCTTTCTCTGCCTTTGGATTTTGTCAATGGTGAGTGACTGAGCCTAGTCTCTTTGGGCCCCCCAGAGCCAGATTCTCTTGCACTCCTGCCCCCCAGCTTCAAGGTATTTTCAGCCACATCTATCCCTGTCTTAGTCTGCTTGGGCTGGTATAACCAAAATGCCACAGAGTGGGTGGTTTTAACATTTATTTCTCATAGTTGTGGAGCCTGGGAAATCCGACGTCATGGCATTGGCAGATGTGGTGTCTGGTGAGAGCCCACTACAGATGGCTATCCTCTCACTGTCTTCACATGGTGAAAGGAACAACATTGCTCTCCGTGGTCTCTTTTATAAGGGCACTAATCTCGTTCACTGAGCTCCACCCTCATGACCTAATTACCTCACAAACACCTAACATCATTATATCGAGGATTCGATTTCAACATATGAATTTTGGGAGGATACATTCAATCTGTAGCATTCTCTTTCATCAGTGAAGTAATATTCTCTATGTTACATCAAGCAAACTGACTATAAGATTAAGTGAGATTAAAAAAGTCAGTAATTGGGGCACCTGGGTGGCTCAGTGGGTTAAGCCTCTGCCTTCAGCTCAGGTCATGATCTCAGGGTCCTGGGATCAAGCCCTACATCGGGCTCTCTAGTCGGTGGGGAGCCTGCTTCCCCCACTCTCTGCCTGCCTCTCTGCCTACTTGTGATCTCTCTTTCTCTGTCAAATGAATAAAATCTTAAAAAAAAAAGAAAGAAAGAAAGAGAGAAAGTCAGTAATTGGCTTTCCCAGTCTCAGTAGTGGAAATTGCCATGAACTGTCTGCAACCAAAAATGCGCTGAAATCACCCTTAAACTGTTGTGTACCTTGGAAAATTAAGCTCTACCCCTACAGGAGGAGACAACCTAATGTCATTTTCTTTTGTAGTCTCATGTTAAAGTGCTTAAAGCTTCTGTTTTCTTTAGAGCTGTAGTTCATTTTGTACTTCATTAACAGGAAGTTAATGCTTACAATTATAGCCAAGTTGAATCTGTTGGTCAAAGATTCTGGGCTCAGCTCCACAAACTTCTGTTACTTCATGGTACTGCTCCTCTTTGGAACCCTGTGGCAAAATTCAAACATTTTGTCTTGTATTTCAATCTTTTTTAACAAAAAATATAAAAACAGGAAAGACTATAAAAGAAGGGTGGTATAGAACAATAACAGGATAGACTTTTCTGTAATTTTTCCAGATAGTGAAATTTAATTTTTTTTAAGATTTATTTATTTATTTGAGAGAGAGAAAGCATACACACATGTGTCCATAAGTTGGGGGATGGGCAGAGGGAGAGAGAGAATCCCAAGCAGATCACCCCACTGAGTACAGTGCCTGAGACAAAGGCTCAATCTCACAACCCATGAGATAATGACCTGAGCTGAAATCTCAAGTGGGACATTTAACCAAATAAGCCACCTATGAGCCCCATCCAGATAGTAGAATTTAATATTAACAATTTCAAAGAACTATAGGGACAGAAAAAGTTATCAAAATGGTTGTATAGTAACTCTAGTATTCATTTAATATTGTTAATAATAATAAATACCATAATGTATTTTTAGCAATAAAGTATCAAAAATACCATATTTGTAAGCAATTCTTTCTCTTTTCCCACCCTTTAATGAACTAATTTTACAAACAAGCTATGAGAGAACTATACCTACCACTTCCATTTTTATTTAACGTTCTTTCTGTCTACAGTGTGACTTAATTTGGCATTTAGATTCTCACATGACATCATTACCAAAATCAATTCCAGATGGAATAAAAACCTGATATATAGAATGTCTTATAAAGAACAGTAATTTAAAAGGTTTGATCCCAAAGCATGAATAAACAAACAGATCAAGAGAACAAAATATAAACTATAGAAACAGATATAAATGTATATGGGAATTTAGTAGAGGATAAAGGCAACATATCAAATTGAGGAAAATTGATTTGTAATAAATGGTGTTGAGACGCTGAGAAGCCATCTGGAAAAAAATTAACTTGGCTCCCTATCTCATTCTTTCCGCCAAAATAAGCTTTACATGAATCAAAATTTTAAATGTAAAAATGAAATCTTAAAATTTGTAGGAAAAAAAATAAATTAATCTTGATATATATATCTATATCTGTATATCTAAACAAGACACAAATCCCAGAAACTAGAAAGGAAAAGATTGATAAGTTGGACTCCATAAACATTTAAATTTTCAGGACAGCCAAAAGTACCACAAATGAACTTTAATGACAAATCGGGAAAAAGTAATTATGACATTATTTGGTGAATTTCTAATTTTCTTAAGATAGAGAGGGTTCATAATAAATAACTGTTTCAACCCAGCAATTCAGGTTTTGAAAATTTAACCATTGGTTTTCTTACATACATATACAAAGACATATTTACAAGACTATTCATTGCAGCCTTCTAAGTAAACCAGTACACTGGATTCATGGTTGTTCATTCTGAGATGTTCAGTGAAAAACTTTGTAGCTATTTTTAAAAATGGGCTACGAATCCACAGACTAATCTAGAAAGGTCCTCAGTATATCATTAAGTAAAAGAAACAAGGGGCAGAAGACAGCTGATAATAGGCTAACAGTGCTTGAAGGGTATATACCCATATGTGTATAGAAAATTCTAAAGGAGTACTTGAGACCCATTGATGTGTCTGGAGACCTGGGTTGGAAAGGAATCTTCATTTCACTCTATATTCTTGTGTACAATTTGACTTTTTTTTTTGCACACGAATGTAACATATATGCATGTATTTCTTTTCAATTAAAAAAATTTATGTACAAATTAAATAAATAGTGACCAAATTTCTTAAGTGTAAGAACTCTAAGAGGAAAAGCAAAAAAAACAATCAGGGGGAAAAAGATTGATCAATTTGACAATGTAAGATTAAAATCATCTCTATTATAAAATATAAAAATTAAGCTGCAAAGACAACTATGCACAAGAAATCTGACAAAGTTTTATATCTTAACCATATTATTAGCATAAATAAATTAACATGACAAACACCAAGAACCCAAGATAAACACTCAAAAGATATAAATAATTCACAAAAGCACCCTTACATTTTCCTTTAGAGCACTTAGCTCTAATTTTAATGATATATTATTGTGTAACTATTTGCTTAGTGTCTGTCTCAGATCTCTGAGGGCAGAGTAAATCTGTTTTGTTCACTATGGTGACCCCACAACTGGCACGCTGCTTGACACATTGTAGGAACACAACAAATATTAATGTACTAGATTAATCACGTCCTCTTCTCCCTCTTGGTGAGGGAGGGCTTCCTGCCCCTAGGGTCATGAAGATGGCTGAAGATACAGCTTCTGACCCTGGACACCCTCCTTCCACCTGGACAGGTGATCCTGACAGCAGTTTTACTAGTGTCACATAATCACAGTCTAGAGAAGGAAGACACACCAGGCAAGGACCACACAGGACTTGTTCTTGGGAACAGTGAACAACGAGATGCCAAAGAAGGCAGACTTTGCAGTATCAAGAGGGAGGCATGCCTCTTGGTTCCTGGGGGAGGATGTAACTGTCTTCTATGAATAACTCCACTCACTGGCAGGGAACTAAAGCCCACTACTCAAGGAGATGCAGGAACTGCACCTAGTCCGCCTGCTAAGGAGGGTTGTTTGGCAAGAGGACCCTATCCTTGAGAGCAGAATGGAGTTGGGGAACTTGCACTTAGTCCATGGAAGGCCATCCAAATTTCATCAAATTTGAAGTCAGCACATGGTGCTAGACCTTAATTTTAGGTCCACATTTAATATACGGAATACGTAAAACTTGAAATGTGTTTGGGGCACCTGGGTGGCTCAGTTGTTAAGCGTCTGCCTTTGGTTCAAGTCATGATCCCAGAGTCCTGGGATCGAGCCCTACATCGGGCTCCCTGCTTAGCAGGAAGCCTGCTTCTCCCTCTCCCACTCCCCCTGTTTATGTTCCTGCTCTCTCTCTCTCTCTCTCTCTCTCTCTCAAATAAATAAATAAATAATCTTTAAAAAATTTATTAAAAAAAACTTGAAATGTGTTTAAACTTAAGAGTAATCTGAGCTTAATTTTTTTATAGTATTTATTGTGTTATGTTAGTCACTGTGTAATATATCATAAGTTTTTGATGCAGTGTTCCAAAGTTTAAAATTAAAACAACAAAATACTACTTTCTTCCCCTGTTGAATAAGCAAAGATTTCCCAATTACAATAATATTTAATGTTAGTCTCGATAAAAGGGTTTCATCACACCCATGCATACTAGTGACATTTCACACTTATGAAAGTGTGGTCAGTTGACGCATTAAAAAGCTGTCAGAAAACCAGGGGCACCTGGGTGGCTCAGTCGGTTAAGCTTTGACTTGGGCTCAGATCACGATCTCAGGGTCCTGGGATGGAGTCCTGCATCAGGCTTTGTGCCCAGCAGGGAGTCTGCTTGTTCTTTTGCCCCTGCCTCTCCCTGGCTCCCCCTCCCCGCACTCCTCTGTCCCTGCTCCATGCTCTCTCTGTCTCTTTCTCAAATACAAAAATAAAATCTTTTATTTTTTTAACTGTCAGAAAACCCTATTAGATCAAGGGAGATAATTTCATTAGACTCACTGCAATGAGGCAGAACATGACCTTGCTGGAGTGTCAGCAGTTTCTCATAATGGGAGATTAAGACAGGATATATTTAGGATTTTAATGCCTGGACTGGGAGATGTTTAAAGTAGGCCTCACAAGATGGGGAACTGTTGAGGACCAGGCATAGATTATCGCATAACTTTGGACTGTCAGGTACAGTAAGGCAAGGGAGTCTTGATCTGTTGTGTGTGGTTGTTTGTTTTCTTGTTGTTGTTGGTTTTTTTAAGATTTTATTTTTAAGTAATCTCTGCACCCAAGGTGGGGCTCAAACTCACAACCTTGAGATCAAGAGTCACATGCTCTACAGACTGAGCCAGTCAGGTGCTCCTGGTTTGTATATTTTAGTCTTAAAAAACACTTACTTGATGATTCATAAAGTATGCCCTAGAGCAAGCAGCTAAGTTGTTTTTACTTATTTTCAGGAATAGTTAGCAAGGAGATGAGTATATTCCTCATCCTAGAATTGTTTAGCTCAGGAAGAGTAAGTATGTTGATTCTCAGAACTGTTTAACTTGGGGAATGGAAAGTATATCTGTCCAAATACTGTTTAACAAAAGGACAGGGAAACACTTGGATTTCAATCTTTACATCAAATATACCTGATTTGATAGACGCTTGGGATGGGGCTTACATAGTCTCAGCCCAATTTTTATCTATGCTACTTATTACTATGGTAATGTGAGACAATGTGACTTCTTTTGGGATTCTATACCAATAGTGTCATTCAAGAATTAAAAATTTTTAAGTGAATAAATCTATATTCCCCATGCTCAAAATGTACATTGCAATAGTGCACTGTGCACTTTCCATTATTTTTGGCCCGCCACAGAAATGATATTCAAAATTTAATAACCAACAGAGCCTGGGCATTGAGTAAGCAGAATATGAATAGGCTGTAATAAAACCAATTCAAGTATATTAGGAAAATATCAACCCAGCTCTCCCACAGCCAGACACCAAATCCAAAAATAGATGGGAAAGATGATTTTACTTTACACTATAGAAACCTAGTGAGCTTAATACAAGAGTTATTTGTCACTAATGCTACACTTCCATTGAGTGTTTATAGGCTCTGCTTTAGGTCAACAATGTCCTTAGGACTCAGGCTGATGGAACTGCCATTATCTGGAAGACTAGTCATTGTGCAAAAATGTTAAAAAAAGAAGTTTTTGAGGTTCTTGCATTAGCAATTACATGTCACTTCTGCTCACAATTCATTTGTCAGTTCTAGGTATTTGACCCCAATCACAAGGGAACAGCAAATGTAATTCTACTCTATGCCTGGAAGGGGAGAACAACATGCAGTGAATAGCACTAGTGACTACCACTGTATACTTTATGGCCGTTAAATACCTAATTTACTCTTCCTCATGCACATTCACCACATCCCCAAATTAACAACCCAAAAGTCTCATCCAATTATATTATCAAGCTCAAATAATGATAAGCCCTGCATTTGGAATGATAACTGGATTCGTACATCATATCCAGATGTAGCTTCTCTTCATCTAAAGAATTAGTGTATTAGTCAGCTATTAATGCTATAATGATGTATAACAAATTGCTCCTAATCTCAGTAGCTTAACGCAAAAAACATTTCTGGTTTCACTCAAGTTTGACTTGGTTCTGTTCCAGGTGTTTCCACATTTTCTTGGTCCAAGAGATATGCTCGTTCTGTGACAGTTTATAGGAGTACAGGAGCACAAGCCAAATGCACAACATTTGAAGTCTTTACAGATATTATATACATTTACATTCCACTGGCCAAAGCAAGTCACATGTTCACATGTTCACAAATCACACAGCAAGGCTTTGTGTTCAAAGTCATTAGGACAGGGAAATATACACCCTCACAAGGGAAAAGTGGAGAGGAACAATTATTAGATGAGCAATAATCAGATTCACTATATCTGTGAGTTAAAAGTATAAACTTCTTACCCATTATACACCCACTATACAATGGTGAATGGATATAGCATACAAAGAATGTATTCCCATTTGAAAAGGGAATGAGTAGGAGATATATGGCAGATACTGGTCCATTTTAGCATCAAGTAGCTCCTTGACAAGGTTTACAGTCTATGATTTACGATGACCCTTGATTCCACCCTTTTGAATTTCCTTCCTTTTCTATTTTTCTCCTTAGCTATGTTTGAAAAGATCATTGGAGAATATGCCTTCCTTGGGGGCTGAGTAGCTTTCTTAACCTGTTTCCTGCTGACATAAGGCTGGAGACTAAGGATGAGTTTATAATTTATCTTTTAGTCTAAGATGGTGCTTACTCTACTCAACTTCTTAGCTATTTGGTCCAGTTAAATGAAAACACCAATAATCCCATCACATACTTCTACTTATACTTTTCAGGCTTTTCTATATTTTTTGGTTGTTTTGTTCTATGATTCTGCGGGCCTTAACTGATCATTCCTAAGTTTATCAAGCTCCAGCAGGAGAACCACACCCATAATATCCCTTCCCTCCCCCACCCCACCATTCCAGGTCATTTGATCTAACTAAAAGGATTTACTTGCCTTTGCCTTAATCCATTAAAAGGTTTTACAAAGGGATGTGATGGTCACACCCTTAATTTAATCCTTGCCAAGAGGATAAATTCTTACTGGCCTTGGTCACACAAAGGTTCTCTGCATTTTATATTGTGGGTTGGGCCCGAAAAGTAGTCCCTTCTTCCAACCCTAAAAATTGTCAAATTTTTGGACTTTCCATTCCCTTTCATTTTGGCAGGAACACTTGACTACCACGAAGAGTATCACTGTCATTTAGTCTAGCAAAGGGAGTCAGAGCATGCAGTGGTTTGAATATGTAATTTGACTATTTATCTGTCTTTCGGGAGAAGGGAGCAGGGCTGTGGGGGCAGGAGAGGTGGTGGGTGTTCTCTTCACTATTAGAATTTTTTAATGAAAATTTAAAAAAAGAAAAGGGAAAAAACCCTCACCAAGAAGGATTGCGGAATAAGTACAGGTAACTTCTGTTTATGGCTTAACATTATGTTAAAAAAATTGCCTTCTGAAAAATCCCTGTGACTCACCTCCTTGAATTCTGAATATTCTCTGCACTCTCTTATGAGTCCATTACTTTCCTGTGTAGGGAAAGGGCGTGGAATCACTCTGTTCTTTGTCCAGTTATCACTTCGTAACAGAGAACACAAGGATGACATATCCAACTGGGAAAGAATCAGTATTTAATACCAAGGTGACAATGAATGCAGTAGAAGTTATAGTCATATGGGTCTGCCTATAAGAAATAAAAGAAATGTTAACTGAGTAAGACCCATTATCAAAGTCTACTACCACTGCCTTCCTTTCTTCGTGTAGAAATACCTTTCTACTCTAGGCCCCCTTCCCCTTCTGCTGGAATTCAGACCAGTTATTTCTAGTCAACTGCATTTGCCTTCAATCTCTACTTATTTCAATCTCTCCTAATATTATTAGAGCAATGTGTACCTCAAATGTCACTTTCATTATTTCATGAAGTTACCATTATATTCTACTCTTAGTAGTAGTTTTTTTTTAAGATTATATTTTTAAATAATCTCTATACCCAACGGGTAGCTTGAACTTACCACCTCAAGATCAAGAGTCCCATGCTCTACCAACTAAGCCAGGCAGGCACCCCAATAGTAGATCTTTAAAGGCTCTTCGCATTTACCATCATGTTGTAAATTTGAATTTCACATCTTAGTTAAGGCTACTATGAGAAAGTATTCACAATACTTTCAAAAAAGAGCAAACTACAATATAAAAGTGATCCCTACTTATATTGTTCCTATAGAAAAAATTCTTGGACAAGTCATTTAATCTCTCTAAATTGCAATTTTTAAAAATCTGTAACATGTAAAAGAAAAAAAAAGTGGGTACCTCCAACCCACCCCACCTCAGAATTGGAAACAAGGAAAATCTTTAGTATAGTGCCACACATATAGTAATTGCCAGACAAAAGTTTGCTATTTAGAAATTATTTAAAAACTTAAAGATTAATTATTAACTATTATCTGTATAAATATAAAATAAAATCACCTAGGTGCCAATAATTACTTTCTTAACAGTCTTAAACTGCTTGATCTAGTGATAGTCTATATCCAAGGGAAAAAACTTACTTTGATACCCATTCTTGATTCCCATAAGTGAGGTCTATCTGCAGCTGGGGTTTAAAAGTTCTTCTTGAACTGCACATTACAATAATCTAATAGGAATCTTGTAAGTGATTATGCCTCACTTTAAAAGGCCCTTTCCAATCAACTTTGGCCCATTTTCTTTCTGTTTGCACTTAAACACATTTAGAGCCACATGGCCCTCTGGTTCTAAATTATATTCTTAAATAGCCATTCAAAAACTCTTCTTTCTTAAAGCCCAGCGAATGGAGAGTATATCACAAGAGAAGAGATCACAGCTATACCAAGCCTAGGTCTACAATGTATGATTGTCCTCTTTCAATCCTGAGAAGGTTGTCCTAGCAACCAGATTTACTAACTTGCTTTATTTTTCTCTCTTAAAGCCTTTGAAGATAATTTTTCCTTCCTTCCAGCCTTTGAAGTTATTCTGAAAAGAAAACTAAAGATTATCTATTAACTGCCCTAACAGATTTCTGAACACCCCAGAGTAAACTGGGACTCCCTGAGCCACAGTCACTGCCATTGGTACATAGCTTCATGTGATTATAGCCCAAATTCTAAGGTGACTAACTAACCAGCCAACCAGAATTTCTTGAATACTTTCTATTTTCTAAGCACTATAGTAGGCTTTACAAATACAAGAGTGAAATGAGGACTCTGACCTCTATAGATTCATTTTAGTGTTGTCTAATCTTCTAAACCTGCCCTATCCAATACAATACCCATGGCCAGACATGGTGATTGAGCATTTGAAATGTGGCATGTCTCAATTGAGGTGTACTATAAATGCAAAATACACACAGGCCTTTGAAACAAAAAATGTAAAATATCTGATCATAATTTTTAAGTTAATTGCATGTTGAAATGATAATGCTTTGAATATACTGGATTAAATAACACATAACACCAAAGTTAATTTTACCAATTTCTTTTTACTTTTTTTTAAATGACTACTCAAAAATTTAAAATTACATATGGCTCACAACACATTTCTGTTGGATAGTGCTGTTCTAAACATATTCATCAAAATTATTTGAAAAACTTGCTAAAATGTAGATTCCAGGTCCCATCCCATATCTATAGAATCAGAATGTCTGGGTAGTGGAGTCCAGGAAAAAGAATGTTCAACAAATGTTCTAGGTGATTTCTTATGCAGACATAAGCTTAAGAATCACTGATCTCTTGACTAGTAAACCAGGAGCCACAAGTTATTCTTATTTCAAATAAACTTATTTTCATTGTTTTAGCAGATAATAAGGCAGACAACTGACAGTTAAGAGAGGTTTTCTCCAGTGAGTCCAATAGTGGTTTTTGGCACAATTCCAATAAAGACGAGGAACAAAAACAAAGCACTCTTTAGCTGGACAGTCCATTGCATAATCACTCTTGTGTACATTATCTGATGTTATTATGCAAGAGGTAGGCATTTTGATGAGAGGAAAAGAAAATATACGCTTGGTTTACAGGCAGTCTAAGGACTGTCTTAACCACATGGTTTTCCAACTTGATGGGTCAAATTGAATACAAAACTTGAAAATATAACGCCAAACTTTTCATTTTGTTTGTTTTGGGGGAAAGGGGGGAGTGGAGGGACAGGGAGAAAGAAAATACCAAGCAGGCTTCATTTCCCAGCACAGAGCCCACTACAGTGCTCCATCTCACAACCCTGAGATCACAACCTGAGCTGAAATTGAAAGTCAGATGTTTAACAGTCCAAGCCACCCAGGTGCCCCCAAACTTCTCATTTTGAACTTTCTGTCTATGCACCCAATTTCTTCCCCAAATACTGAGGTTCTACTGCATTCCAGGAAGTGTGTGAAATGCCATTTATGGCTGAGACTGACAGATGGTTGCCATTCAATATCTGTCCTCATCTTCTTTCTTGGTCACAGATTTCCATCACAAAGAGCCAACCAGAATATGAAAAAGAATTCTGCACTTTTCACATTTATTTTTCAACTAGATGTTGGCAACATGACTAAGTTCTAACTACTGGGTTTAAGAAGTATTGCATAGCAAATCACAAGAGCTTCCCTTAAAAGATAGTTAACATTTCTGCTTTGTCCATTCTTGCCTTTTTCTATCCTGCTACCCTCTCTATCATTCAGAAAATGAATGGATCAATAGGCTTCATCTTTGATCATGAGTTCAAGGTTACCATTTAGATATAGTGGGGCAGAAAGGTGGAAGTAGCTTGGGTTCCAGAGGGTTTTGTGTAGAGCCACCATACCAACACTAGACTGCCTTCCTTTAGATAATGATATAAAAATACATACATAAACTTGGTACAGCTACTATGGAAAACAGTATGGAGGTTCCTCAGAAAACTAAAAATAGAAATACTATATGATCCAATAATTCCACTACTTAGTACTTACTCAAATAAAATGAAAATACTAATTCAAAAAGATATGTGCACCCCTATGTGTATTACAGTGTTATTTATAGTAGCCAAGATTTGGAATCAACCTAAGTGTCCACTGATAGATGAACTGATAAACAAGATGTGGTGTATATAGAATCTGGCCAAAGACCAAACACTGCAGGCAAGGAGAGCCTCTGCTGATGACTGGCATAAGGGACAGAGCAGCTAACACACAATAGCAGAATGTACACAGCACACACCAAAGACACTCCCTGAGGTTCCAGGCCCTGGACACTACATGATCTCTTCTTCATAAAGTCATTACTTTCAGGGGAAAGAAACATAACAAGCTATTCTAATGCACAGAACAAGACATAGACTTAGACAAAATGCCAAGAGGGAGGAATTCGTCCCAAGTGAAAGAACCAGTTAAGGTCATGGCAGAGATCTAAGTGAAACAGAAAAAGTAACATGTTTGATGGAAAATTTGAAGGAAAAATCGTAAGGATAATCACTGGGCTTAAGAAAAGAATGGAGGACTTCAGGGAGGCCCTTACCACAGAGTTAAAAGAGTTAAAAAAGAAACAGTCAGAAATGAAAAGTATAATAACTGAAATTAGAAGCAGATTTGATAGACTGAACACAAGGTGGGAAGAAGCAAGACTTATCAGAAAGAAAAGAGAAAGGGCCTAAGTAAATAAAATCACAAATGAGAGACAAGAAATAACCAACACCACAGAAGTACAAACAATTATAAGAAAATATGAAAAACTACATGCCAGCAAATTAGACAACCTGGAAGAAATGGATAAATTCCTAGAAACATACAAACTACCAAAACTGAAACAGGAAGAAATAAAAAACTTGAACAGACCAATAACAAGCAAGGAAATTGAATTAATAATAAAAAACTCCCCAAAAACTAAATTTCAGGGCCAAATGGCTTCACAGGTGAATTCTACTAAACATTTAAAGAAGAGTTAATAGCTATTCTTCTCACACTATTCCAAAAAATAGAAATGGACGGGAAAACTTCCAAATTCATTCTATGAGACCACCTTTACCTTGATAGCAAAGCCAGATTAAAGACTCCATTATAAAACAGAACTACAGGCCAATATCTCAGGTGAACACAGATGCAAAAATTCTCAATAAAATGCTAGCAAATTTAATCCAGCAGTACACTAAAAGAATCACTCACCATGATTGGGTGGGATTTATTCCTGGGCTGCAAGGGTGGTTCAATATTTACAAATCAATCAACAGGATGCATACATTACATTAATAAAAGAAAGGATAAGACCCCTGGGTGGTTCAGTCGGTTAAGCATCTACCTTCGGCTCAAGTCATGATCCTGGGGTCCTGGAACCAAGTCCTATGTGGGACTCTCCACTCAGAAGGGAGCCTGCTTCTCCCTCTGCCTGCCTTTCTCTCTATCTGTCAAATAAATAAATAAAATTTCTTAAAAAATAAAAATAGATAGAAGAAAGGATAGCAAACATCTTTTAATAGATGCAGAAAAAGCATTTGACAACATCCATTTATGATAAAAACCCTCAACAAAGTAGTGTAGAGAAAACATATCTCAACATAATAAAGGCCATAAATAAACCCACACCTAGTATCATCCTCTTGTCATGAACAAGACAGGGATGTCCACTCTCACCACTATTATTTAATATAGAACTGGAAGTCCCAGCTTCAACAGTCAGACAAGAAGGAAAAAAATCATTCAAATCAGCAAGGAAGAAGTCAAACTTTTACTATATGCAGATGACATGATGCTATATATGGAAAATCTGAGAGACTCTACCAAAAATTACTGGAACAGATACACAAATTCAATAAAGTGGCAGGATACAAATTCAATATACAGAAATCCGTTGCAATTCTATACACCAATAATGAAGTTGCAGAAAGAGAAATCAAGGAATCAGTCCCATTTACAACTGTACTCAAAATGATAAGATACCTAGGAATGAACCTAACCAAAGAAGTAAAGGATCTGTACTCTGAAAACTATAAAATACTAATGAACAAAATTGAAGAAGACACAAATGGAACAAGATTCCCTGCTCATGGATTATAAGAACAAATATTGTTAAAATGTCTATATTACCCAAAGTAATTTACACATTTAGCACAAGCCCTATTAAAATACCACCAGCATTTTTCACAAAGCTAGAACAAACAATCCTAAAATTTGTATGGAACCCCAAAACACCCCAAATAGCCAAAGCAACCTTGAAAAAGAAAAGCAAAGCTGGAGGCACCATAATTCAGTATTTCAAATTATACTCCACAGCTGTAGTGATCAAGACAGTATAGTACTGTCATAAAAACAGGCACAAA